>NC_140600.1:31364721-31819721 GCF_057381915.1 Diplotaxodon limnothrissa
TGTATTATCAGAGAATCTAAATGTATTTGCATTATATATTCAAATTTTAGCATATCTGGAGGAAACCAATCATGTTGTTTCCCTCCAGATGGTTGTTGACGTCAGGCTCTGTCTCTGTTGGAGCACACGACCACCGACCATCACAAAAGCTCCTTTCAAAGACCTTTGTAGTGCACTGACCACATCATTCAGCACTGAGTGTGGGAAAGTGAGAGCAGGTATCTGCTCACACCAACCACAAACTGAAAAGCAAAAAACACACCTGCTACATCTGGATATCAGAAAAAATGAGAAAAATCCATACTATATGTTATAATGAAACAGTACTGTTCATTATTATGAATGATATTGTTTTCTAGTGTCCTTCATCACTTGGGAAATGAATTTGGTCACTTTGCCACATGAGTTGAACTTCATGTCAGAAGGAAAAGATCAGATCTGACATTAAATGATTTTTCCATAGAAAAACACACAGACCATCTGATGTCTGATTGAGTTTGTGTGAGAACCAAAAATGTTACTTTCAGGATAATCAATGACACTAAGTGGGTGTCAGGTGAGACATGAGAAGTATCTTAATCAGAGAAACAGTTTGATTTGAAAAGCGTGTGCCGAGTCAAAGTCACTGATCTCAGCATCAGGCAGCAGATGTATCCTCTACAGGGTCACCACTTTCTCAGATTCACACAGAGCTTTCGGAGTCTTTTACGCTGACACACACACCCACCCAAAAGTGCTCCATCTGTTCCCTTGGAATGTATCAATTGTCCCCTACTAATATGACCACTGAGCATGTGGCAGGCAAGATTTCTTTTCTCTAATGGACAGCTCTCTGATTGGTCAAAACTGTGAGAAACTCCAGTCAGACCAAGACCCACACATTCATATGGAGATGTGGGAGTATAAATAGGAGGGATGAAGGCAGCAGTGATCAGAGTCTCTCTACAGAGACCTCTACAGCACAGAGATCCAGCCATGGCAGCTACAGTCTCTCCAGTAATGACTAATTCTCAGGATCATGTTACTCTGAATCATAAGGTAAATTGGATATTATCAGAATGTCATCCATTATTCTTTAAAGATTGTGTTTGATAACACTAAAAATATGCACCAAAACTGTTTTATTAATGACTTTGTTCTTCTTCTTGCAGCTCAGAAAGCCTCTGGTGGAGAAGATCTGCAGAGAGAGAATCATATTGAACAGCTCAAGTCTCTTCTGGGTCATGAGCCCCTCAAACAGCAGCCAAACTCCAAACTGGAGAAGGCAGACATCCTGGAGATGACTGTTTGCTTCCTGAGAAGACTGCAGCAGCAGCGTCAAACCGTAGAATCAGTTCTTGAACAGGGCTATTCCAGGTGTGCCCAAGAGATGGTCAACTTCCTGTCAAAGGTGGAGGTGAAGACTCAGTCCCAGAAAAACCTGCTGAACCACATCAACCAGCTGCACACTTCCTCTGTTAAACCCTGAGTGAGGCTGACTTCTCTCCTCTGAGCTACACAGTCCAGACCAGCATCACCAAAGACAACACACTCACCAGCTCCCTCTGGAGGCCGTGGTAGAAACCTGCAGACTGGAATCACTACTAAATAATCTACACTGATCATATTGGTCAACGATTGCAGGGAAAGAAAATTCAAAGACTTGTTCTTCTGTATGTACAGAAGGTTTTTCTTTGTTTTGTTCTTCATGCAAGATGATATTTCCTGAGCAAATGACACCAACAACATCTTTCAAGTCAAGAGAGAAAGCCTCTTGTCATACCACAGAGATGTTTGGAGACCACGTTGGTCAAAGATTTAAGGAACTTTTTCTTCTGTATGTACAGAAGGTGTTTGTAAAACCAGGCATAATTCACATGTTCATGTAACAAATATTTCCTATGGAAAGAATGAAACAAGCTCCTCTTTCATGTTAAGAAAGAACATTTGACATTCTTGTTCCAATTTGCATTTACTGCTGATATTTACTAGCAGTGTATGTAAAAATGTGCATCACATTGTGGTGACTTATGTTGAAATGAAGTTTATTACTTCTTGAATTTTATCATGTTGATAACACACGATTGCTCAAATGTTGCTGAGATGTTTCTTCTAAACTAATTTTAATCTTTGTGATTATTCTGCATTGTTCTGTGTCAGAGCCAGATTTATTTTTGGCCTTTGTTTAAGAGGATTATATACCTGACACTGTAAAGTCAGTGGATTTGGTTCATCTACTCATATCACTTTGTGATTGTTTTAATGTGATTTGTTGTAGAATCCCTTTGTTCTTTGTCTTTGTTATAAAGTGCAGTTTGTGCTTATTCCAAAGTGTATTTTATGAAAATGTGACATGCAGATTCATGTCATAATGTTTGTGTCTTTTGTAAAGATGATTGGTCCCCCACTCATTTTGAGTGCAGTGTCTTGGTGATGTTACCAAGTTATTGTTGTGATGCATCATCATTTATCTTACTCTCATATATAAACTTGACGCTCTGTTTATCTTAATAAACAACCACTGAAAGGACATCAAAGTGTTTCTGTTATCATTTCATTCTATGTTACGCATATATGTCTTGTAGTGATAGTGGATCACTCATCTAGGCATCCTATACATTTATTGGGCCAATATCACTATATATTGTAAAAACAGCAAAGCTCACACCAGGACTATGGTGTAGTAGGGTGACAGGTGAGGGCTTCATGATCATATCTGGAGCCTTATTCTAATCCAAATGTCACAGAAATTAAAATGACAATAATATTCAAATCAAATTAAAATATCTGATGAGTTATAACTCATATGGGACTTTTTGTATATGCAATAGCTTGATTGAAATAGTCCGATAAGTAATGATATGTGTGTCATGTTTTCCTTAAGCAGTCACCATTTTTGGAGCAGTCGTTACTTGGAGGCTAAAACTTTCATGATAACTATTGTCTCTTCACATGATGGGTAAGGGGACACACTCCTATTGTTGTTCCAGTGACACTGTGAAAGGACAGAGTGTGGGAAACCAGAAGAAACTCACTCACAGAGCCCCAGCGGGACAACAGATGCTGACCTCTGTCCTGAGGAGAAACATGTCGAAAGGTAGTATGATGGAATGAAAACTGATGATGGAAAACAACAACACATTTGTATGGGATTACTTACTTTTAACATACCATGAAATAAAATAACATGAAAATATTTGCTGATCTCCAAAGTTTTGTAGCACTTAAGAAATAATGTAGTTGTAATTTAATGGAGGAATTTATGAGATTACAATATCTATAAACATTTTTATGATCATAACTTTAAAGTGTTTGTGATTTTTTTTTTACCCCCAAACTGTGACCTGCTGTTTTAATCTATAATACATATATTTACCAGAATTCACACAGATCCATACATATTGTACATGTAGATAAAATTACATCTTGAGGAGCCTTTTTCTTCTCCAGGACCAAAGAGAAGGAGGGTCACAGTTCAAGTTGATTTGCATTCTTCACCACACGGGTTTCTGACTATTGTCCAGAGGGATTTGGCACACTTCAGGAAACAGCTGCCTTGACCTTCTCCTGCATTTCAGAACATGAGATTTGGAGCTTGTGAAAACATGAAAGTTTCATGATGGGCAATTTTCAAACTTTGTCCAACTGTAAACTGAAATAGTGGATCATGGATTGTATATTATTACAGAAAGCAAAAATATTCAGCTTTTGAAATTTGAGTAAATTTTGAGTCAACCAATCATGTTGTTTCCCTCCAGATGGTTGTTGACGTCAGGCTCTGTCTCTGTTGGAAGACACGACCACCGACCATCACAAAAGCTCCTTTCAAAGACCTTTGTAGTGCACTGACCACATCATTCAGCACTGAGTGTGGGAAAGTGAGGACAACTATCTGCTCACACCAACCACAAACTGAAAAGCAAAAAACACACCTGCTACATCTGGACATCAGAAAAAAAAAAGATAAATCCATTCTATATGTTATAATGAAACAATATTTTTTGTTATTATCACTGCTATTATTTTGTAGTTTCCTCGCAGAACTATCTCAGTGATTTTTTTATTTAATCTTTAAACATTCTCTACAACACTTCAGAAATTTGGTCACTTTGCCACATGAGTTGAACTTCATGTCAGAAGGAAAAGATCAGATCTGACATTAAATGATTTTTCCATAGAAAAACACACAGACCATCTGATGTCTGATTGAGTTTGTGTGAGAACCAAAAATGTTACTTTCAGGATAATCAATGACACTAAGTGGGTGTCAGGTGAGACTTGAAAAGTATCTTAATCAGAGAAACAGTTTGATTTGAAAAGCGTGTGCCGAGTCAAAGTCACTGATCTCAGCATCAGGCAGCAGATGTATCCTCTACAGGGTCACCACTTTCTCAGATTCACACAGAGCTTTTCTTTTACGCTGACACACCCACCCAAAAGTGCTCCACTCGTTCCCCTGGGATGTATCAATGTGGCGGGCAAGATTTCTTTTCTCTAATTGACAGCTCTGTGATTGGTCAAAACTGTGAGAAACTCCAGTCAGACCAAGACCCACACATTCATATGGAGATGTGGGAGTATAAATAGGAGGGATGAAGGCAGCAGTGATCAGAGTCTCTCTACAGAGACCTCTACAGCACAGAGATCCAGCCATGGCAGCTACAGTCTCTCCAGTAATGACTAATTCTCAGGACCATGTGATGTGATCATCTCTCTTTGAATCATGAGGTAAATTGGAGATCAGATCAGAATGTCATTCATTATTCATGAAAGATTTTGTTTGATAACAATAAAACTATGCACCAGAACTGTTTTATTAATGACTTTGTTCTTCTTCTTGCAGCTCAGAAAGCCTCTGGTGGAGAAGATCTGCAGAGAGAGAATCAACAGCAGTATTGAACAGCTCAAGTCTCTTCTGGGTCCTGAGCCCCTCAAACAGCACCCAGACTCCAAACTGGAGAAGCCAGACGTCCTGGAGATGACCGTTTGCTACCTGAGAAGACTGCAGCAGCGTCAAACCACAGAATCAGGAGTTCTTGAACAGAGCTATTCCAGGTGTGCCCAAGAGATGGTCAACTTCCTGTCAAAGGTGGAGGTGAAGACTCAGTCCCAGAGAAACCTGCTGAACCACATCAAGCAGCTGCACACTTCCTCTGTTAAACCCTGAGTGAGGCTGACTTCTCTCCTCTGAGCTACACAGTCCAGACCAGCATCACCAAAGACAACACACTCACCAGCTCCCTCTGGAGGCCGTGGTAGAAACCTACAGTCTTCAGTCAGCCTTACTAACTTCAATGATCATATTGGTCAAAGAATTCAGAGCCGCATTCTTCTGTAATTCAGAGATTTTTAAGATTTTTCCTCTTGTTCATACAGAACAATTTACTTTTTTTGGTTTTTAGTGGAAGATTTTTTTTTTCCTGAGGAAATCAAAGAAACAAAGTATTTTGTTTTTTGAAACAACATATCTTGTCATGCACATTGCATGAATGAAATCTGATTGCATCTGAAATTATTAATATTACCTACTCTTCAGGTACTGATGATGTTATATTAACATTTGTTATCTTTAGTTTGTTATTGACCCAAACAATAACTTTTGACTAAAGACAGAAAGCATCATGTCAACATGAAAACTTTCTTCTGTATGTACAGATGTTTTCATAACCTGTTATTCTGCTTTTTCATGTAAAAAAAAAAAGAACTAGAAAAAATAATCCCTATGGGAATGACACAATGTCAGATTATTTTTCATTTTTAGAATCATTGGTGTATCAATTAAATGCATTTAAGTTGATAAATACACTGTATAGACAGTGGATTGACTTATTTGGATCACTTTGTGATTGTTTTAAGATAATGCCTTTTCGAGCATGTTTTATGAAAGTCTGATATGAAGATTCACATCATACTGTTGGTGTCTTTTGTAAAGATGACTGATCCTCCACTCATTTTGAGTACGGTACCAGGCTGTTGTGATGTATCATCACCTCTATCTACCTCCCGTTGGAGCCTTTATAAAATGTTAATACTGAGTGTGTCTTAATAAAGAAATATTGTGATCATACAAGGTTTTGTTCATTTGTCAATCCATAATTCAATCAAAAAGTGGAAATTCACAACTGGAAGAGGACTTCATTTAAATATAAAAATTCAAATTTAAATGTTTTTTTTTTCTTGAGCTTCAAATATCAACAAATTATTGGCCACCACTTTGGAGCAGTCCCCAGGCCATGGGAGGGCCAAAACTTCAACGATAACTATTGTCTTTTAATGTTATGGGTAAGGAGACACGCTTCCATTGTTCTTCCTGTGAAAGCAGTGAAAGGACGCAGTGTGGGAAACCAGAAGAGACTCACTCACAGAGCCCCAGTGGGGACAATGAATGTTGATCTTTGTCCTCGGTAGACAGAGAGTGAAATGGAATATGGTGGCATAATGCTGAAAACCGATCATGTTAAACATACAGGTGTTAAGATACTTAACATGCAAATATTTATTCTTATTAATAAGCGTCCAAAATGAATGTACATAAAATATGTCACTAACATCCTTTCAGCGGTGGATTGTTGGCACACTTTAGAACCAAATTAGGCTGTGAGTCCTTAACTATCGATCACTAGTTGGTTATGTGCAATCCAAAATTTCTCCATTAAGTGTAATAGTTAGGTGCAGATTGTTTTAGTTATAAACAACTGATTTGGTTTTGACAGTAATTTGGGATTTTTATCAGGCCTGGTCATGCCAACCAATCATGTACTTTCCCTCCAGATGGTTAGTGACGTCACGCAGTTTCAGTCAAAGCACAGCCAAACCTTTATATAATGTCTTTTCAGGGTCCTTTTGTCGTGCACTGACCACATGATTCAATACTGAGTGTGGGAAACTGAGAGCAGCTACAAACCAGAGACAGAGGACACACATGTGACATGGACAAGATGACTTTGTCCAGCACAAAAACTGTGTATTTTTCCTACTAGCAATTTTCAGCACTTACAGTCAATTCAAAGAGAGAGAAAAAGTTTAAAAATAACATACAGAGAAGTCCAATTCCAAAAAACATTTCATGATCACATAGTATTCTCATAGTTTGGCAGAATATATACGGTGTGAACTTGTCGCTACAAAGTCATGAATTGGTGCTCATAACTTTGTAAACATCTACCTTGCTTTATGTGAAACACAATCTGTTTGTGTCTTTTATAAAGACAGCTGTTTCTCTGTTCAGTACAGTGAGTAGACATGGTTTTTTTTGTTGACGTTTAACATAAATATTTAAAAAAAAAACATGCCAATTTATATAAATGTAATTCATCTTTAAACCAGGCTATCAGTTTTCAAGAAATTTAACAGACAATCAAACTACACATGTTTTATTTAACTAAATTATCAAAGTCTGGAGCAATATAATCGAAACTCATTTAATGAAGCTGAATTATTCGTTTTGTGTCACTGTATTTAATTGAACAACATTAAGCCATCAAACCAATTCATGTTTTTGTGCATTCGTGCATGTTTTCATTTTTTTTTTAAATGTAACTTTAAACACATCCCTTTGACGTCAGACAATGTATCTAATGTGTTGTATAATGAGGCACACTTCTATTGTTCTTCCAGTGAAAGCAGTGAAAGGGAATTGTGTGGGAAACCAGGCAAAACTCACTCACATAGCTGCTGTGGGACAATAGATCCAGACCTTTGCCCTGACAGATTAACAAGGAATCAGGAGTCTAAACCCTCCTCAAATTACAAAATCGCACGGGCCATCATACTTTTTCTTTTTCTAACTAAGAGAATAACAGCTGAAGTCCAAGTTACAGTATATTGCTTATGATATCTGGCTTTCCAAAAGGAAACAATTCCTTTATCATTACAAACAATAGTTTAAATAAACAATGCTTGATCAAACTCAAAATGTGTTATAGATGTATATCATGGGGTTCAAGAAATGCATTCAAGGCTTAATGGGCAATTATTTGCTGAGAAGCCCATCCACTGTGTAGCACCTGCACGTGTGCAGTCCATTAATGAAAGTCTATTTGTAGGCAGGCACCTGCTAATTTTGGAGGACTGTGGCAAAAGCACCAGCAGCTTTTTATTACTGCAAAGGGATTTGGCACACTTCAGCAATCCCCATGAACACCCCATCACAGTGATTGCAACCTGAAAATATGATGTGAAACTACTCTGATTATGGCAGATTTTCACCACAATTTCAAATTTTACTACCACTCAGAGCCAGCCAATGGGATCCTTTCCTCCAGATGGTTGGTGATGCAATGCTTTCTTTCTACTGCAACACACAGGCAGCATCTGCCACTAAAGTCTCTTTGTGGCTCACTGACAACAGCACAGGGAGTGAGTGTGGGAAACCCAGATCAACGTGTTACTCCCATTGACTAAAAGGCACATGTCACTGACACAAGAGCAACAGCACAATTATTGCCTTGAGTACTTGAGTAATGCAATAAACTACAGCAAACCAATCAGAAAACTAAAACAGCCCACAATACCAATCTGATAAACTGTCAACATGTTAGTAAACATAACTTGTTATCCTGCATAAAAATTAAGCATTTCATTAAAACTGAATGATGTTCAGTTGACTATTTATTTAAAAAAAGATGCATTAAAGGTTTGGGTTTAGAAATTATCAAACAAATTGAGACCAAAAAATCGAAGTAAGTTTTACTTTATATGTGGTTCATTAATTAGATCGTTAATAGATCATTAAGCTGGGATGAGGAGTCATATTAGTTTTCTTTACAGGGTTTCTATTTTCTGAGATTCAATTTGAGTTCTGAGAGTACTTCTCTCCCAGAGTCCATCACCTGTTCCCCTGATCTCTAGCCACTGTTTCCTGGGCAATAACAGGAGCACGATTGGCTCAGACTGGGAAAACTCAAGCAGGGAAAGACCCAAACATTCATATAGAGATGGTGAAGTATAAATGGGAGGGATATCAGGTTCTGTCCACTGAGACCTTTACAGCACAGAGATCCACCTACATCCCTACTGCAATGATCGCTTATCAGGAGAAAGTGATCCCAACTCATTAGGTAAATCACAAATTGACGCAATTGTCAAAAACTTGTAATAAATTAGATACATTTTTACTAAAACAAAATTCTTGAATTTTTTTAAAATGTATTTTCTACTTTCTGCAGCTGGGAAAGCCTCTTGTGGAGAAGTTGTGCAAAGACAGAATTAAGTCCTGCGTTGAGCAGCTGAAGTTTATCCTGGATCCAGAGCTCCTCAAACAGCAGCCAGACTCCAAACTGGAGAAAGCAGAAATCCTGGAGATGACTGTTTGCTTCCTGACAAAGCTACAGCAGAGCAAATAGCAGAGCTGATAGCAGAGAAGCCTGCTGACCCACTGCTGAACCAGCTGCTCTGGTGCTCTGACAAGAACCTGACAGAGGCTGACTTTCTCCTCTGAGCTCCACCAGCATCACCAAAAACTAAACAACAGCGCCCTCTGGCGGTCAATGATAAAAGCAGCGAATAGTCAACAACCAGAATAAACTTGTCTGCAGAGCCCTTCTGGACCATCAGATACAGACCTTTGCCCTGAAAGAACAGAGCTTAAAACGTCTGTTATTTTACAACAATCAGTTTAACATCAAGCCTTTGATTAAAACTGTTACTCTAGTTTTTTATATATCACACCACTATTTTGTTCAGTAAACTGTTTCATTTGCAGAGTTTGAGATAGATCTTTATTTTTGGGGTCAAACTAACTAAAATAATTTAGCAATACATTACAGTAATTTAAAAATTCAGTTACAACATTTTTTTAATGGCACAGCTGTAGTGGACCTGTTGTTGTTAAATTTGTTTTAACTACAAAGGTTCATGAGCTCATAGTAAGCACAGCGGGTTAGAGTAAAGTTGAAGTGAGGTTAAGCATTACAATATGAAGCTGTATCCTGTTACATTTAAGACTATGTGAGGTTTAAGTTAAGGGGAAACAACTTCAGTTTCTAAATAATCTAATTCCACCCACAGGCTGCAGCTGTACATATTTTTTTTCAGCTGCTGCAAAATCTGACCTTCTTGTTGTTCATGTAAACTCTGAGTGACAAAAAGTTGAAGGCCATCCAATACTGTTAATATTTTTGCTTAAGTTATTTATGTCAATTATGACAGGGCATGACATTCAGTTTTATTTTTACATAGGTAAATATTTTTAAAGATGATTCTATGGGAGAATTTTCAACCTGCAACAGGGCACAAGAGTTATTTTTTATTATTATTATTATTATTTATTTATTTATTTATGGTTAAGTGAATACTCTGGAGAAAAGAGTAGGACACATTCACCCCACCAGTTGTGAATTATCCACCAGAAGCACTGGACACACTTCATGAAACTGCCACCACCATCCCCCACCCCCAGGACCCTAAGAGGTGAGATTTTGATGTAGTTGATGGTCAGTAATCAGTAATCATGATTAGCATTAGAGGTATAAAATGTGTAGCTGATTGCAAACTGAAAATAATACTTTCCAAATTGTGGTACCCTAATTTGATTACTTTAAGAATGTTTTTTTTATTATAAATTTTAATTGTAACATCTGTCCAAGGCAGCCAATGGGATTCTTTCCCTCCAGGTGGTTGGTGATGTAACCTCACGTTTCTATAACAACCCACAGCATCTGCAACAGAAGTTCTTTTGTGGTTCATTGACAATAACACGGGTGTGGGAAACTGAAATTAAATTGCTACTCATGCTCACTATATGGCACGTGTCAAAAGACATGACTGCATCTGGTCGGCTACATGATTATTTTCTAGAGACATTATGATTTAATTAATTGGTACAACACCAAAATATATTCTTGCATTTGTAAAATATATATATAAAACAAAATTTGTAACTCTTTATACAATAGTATAAATGAAATTATCAGTTAAAATCAAATTGATGTTTACAGTTTCCCTTAATATTAATCTCATTATAAACAACACATGCGAAATAAACCATTAATCCCATTATTTTATTTTTACCCATAATTTTTACATTAAAACATGAATGTTTTTCCCTGACATGTGATGGGATAATCAGCGTGTGCTCGGTCAAAACCATTGATCCCAGTATCAGGCAGCAGATCTCCTTTCCCTACAGGGTCACCACTTTCCCATAATCACACAGAGATCTGTTACACTCCCTTCGTTTACCCACAGTCTTCCACCTGTTCCCCTGAGACCTCACTATTATCCCCCAGGCATTAACGGCAGCATGCTGCTGGCTCCACATGGCTTATTGTCTCGCAGAGCACTCTGATTGGCTCAGACTGTGGGAAACCTCAACCAGACTAAGACCCACACATTCATATGGAGATGCTGGAGTATAAATGGGAGGGATGAAACCAGTAGAGATCAGATTCTCTCTACAGAGATCTCCACAGCACAGAGATCCAGGCATGGCACCTAAAATCCCTGCAGCAATTAACAGTTCTGAGGAGCATCTGACTCTGACTCACAAGGTAAATCAAAAATTAATGGAATTTGTTTTCTATAAAATTGTATCAATTATATTTTCTTGCTAACACAAAACTCCCGAACAAATTTATTAATTGCATTATTCTTCTTTGCAGCTCAGAAAGCCTCTGGTGGAGAAGTTACGCAGAGAGCGAATCAACACCTGCATTGAGCAGCTCAAGTCTCTCCTGGGTCCAGAGTTCCTCAAACAGCAGCCAGACTCCAAACTGGAGAAAGCAGACATCCTGGAGATGACCGTTTGCTTCCTGACACAGCTACAGCAGCAGAGAAACCTGCTGACGCACTGCAACAAGCTGCAGACTGCCTCTGATAAGAAGCTGAAAGAGGCTGACTTCTCTCCTCTGAGCTCCACAGTCCAGAACATGATCACCAAAAAAAACAAATGTCCGATCAACAGCGCTCTCTGGAGGCCATGGTAGACACGACAAACTGGAGTTAATACCAAGAAAAAAGAGACCATATTGGTCAAACGTGACAGGACTGAATTATTTGAACTTTCTGTGTTCTTCTGTGTGTGCAAGACGACATTTCCTGAGGAAATGACAGCAATAGAGCCTTTCGTGTTAAGGAAGAAAATATCTTGTCATGCATGTAGCATGAATGAAATCTGATTGCATCAGCGATTATTATCAATGCCTAATGTACGTGTTATGGTAACATAGTTGTATATATAGTACTATAGTTTTTGTCTGTTTTTTTTCTGTGCAAGATGACATTTCCTGAGGAAATGACATCTTGCACATTAAGAAAGAAAACCTCATGTCATGCATGTTGCATGAACCAAATGTAGTATTTTGTTTGTTGGTTTTTGACCCTTGTGATCTAAGATTGAAATGTCCTTTTTCTGGACTGATTGTAAAATTAAACTTGACCCCCATTTAATATCAAAACAGATCTGTTCTAAGATCCAGTTGTTTATCCTTTTAATTATAAAAGGCTTGATATGACCATTTTAACCCCCACTTCACTGAGGATTAAACAGTATATTATTTGTACCTTTTGACAAACACTGATCACTTTGTGATTACTGAAAACCAATCTGTTTTAAGATTAATATTTTATGTTTCACACTGTCAGCTTTTTTGTGATAGGTGTTTCTTTTTTTCCTTTGGGAACGTAAATGTGATCTGTTTGAAGGTCGATATTAATAGTTTTCATATTGATTAATGTGTTCTTAAATGCTGTAAATATTTTGTCTTTCACAAAGATGGTGTCCCTTCACTCTCTCTGAGCACAGTGTGCCTTGTAGAAATCTACAAGTTGTCGTTGTGATGTGTCATCACTTCCTGTTTAAAGCATTTATGTTTTATGTGGCTCTTGTTAAATAAACAAACACTGCCAAGTGAAAACTGTATTTCCATGTTGTTTGTTGTGGTTTTCATAAGTAATGGCAAAGATGTACTCCATTCACTTCCAATTTAGGTCAATTTAAGGGGTGTTTATCACAGATCTTTGTTTAATTTACATATCCAATTAAAAATGCTGCAGTCTAAAAACTATTCAGGTTAGAGCATACAAAAGAAAAACAAGGTTCAATTCTTTTTTTAATGAGGGGAACTTTCTGGATATTTGGGTTTTTAAAACAAAAATAAAAGACACTTTTTAGACACTGCTACTTTGATAAAATTAAGTGTTTCTGTTGTAGCTCTCACTTCCATGAAACCGTCACAAATGAAATCTAATGACATGCAGACTAAGACACACTTCTATTGTTCCTGTAGTGAAAGCACTGAAAGGACGGACTGTGGGAAACCAGAAGAAACTCACTCACAGAGCCTCAGAGGAACAATAGATCCAGACCTTTGCCCTGAAGTGACAGGGGATAAAAGGGAGCCTGACTCCCTATTTCTAATCGTTTTGTTGTTGTCTTTTTGGCCATGATTTTGTCCACACTGAAAAAAATATGTTGTTGGATTTACTTAATTCAATGGTGGACATTTGTTGCACACAGATGTTTTGCTTTGGCAGCAACTTAAACAATTGAGTTAAATTAACACAATTTATTCATGTTCAATAAACCTGTGCAATTTGTGTTGATAAAATGTGACTTAAACATGTTTTGATGAAGTAATTTGAGCTCTTGAAATATTTTAATCCTTCACAATTTTCTCACTTTATCCCAACACCATTCAATAACTTTTACCCAATACTACTTGGTCACTTAAATACTACATGTTATCTTCAAATTACATTTTGCTATTATATTCTAGTATCAAATACACAATTTTCAAATGGAGGCCTTATAACAGATTATATTGTCCTCTTCCAAGATGGTTGCTGGCATCCACCAGTAACCTTTCAAAACAAAATGTCTAATTTCACTGCATTGACAGTAGGTAAAGAATTAAACTGACATTACTCCACTACTGAATCTACATAAATCAACAGTTAAATAATGTCAGTTCTTCCGTGTTCTCTGGAATCAATCACAGCAAAGAAATTAGACTCTTTCTTTTGAAAAATGTTGGGAAAGAACAAATCAAAACATTCTATTTAAGGCCTCTGACGTCAAGATTCAGTTAAACAACAATTATAACTAAACAATTTGAGGTAATGTTAGTTTCCATTAACATTAAATTAGGTTACTGAATTGGCAAACACCTTCCTATTAACATTACCCATTTTACCCCAATAACTAAAGAAATTAGCACTTGCAGGTCAAAACCTTTATTCAAGAGATGCAAAAATAACATTGATACAGTGACTGTCAAAAATTACAGCACTGATCATACTGTGACATCTTGGTTCAAAACAGCACACTTAGAAATATTCAACGTTCCTTACTTCAACTGAATGAAACTGAAAATACCATTTCACACGACCCATATGGGATATTTAGACTGTATAACTGTTCACGCTACATCTCTTCACTAGTAAAAGAAAGAAAAAATACAAAGAGAAATTTAAAAATGCTGCCAAACAGAGAACTTGTACAGAGCAAAAGGAAAAACAAACAACAACAACAACAAAAAAACGGCTCGTCCTCATGGCAGTTGCAGTGTATATAAAAATGAACCCTGCGATCTGTTCCTGGAATTGAGCTTCAAAAATGCAGCAGAACAAGTGTGAGATTTAAATGTCTTCTCACCTAGAGCTGGTCACCTCACATGCATAACAGTGAGCTTTCGTTGCAGGAGCAGTTTTGTCTTAGTTGTGAACTTTTCTTGAGAGCTGAGTTGCTTCCAACTCCATTACCACCCTTTGAATCACCTCAAAAGTGTAGCAGAGTTGTGATGGGTAACTCATATTGAAGGAATAAAAAAGGTCCAAACAGCATGGCTACTGCAAAGGTCACGTTATCCAGATCTTGAAGAACTACTATACCCTCGATGATGATGCCAACATCAGAAAAGTCATTGCCTGGTGCATCCTCTGGAGACAGATGTTCATTGTGGTTTTCTCAATCTGTGCAGTGGCCTCAGTCAAGTCCTGGTTAAACACAAAACATTTTTTTAAGATTCCCTTTTAAACTCATCTCTTTTGAATCTACCAGTTCTAATGTTAGAGTAATTTAAACCAATGCAAGCAACATAGTAAATAGCTATAGCCAAAGAGTGGCCTGCCATGCTGCCATTCATGGTCTAACAGAGTTTCTAAGAGAGGGTGAAAAACATAATTTTACATTAGTTTTTGTTAGAAAGACACCGGCCCATCAGAAATCCAGGTTTTGTCACTCAGAAGATGTTAGAATTTAGACTTTCAGCCCCACAATTTGGTTAGCTGTTGGTCTTTTTTTTTTTTTTCAAACAAAAGCTAATGTAAATATTGGTGGGATTTTCCTTTGTTCACTAGAATGACAAATTTAAAGTTTTTTCACACTGATGTGACCCCTAATACAGGGGTGGGGCCTCAAGGGCCAGTGGCCGAGTTCACTACTAGGCCTCATGTGAACTTCAAATTATTAAAGAGGACTACTGGTCCTAACCAGTCCAATGAGGATCAAGTGGATAACTAAATGCATTTTTAAATGTTGCAAAGCCACAATCTACTCATAAAACACTCACCATGAACTCCTGCACCAAGATGTTGCAATTGTCTTTCACACAGATGCGGAGCACTTTGATGAGGGACTCCCTTCGAGCATTAATGTCATCCTAAAGTATTATAACAAAGAAAACAGAGATTTGTGAACTTTTCAGTAGCACAGAAGAAAATGATCCCAGACAAAAACTTAAACCAGTCAACATGCAACACCAGCATCTACAAAGCAATATCAAAAGTTCCTGTTTGACATCAACTTTATGGATATATAGTTTCCAGAACATTTATTTTTTTAAAAAGATCAATTTTTCTCAGTGGGCCAGTAAATGCATGACGAAAATTATGGCATCCTTTCGGTGGAATCAGTACTCACAGGTAATAGTTGACTGTTTCAATGGATGCAGCATAAAAATCTTTTACTGACCTAATGCAATACATATACACTTTGTAGTTAAAGAATTTTAAAGTTCTTACTGTCATTATGGCAGCTACATCCTTTAGCTTTGTGCCCTGTTCCCCTCCCCCGATCACTTTGCAAACACTTTCAGCAGACTGTCAGAGAGAAACTCAGCTCCGTCAGAAACCTTGACTGTAAAGGCATGGTTGGGATGCACTGGAATGCTGCATTTCATCTGAAATGACATAAAATTATTTTGAAATAACAGCAGGCACTGTGCTTGGTTAATAATCAGTAATGTTTTGTTGAATAAAAACTGTGTTTCCAGATCTTATGGGATTAAAAAAATCCAAAGATGTTTATTTCTGATTTGCAACCCAAGAACCCACAAGTTACAACCTCATTTTAGTTCAAGTGTGCATTAATGTGAGTCCAGTAATCACCTTTCTGACAATACATACAGGTATAAGTTAAACCTATGGCAGATTTTGGATTTCTCAGTTGTATTAATAGGGTGGTCTATTTGAGTATGCATGCACCTAATAATTATAAAAAACCTATTATAATTAAGTTACAGAAACCTTAAGCGAAAATAGAATATACTTTCTTACCATAACACCTTGAACCCACAATCCATCAGCTGACTCCTGGTGAAATGCAGAATAGATGTGGTCTCTCAATGTGCATCAACAAAAACAAAAACAAAAACAAAAGGACAGCAGGTGAGGGCAGGAGGGGTAGGGATGTAAGCTAGCATAATACCGCTGATGATATTAGCTAAAGCTGTTCAATGTCCAAAATCTCACTAACACCACGGTGCAGTAAATACACAATGTAACTGAAGAGTCAGTTGACAAATCTATTCACACAGAAAACCAAATTATGTTATGAGTGCCTCGCAATTAGGTTTAATGTGATATTACGGCTCTTGTGCCAAAGACAAATTCAAATGAAAAAGCGCCAATTCTTTGACAACAGATAAAACAGCAAATAAGCTAACGGCTCTTTTTTAGCATGTTACATGGCGGCACTTTAGACGTTTAACTACATTTGGCTGAAATATGGTAAACATTAATTCAAAAAATCAAGACATACCAAAAAACGTAGAGTTGGCTGCTTGACTTGACTGAGATGGATGCATTTTTTAAACCACGATCCAAAGCCCGCGAGATGAAATCACGCGTGGTTTCACGAGATTTAACGTTGCTATCTTATTGACTTACTTCACCTGAACATGATATGAACAATTTAATACACCCTTTCTGCATATCATGTAGTTTTTACACTATATAGTTACATTTATCTTTAAAACATGAGGCAATTGTGTTAAATACATGCAAGATGCTTACATAAATCCAAGAGATGGCCAGTCCCTTTTTTTCAGTGCATTCCTTACATAAAACAGTAACACCATTTTTTTTAATTGTCATTTCTTATTGTTAATCTCTATTTTAACAAGAGATCTTCGAAAGTGTCTTGTGTGGATTTAAATTAAAGACACGAATGAAAGAATAATTTTGTTATTGACAGTGCAAACTGCTCAACGTGTCACACATTCAATCGTTGTTAATTTTTTGGGGTCTAAAAATCTATTCGTCATAACGCCTATTGTAAGTTCAAGCCCAAATGAAGAAGCTCCCTGTCACAGATGGTTTCATAAGTATTTGTGGATCCAAGTTAAACTGAACAAACTAGAGGTCTTTAATTAAAAGTGCCCATGCAAACTCTTTAAGTAGGCATATAAAGGTTATTCAAAATGAACTGCAAGAAGCCTGAAGTTTACTTCAGCATTTCTTCTCATTCATTCACTTGACCCTTTGCCAAGTCTGTAGACAGTCTTTCTCTCTCTTGTCATGTTTATGTCTTGTTGGCGCTCAAATCAAAGTCGTTTCTTTCTCAGGAATATATTTTCCAAGATAATATGAAACAGAGAAACCAGATGAACATGTAACAGCTTGCCTCCATGCCCCTGACAGAAGGGAATCTTGCTCAACAAGACATACTGTTTCTAGAAACATGCTATAGATACAGCTTTACATTGGATGGATATCACTAATTCTTAGGTTCTGCAAGTTATCCGGTTAACATAGTCGATTTTATTAGTACCCCACTTTTCTGAGAGAAAACACAAGCTAATATTTAAAACTCACAAATCACCACTTTAAAAAACAATGAAAGTCACTGGGGATTTCTAGAAAACAGCTGTCTAATTAGATAGCTAGCTGGAAATTTATTGCAAAACACTGATGTTGTCTCAGTCTGCACAGGAGAAAATAAAGCTAGAGGATACAGAAAAGTTAAATTAATAGGGGTAGTGATGGCATCCATTCATAACATCCTAATAGAGGGGACTACATACAAATTCTGTACATAAAGGTCTCATGTTGGATTCAAACCACTGACCTTGTTAATATCAAGTATCAGTGCTGACCACCACACCAGTGAGCTGCCCTGCAGTCTTAACATATACAGCATAAGGTTTACAAAAGATTTAGCATCTCAGCAAAAGGCCAGAGGATGAAGAAATACTCAAACATTACCCATTATTAGCTGAGGTTAACCTACTGTAGTTGAATTCACTTATTACAGATCTTGAACCTCTGTATGCTTCTTCGTATGCTGCAGTATCTGGCCTCCCCATTCCTGATGTAAAGCATTCTAAGTCCCTTTCCAGTTTGTTGGAGTGATAATAATTTCAACTTTCACAAATTGAACTATGGGTAAATAATCTTCAAGATGAAAATTAACTTGTAAATTGGGGCATGCTTATTTAGGCAAATGATAGAAGTGTGGGAAAACCCATGAGACAAGAGTTCAGTGGCAATCACTCCACCAGCAGCCTGTGAATTCTCCAAAGGGATTTGACACACTTCATGAAAATTGTGTCACCCAGGAAGGCTCCCACCATCACAATCCCAAAATTTCAATCCAGCTCTCAGTCAGTTATCAGTCACAGATACGAACCGAGGATCAAAATGTGTCAAAGATTAAAAAAGTAGAAATTATTTTGATATAATCTTTTCAAATGTTATTATCCCAGCCAACCAATGGGATCCATTCCCACCAGATGGTTTGTGATGTAATTCACTGTCTCTATAACAACACACAACCAGCATCTGTGACAAAAATCCCCTTGTGGCTCAATGGCCACAGCACGGGGGTAAGTGTGGGAAACTGAGATCGACCTGCTACTCACAGTGGTTACAAGACACGTGTCACAAGACACAGGAGCATCTGGATTGAGTTTGTTTTGAGTATTTTAATGTATTATATTGAGTAATTCAAATTAAATTAGATACAGCATTCAAAAATCTTATGGAGTTTTCAAAATGTATTTTTTTGAATAAATTAAAAAAAAAAAGATGTTTAAGCTCTATGATAGGAAATACAAATTACAAAATTTTCCATTAAAATCAACAGAAGCAGACAATGCAGAGAAATTCACCTAGTCTATCACTTTTTTTGCTTACTTGAAATTCATACATTACAGCTTTGTTATTCCCGCACACGTGCACTGGGTGCTCAGTCAGAATCATTGATCTCAGCATCTGGCAGCAGATCTTCTACAGGGTCACCACTTTCCCAGCTTCATACAGTGATCTGTGGGCATGTCTCAGTCTCCCCCCAGTCCTCCAGCTGTTCCCCTGAGACCTAACCATTATCCCCCAGGCATACAGGAGCATGTTGCTGCTCCACATGCCTTATTGTCTCACAGAGCTCTCTGATTGGTTCAGACTGTGGGAAACCTCAACCAGAGTAAGACCCACACATTGATATGGAAATGTGGGACTATAAGTAGGAGCCAGGAAGCCAGCAGAGATCTTCTTGCTACAGAGACTTCTGCAACACAGAGATCCAACCATGGCACCTACAATTGCTGCACCAATGACCACTTCAACGGATCATTTGACTCTGACCCACAAGGTAAATTGAACACTGCCTGGATTTAAATTATTATTAAGTTGATAGTCTTTCTTTTCTTTTTCTAACAAAAAACAAACAAACAAGGTTATTTATGACTCTGTTCTTTTTTCTGCAGCTCAGAAAGCCTCTGGTGGAGAAGTTACGCAGAGAGCGAATCAACACCTGCATTGAGCAGCTCAAGTCTCTCCTGGGTCCAGAGTTCCTCAAACAGCAGCCAGACTCCAACCTGGAGAAAGCAGACATCCTGGAGATGACCGTTTGCTTACTGACGCAGCTACAGCAGCAGAGAAACCTGCTAACGCACTCCAACAAGCTGCAGACTGCCTCTGATGAGAAGCTGAGGGAAGTTGACCTTTGTCTTCTGAGCTCCACAGTTCAGACCAGCATCACCCAATGCTCTCTGGAGAGAAAACACAACAGCGTCCTCTGGAGGCCGTGGTAGACCACTCACACTGGACTCCATACCAGACAAGCTAAACAGACCATATCGGTCAGACATGACTGGACTGAATTGTTTAAAATTCTGTGGACTTTTTCTTCTGTATGTACAGAAGGCTTTACTTTGTGTGTTCTTGTGTATGTGTGTGTGTGTGTGTGTGTGTGTGTGTGTGTGTGTGTGTGTGTGTGTGTGTGTGTGTGTGTGTGTGTGTGTGTGTGTGTCGGATGATATTTCCTAAGGAAAGTGTAGTAACAATATCTTTCATGTTGAGAAAGAAAATTTCATGTCATGCATGTTGCATGAATTGAATCTGATTGCATCAGCAATTTTAATTGTTTCTTTCTGTACTTCATGTACTGATGATGTTATAGTAATGCTTTTTACTATTATTGATTTTCTTCAATTGACATTGACGTTACCTTTTATTGGTTTTCGATTTTTTGGATCGAAATTTTAAGTGTCCATTTTAAGGATTTATTGTGATTGTAGATATTAATCACACAAAATTGATCTGTTATAAGATCCAAATGTTTAGTATTTCTTTCATGAAGATTTTCTAACTATACGACTCAATGTGGGCAAGTCGTGTAATTGTGATGTTTGTACCTCTTGACTGTTTCTGATCAGTTTAACATTAATCTAAATTCAAGGTTGAATTTGTTATAAGATCTAAGTGTTTACAGCTTCTTTCTAAAAGGTTTTCTTAATATCACAATTTTCTTAGTCGGTAAAAACTTGACAGTGATATTGGTACTTCATGATCATTATTGATCAGTTTAATATCTTAATTGTTCTATGCGGACATTTAGATGACGTGTATCTCAATGTATGTCATTACTAAAACTGATCTGTTTTAAGATCAATATGTTTATTGTTTTACTGAAAACATTACTGTTTTTGTTAATGTCAGGTTTGAGAAGACAAAGTAATATTTACTTTGTGAGAAAAAATTGAATTTAGCAGTTAATAACAATGTATTTTAAGGTCATTTGCTGTTTAGTGAAAGTGGAAAAAGAAATCAAATGTCACTGAGTACTGGGTTTTTGAATATTGTAAATTCATTGTCTTTCATAAAGACAGCTTTTCCTCTACTCTTTCTGAGTACAGTGTGTCTTGTAGAAATCTACAAGTTGTTGTTGTGATGTATCATCACCACCTGTTTGAGCTTTCGTCCTTGTTGAATAAATAAACACTGCCAGTGTAAAACATTGTGCTTGCATATAATTTTTATGCAGTTGATCTGTTATCTTTTTACATTGATGCTAGTCAGACAGTGACTAACAAATTTATTAGAACACCACCCAGTGTAAGTGCATTGACGCATGCTCAATCATCAAGCTAATGAAATCCCAAAAAGCCGATTCTGTTTATCTGGACGTAGCGTTTTCAGAATGAAGAAGTCCATGTAACGTCTTTTTGGGGCACCCAAGGTTTACATTTGGTGGAACAGCTGCTATAAATGAACAGAATTGGTAATTGTGTTATTGTTAATCCACCAGTATGCTCAAACTCATTATTTAAAATTATATTTTTAATGCTAAAATATAATTGTTATCAATACATTTTTTGTTTTGTTTTTTACAAAAAAAAGTAAAAAAAAAAAAAGTAAAGCACATTATTATTTTTGCTTATGATACTAAATTACAATTACTTACTTGGATTCCAGAACAGAAAAAAAAAGTTTTAGTGATTGATTGTAATGCTCAATTAACTTCTGACTTCTCAGAGGCACCCAGTGCGCCGGCTCATATTTATAATGTAATTTCTAGTTTCTAACAAGTTTTTGACAGATTTCTAAGATGTCTGTTTTATTGTTTTATAACAGGCGGTTCAATAAATTTGTTGAGCACTGTATGTTCTTCATTTTCTGTCATGTGTCTCTATCTTTGTCTCCATTTGTTGTAGACAAATACTTCAAACCTTTAGAACCTTATTATAATTGTTTATCCAAAAAATGCACATTCAGTGAAAAGCCAACATTTGTAATGAGAAGGGCCATCGATGTTATTTCAATTTGTTCAGTTGGAAGTCAAATCTTTAAACTTAAAGATCAAATATGCAGTGTTTTAACTTTTCTGGTAAAATCATCAGATTCACATGTTTTAATAATTGTTTCAAAGTTAATCATTTAAATCTTAAAAGATGATGTATATTTTAGCTTATGTGGTGCTCAATAAGGCACACTTCTATTGTTTCTCAAGTGACAGCACTGAAAGGACTAAGTGTTGGAAAGCAGAAGAAACTCATTTACAGAGCCCCAGTGGAACAATAGATCCAGACCTTTGCCCTGAAGGGACAGAGGATAAAAGGGAGCGAGACTCCACAAGCGGAAAGATGTTTTAAATCATCATGATGGCTACGCTTCCTTTGAAAAAAGCAGCAGTACCATTTCCATCAGAAAACTGTTATATGATCTTCTTAAACTAGAAGCACTATTTAAACACAAGGTGTTTGAGAACGATTCAGCTGTGGACTAGAATCAAAGAGGTGATGTGGAAAATCATTGTACAAACCTTGAAAAAGAGTCATTCAGAAAAAGCTAAAGTTTTTTGAATAACAGGAAGTCTACAGGAACTACAGGTCACAGTAATTTTTTAATCTCTCTTCTTATTTTATATTTTTTAAGCATCCACCACCTGAAACCTGTGTTTTGCAGGTTGGGGATTCAGTGAAAAAGTTTTGCTATAACAATAAAGTAAAGCAAACATCAGAGGATGCTATATGCCGTGTGTACCAGTTTAGCTTAAGTAGCAAACATGCAACTCTTATTTAAAACTAATTATCAGAAATCTGTTTTGTTTTTTTGTTTTTTGTTGTAAGATTATTGAATTTTAATTTTTCTCAAAAAGGTTTGAACAACCAGTTTTTAAAAAAAAAAAATAAACTGGCAAGATTTTTCAGAAGATTTCACACACCTTTGCAATAAAAAAATATGTTGACTTACACACTGGCACATGTCAATTTTTTTTACTAAAGTGTGGGAAAACTCTGGAGAACAGAGCTGAGAGTGAATAACGATCAGCCGACCAGCAGCCGGCTAATTCTCCTGAGGGATTTGGCACACTTCAGGAAACCTCCCACTCTCACAGTTAAAATGTTGATTACTTTGATACTCAGTAGTGAGTGAGTGATTATCACCAAAGTTCAAAATGTATTATAGTGTTAGAAAACTTAAAATGTGACAGGTTTAAACATTCTGAGTTTAGTTTTGATAAACTTTTTAACAGCAGTTTTAAATTGAAACTGTCTGTCAGAGCCAACCAATGGGAACTTTTCCCTCCAGATGGTTGGTGATGTAATTCTTTCTTTGTATAACAACACACGGGCAGCATCTGTCACAGTAGTCCCTTTGTGGTTAATTGAACACAGCGCGGGGAGTCAGTGTGGGAAACTGAGATCAACTTGCTACTCACACTGGATATACGGCACGTGTCAAAGGATGACTGCATGTGGTCAGCAGCATGATAATCGTGTTGAGTAATTTCAGTGAGAAAATCACAGGCTCTTGCACTCAACCATGTTATTACAGGAAAAATTGGATTTTTTTTATTGAAAAAAGGTTTGATAAAAGTTTAAATAAAGTATCAAATGAAATATCTTGATAAATTACAAATTAAATATAACAATACATTCAATACACAATTCACTCTTCAGTTTTTTTGGTAAACAAGCAAAGAGCTAATGTCATCTACCTATCAGTTAGAGCTATAATTCATTAATTAGATCAAGTAAACTTGCACGTATTTGATAGGATGTTAAGGGTGTGCTGAGATATCAGATCTGCTCCCTTTCACAGATTCACAAAGCGCCCTCTTGCACTCTCTTTATCTCCTCCACCTGCTCCCCTGGGAGCTAACTATTATACTCCCGGTGGTAATGACAGAATGTCGCTGCCTCACATGCCTTATTGTCTCAAGCAGCTCTCTGTTTGGCTCAGACTGTGGGAAACCTCAACAAGACCAAGACTCACACATTCATATGGAGATGATGGAGTATAAATAGGAGGGATGAAATCAGAAGGGATCAGATTCTCTCTACAGAGACCTCTACAGCATAGCGATCCAGCCATGACCAGTTCTCGGGATCTGACTCTGAACCACAAGGTAAACTGAAGGTTTCGTTCATGTAAACTGTCAAATTGTAGAAAATATATTTTGTTGCTAACAAAAACAAAACTCCTGAACAAGTTTATTAATGACTTTGTTCTTTTTTCTGCAGCTCAGAAAGCCTCTGGTGGAGAAGTTACGCAGAGAGCGAATCAACACCTGCATTGAGCAGCTCAAGTCTCTCCTGGTTCCAGAGTTCCTCAAACAGCAGCCAGACTCCAACCTGGAGAAGGCAGACATCCTGGAGATGACCGTTTGCTTTCTGACACAGCTACAGCAGCAGAGAAACCTGCTAACACACTCCAACAAGCTGCAGACTGCCTCTGATGACAAGCTGAAAGAGGCTGACTTCTCTATTCTGAGCTCGAAAGACCAGACCAGCATCACCCAATGCTCTCTGGAGAGAAAAGACAACAGCGACCTCTGGAGGCCGTGGTAGACCACTCACACTGGACTCCATACCAGACAAGCTAAACAGACCATATCGGTCAGACATGACTGGACTGAATTGTTTAAAATTCTGTGGACTTTTTCTTCTGTATGTACAGAAGGTTTTACTTTGTGTGTTCTTGTGTATGTGCAAGATGACGTTTCCTAAGGAAATGACATTGACAGTATCCTGCATGTTAGGAAAGAAAAACATCATAAGATGCATATTGCATGAATGAAAACTGATTGAATCTGCAATCATTATTATATCTGAGAGGTACTTCTTGTACTGATTATGTTATAGTAATACTTTTTACCATTATTGATTTTTTAATCTAAAATTAAAATGTCCTCTTTCTGACCAGAAAGTAATAATGAACTTTACCTGAACTGGACTCACTAGAACCCATTGTGGGTTGAGTTGTGTAATTGGGTTATTTATAGCTTTTTATCATCAGTGAGAGTTTTTATTTGTATCCTTTGTGGATAAAACTTTTTTTTCATCAAGTTTACTTTAATGTAAGTGATTAATGAAAAGGGATCTGTTTTAAGATCAAATTAAATGTTTTGCAGAAAAGTCATTCTCAGATTTGAAGAGACAATGCAGTTTATTTTAATGGTTTTACCTGACCTGTTTTAAGGTCAATTTTTGTAAATTTTTTGCTTTGTTTGAGGAAAACATTGCTGTGGCTTCCTAAATACTGCAAATCCATTGTCTTTCATAAAGACAGCTTTCCCTCTACTCTTTATGAGTACAGTGTCTCTTGTAGAAACTATGAGTTGTTGTTGTGATGGATCATCACCTTCTGTTTAAGCTTTCATTCATGCTAAATAAACAAACACTGTACGATGAAAACACTGTGCTCTAATATTATTTTATGGCATAACTGACCTATCTGCTGAAAGATATGCATTCTTCATTTTCCTTCATTTTAAGTCTCCACTTTTTATAAATACCTAGAAGGTCCAGCACTCATTATAATTGTTTCTCAAAAAGACATGTTCACAGGAAAATAAAGCACAAAATTCTGTGATGAAGAGTGTTATTTAATTTAGTTTAGGTCATATTGAACCGAATAACAACTGGGGAACTGTGGGAAACCAAAATAAAATCACTTACAGAGCCCCAGTGAAACAATAGATCCAGAACGATCAGATTATAAATGGGAGCGTGGCTCAAAGTGAAACTTGTTTCTTATAAATTGTGTTTTTTGGCTCTTCCTCTGTTTAAAAAAAGCAGTGTCAACAGTACTTTTAAAACATTATAATTTAATATTGTTAAACAAAACAACCATTTCAAGCATTAGCTTCTGGAGAACTTTTTTTAGGTGGACCAGAGTTGAAAACATGTATTAAACTCGATTCTTTGATCCCCATGATAGAACAGAGAAAACCCGACTCAGGAGTGGTCAAAACATTTATAATTCTTTATTCAATCATCTTCCGGAAGAGAGAGCCCTGCACAGCCCAAAGCCAGTTGCAGAATCTCCAACATTAGAAGCTAAAAATGTGTCTCATATAGGTGTTATTTTGGTACTTTACACGTCACACATCGTTTCGATACAAACAACTCCTTATATGTTACTAGTTCCTCTTTTTCTGCCTGGTTTCCTGTATTTATTTATATGCTTGTACAGCTCTACACTAACTTCCTGTTTTTCAGTCTGGCTGAGCACTTGGTTTAGGAGTCAAAAGTGGCCTTGCTTTACAAGCCTTTATTATTAAAATACATAAAACAATATAATCAGAACATAAGCACTAAGAACACATATTGATCTTGTAACACATGGTCTGAAAGTATTTGTAAAGATGGTGATCAATGCTGTTTTATATGATTCACTACAAAGTCAAGTGCCACCATAAACCTCACTACCCCAAATGTGTTAGCTGCCGGTTTGTGAGTCCTGATGAAGTTCTTTGAGATTAGTTTTTCTGGGGCTATAGCAACTCATCTAGTCAATGATAATGTTTGTCAACGGATATTTTCACAGCGACACACTGAAAATTAAGGATTTAGCTCTAGCTGTGTATAGTCTAATTCACAGAATGAAAAGCTCATTTCAACTCAAGCCTTCAGGAGTAGACAGAAACCTACCACACAGGACTCAGGCGCAAAGACGTTATTTAAAACAGAAATACCTCAGCATAAAAACCACCAGGCCAAAGATTAGTGAAAGTATTCTTGTAGTATTGGTGACTTACTTAAGAAACCCTGTACAAGCATACTTTGGGGAAAAAAATACAAACTCCATGGTGTTAGAAACACAGTCCTAGCTTGTTAGCCAGTTAGCTACACAACTGAATTCATTGGTGACATTCTTACAACTGCATACAGTCAAATGTTGCAAAGCTTACTTCTGCAGCACAGCAAGGAAGAGCTTGTGGTAAAACAAAACGCTTTAGTCAACATAAACGTAAAAACTTGAGGGGACTGTTCTGAAACTTCTCCGAATAATTACCTCTTGTGAATTATGAATAGTTTGATATTAAATCTGCTCTCTTCTACTGGTTTTGCAAATAAACAGAATAAAGTTAAGGTTAATGACAACCAGGCTTGTTCTGGAAATTACCCATTATGCCTTGTGGGCTTTTTGAAATTATGCAGAAACACATTATTGTTAGATTCAGCACTGAAAACAAACCTTTGAGTTATATGACAGAGGCTCACAAGGCTCTCCTCCTTTACAATCTCTGATGGTTTCCTGGTTGAATTCAAAAATAGTTTTCTTGATAACGACTTCCATCAAAGACGATCAAATAATATAGTCTAATTGTTACACTTTTAGATTTTATTTGTTAGCTGAATGTCTGTATGTTCATGCTGTGTAATAAAGTGTTCACCTAAATGTTGTGACCCAGATTTAGAAAGCAAACACAGAGACTTGTCATACTATATTTTCCTGTATAAAGAGCACATATACAGCTGTTTAACAGAAGGGATACTGTCCTGGGTCAGATACATATTTTAAGAGGTTTGTCACACTTTGGCCCAAAGAAAAACAATCCTCAAACTAATTTGGAAATGGGCACATGCCAATTTTCTGTTAAAGGAGGAAGTGTGGGAAAAATCCAGAATATCTAGTTATCTTTCCACCAGCAGTTTGCTGTTTCTCCAGAGGGAAATGGCACACTTGAGGAAACTGCTTGCTCACAGGAAACCTTCTACCCTCCCATCCATTTGGTGGCTGGTAATTATCAGTCATATTTATGCCTTAAAGTAGAAAATGTAGTGAACTGAAAGTAGGACCTGCAAAACATTTTTACTTTGCTTCTTATAGAGTTTTCAAACTAATTTTAAAAATTTCAAGCTGTCAGAGCCATCCAATGGGATCTTTTCCCTCCAGATGGCTGATGATGTAATGCTGTCTTTCTTCAACAACACACAGGCAGCATCTGTCACTGAAATCCCTTTGTGGTTCATTGAACACAACACAGAGAGTCCGTGTGGGAAACTTAGATCAACTTGCTACTCACACTGGATATATGGCATGTGTGAAAAGACACAAAGGACACCAGTAAGTTTATTGCACTGAGTAATTTAAACTAAAACAATGGGAACAACACTCAGCTTACTAATGGTGCAGTTGCAAAAAATATGTTTAGTAATACTATAAACCAGCCCAGGTCTAAGCACTTTGGCCTTCCTTTAATATTCATTACATAAATGTGTACGATAGACGTTCTATACACTTGGAAGCCTATGTGAACTTATAATGATGGAGCCAAGTCTAATTATCTTTTCTTTCTCTGTTCAAGCATGAGTTTTAAAAGGAGTTTATGGGAGTGTGCCATTTTTCTGTACTTACAGGGTAAGAATAGGAAATATTGTTTGTTTTTCAAAAAGATTAGAGAAAGAAATTTTGCACTTAAAATTACTAATTCTGTACTAAACATTTTACAGCATAATCTGAGTTACCTTGCCTGCAAAACACACAGAATTTAGGCACTATTTAAATTGGCTTGAAATATAATTACTACTTCTTTCCTCTAAAACAAAATTACTTATGCACCACCTAAAATTACTTCTACATATTTCAAATTACATACAGACTACTTAAATTTACTTAAAGCATAATTAATTCCTTATTTCCTGTAAAAACGTGGCTCGTTACCCTCTTATTCTAGTGTACATCCTCTACCTATTTGCAGGTAAATATAATTACTTTGTAATTTGACATAAAATATGCTAAAATTTCACTTAATTACAAGTACACCCTTAGTTGTGGGACATGTTAAAAAGTGCCACCAAAAGTTTGTCATTCCCCACTCATGCAATGGGATCATGAGTGTTAGCTTAGTCAAAGTTATTGATCCGAGCATCAGGCAGCAGATCTGCTCACTGTAAGGTCACCACTTTCCCTGATTCACATAATAAGTACCTCTCCATCTCCCTCCAGGTCTCCTCCTCTGGGACTTAATATCACCCAGGCACACAGGACTAAGATGCTGGCTCCACATGCTTTATTGTGTCAGAGAGCCCGCTGATTGGTTCAGACTGTGGGAAATCTCAGCCAGACTTAAACCCACACATTCATATGGAGATGGTGAAGTATAAATAAGAGGGATGAAGCCAGCAGAGATCAGAACACAGATCTCCACAGAGATCTCTGCAGGACATAAAACCAGGAATGGCGCCTAGAATCACTGCAGCAATGACCAGTCCCCAGGAACATCAGACTCTGGCTCACAAGGTAAACTGAGGATTTTATTTGAACCAGTTTTGATATTGATTATAGGCACTTGCATTTTTAAAATTTTAACAAGTTTATTAACAACTTTGTTCTTCATTCTGCAGCTCAGAAAACCTCAGATGATTACGCATAGAGCAAATCAATAGCTGCAACGAGTCCAAGTCTCTCCTTGGTCCAGAGTTCCTCAAACAGCAATGTGAGAAGGCAAACATCCTGGAAATGAGAGTTTGTTTCCTGATGCAGCTATAGCAGCAGAGAGACCTACTGACTGGATTCAAGAAGATGCAGTTTTCCTCTGAGAAGAACTCTCAAGAGGTTGAGTTCCCTCATCTGAACTCCACAGTCCAGACAAGTGTCCAGTCAACAGCGCCCTCTGGGGGTGTGGTAGACACCTACAGACTGGAGTTAATAGATGAGCTAAAAAGGCCACATTGATCAAACATGATAGGAGTGAATTCTTTGAAATTCAATGAACTTCTTCTTCTGTATGCTCAGAAGGCTTTACTTTGTGTGTTCTTGTGTGTGTGCAAGATGACATTTCCAGGGGAAATGACGGCAACAGTACCTTTCGTGTTAAGGAAGAAAACATCTTGTCATGTATGTAACATGAATGAAATCTGAAATATTCTTTATCCTTACTGTACATGTTATAGTAGCTTTCATTACCTTTTGGTTATGATATTTGTGACTTAAGTGTCCTCTTTAAGGACAGATTGTAACAAAAATGTAATAATGATTCAAAGCTGATCTGTTATAGGATCCACATGTTTACGAGGTTTTTTTTCTAAAAGGTTTTCTTACTGTCACAATTTTCTTGATCCTTATTGTGGGTTAAAAATGTGATTGTGATATTTGCACCTCTTGATCAATATTGACCTGTAAGGTCAGTTTTTGTTTAGTGAGTTTTTAATTAATATTTTTGTGTTATTTCAAATTAATTTGTCAAAGACACTGAGTACTGTAACTGCTGTAAACTTTGTCTTTCATAAAGACAGCTCTTTCTGATTACAGCTTTTCTTGTCGAAATCCACAAGTTGCTGTTGTGATGTATCATCACTTCCTGTTGGAGCTTTTATCATTGTTGAATAAACGGACTGCCTGCTGAAAACAATGTCTACTCATTATTTTATGTCATCACTAACATCTTTATAAAGATCAAAGACAAATGTTCTTCTATTTCTTAACTGTTAAGTTGACTGTAAATGCCTGTAAAATGTTGCTGTTGTAGCCAAACATACATGTTTAGTGCAAAACAAAGCACTTTTATGTTATTATTAGGAGTGTTATTAATATAATTTTACTCTGTTTGATTATAGTAAGTCATGTCATCAAACCAAATAAAATTCAAACACATGTTGTGCATATCTATTTATATCACCTTTAGGTGAATAAGAAGTTTAACGTTTTTGGAGTCTGGATTCACGTGACACTCTGATGTGACACTCAATAAGGCACACTTCTATTGCTCTTCCATGGAAAGCAGTCAAAGGACAGAGTGTGGGAAACCAGAAGAAGCTGACTCACAGACCCCCAGGGCAACAATAGATCAAGACCATTGCCCTGAAGGGACAGAGGATAAATGGGAGCATGACTTCAAAAACTGATGTTTTTAACTGTTATATTGGCTATTCCTCTTTTACCCAAAGTAGGATCACCATATCACTGTCTTGCACTACAACTACAAATTTTATAATAAGGTGTAAAACCTATTTCATATGTAAAGTAGGAACAATGATGTGATGTAAAACAAAATTTGAAGACAAAACATCTTTAAAGTGTATGCAATTTTTAACAGAAGGGACAATTCAAGAATATTTGTATATTTTAAGAGATTTACCAATCATGGACAAAAAAAAGAATCAAGAATAAAGGAGGAAGCGTGGGAAATTTTTGGAGAACAGTGTTGACTGTAAATGACTATCACTCCACTAGCAGCTTGATAATTCTCCAGAGGGATTTGGCACACTTCGGGAAATTTTTCCCTCCCGGAAAGCTTCCCACCCTCACAGCTGAAACTACAGTCAATTATCAATCGTGATTGTAAATTTAAGTAGGACAGGCCAAAATATTTTGATCTTACTCTTGGTGGATTTTACAGTGTAATTGTAAGTTTAACTATCTGTCACAGCCATCCAATGGGATCTTTTCCCTCCAGATGGTTGGTGATGTAATGCTGTCTTTCTTTGACAACACACAGGCAGCATCTGTCACAGACGTCCCTTTGTAGCTCATTGAACACAGCACAGAGAGTCAGTGTGGGATACTGAAATCAACTTGCTACTCCCACTGACTTTACAGCATGTGTCAAAAGGACAGCAGAATGGTTCAGCAGTAATTTTAATAAAATCAATAGGCACAACACTTATAATGGTTTATTAAAAGATTAGGTTGTAATAAATTGAATATTTGATTAAATTTTCCATTAAAATTACACCAATTTATATATATATATATATATATATATATATATATATATATATATATATATATATATATATATATATATGTGTGTGTGTGTGTGTGTGTGTGTGTGTGTGTTCGATACAGTGCTTTCGGGGTTCGGTACCCATATGTATCGAACAATACAAAATAAATTTTTAATTTATTTTATCAACTTTCCTTCTGACTATGCTGTCTGTGTTGAGCGCTCAGTGGATCTGCGCTTGACAGTGCAGCCTAGGCGGAGTAGTCGAACGCAGATTCACTGAGCGCAGGGCAAGCTAGCGAGACAGAAGTTAAGCTCTCCTTGCAACATGGCAAATTGAACCTCCCCCACCCTCATTCAGATCTGGCGTTTGGAACTATTTTGGTTTTCATGTGACGTATTACCCTGAAGGTAAGCGCGTCATGGACTAAAGTAAAACAGTATGTTGGATGTGCCACGCAATGCTCAATTACATTGGTGGGAGCTAGTGTGTTAGCTCGTTCCAGCCCCATGCACAGGCCATCCGCATAGCTCATTAACGGAGATTTGCCGTGTTGTGGCGTTAACGTCATTTCAATGAGATTTACGCTGACAGCACTAGTGGGAACACAACAAATATGACTGCACATTTACACCGACATCATCCTAGTGCAAAGACAAGTGGAAGCAGACAAAAACAACAAGCACGCATGCTACAAACTTTACCCGAGTCATTTAGACAGCCGTTAGCACATGATTCTCCTTATGGGGACCTGATATGTTTAATATGCTGCTGAGAATATAGCCCAGAAGAAGCGTATAGTATAGCTTTTATTTTGGAAAGAGACATTTCTTTGTAATAAACTCTCTTTTCCAAAGATGAGTGATTCCTCAATCAGATACAGGGCTCGCAAAATCGCCTGCCCGACTTCCCGGGGCTAGCGATTTTTCCAGTCGGGCTACCAAAATCTATCTCTGCCCTGCCCGTCAGGCTATTGTAGGAAGGAAAAATATATGTCAATGCTTTTGCATTCTTTCGGAAATGTAGCTGGGTAATTATGTCTTTGGCATCGGTGAGCCACTGTCAATATGTGACATATTGAAATCGCGTTTGAATTTGCGCTTGTTTTTTGCTTTCACTTTGCAATCGCGCTAACTGTGTATAGAGAGCGACAGCACTGATTGGTGAGTGATGATAATTTGTGCACCAATTCCTCTGACATCGTCTTATCAATCGTTAGCTTACTATGCAAACATGACAAGTGAAATCTCCCGCAGCAAGCTTAAACATGTGAGAGGTTGATCGCGCAGAGAATCGCTGAGCGTTATGTGAGTGCGTGTGTAAAAGCAGCAGGATATATATTGTAGCAGGTCAGGGCTGTTCGGGGTTCTGTTTGTACAGTTATGTTTTGTTTATGTTGCCATAGTGACGGGTGTCTTGCTTCCCGTGAGCTAGCCAGGGAGCACAGCCGTTTATTGACATCTGCAGAAGAACACTGCCGCTAGCTAACTGCTCAGTGCAGCAACAGCACAGCAACAACAACAACAACAACACACAGGGCGCCCTCTGACCCCGGAAGGACACACCGTCGCAGTGAGAGGGCGTCACCCGTCACTATGGCAACATAAACAAAACATAACTGTACAAACAGAACCCCGAACAGCCCTGACCTGCTACAATATATATCCCGCTGCTTTTACACACGCACTCACATAACGCTCAGCGATTCTCTGCGCGATCAACCTCTCACATGTTTAAGCTTGCTGCGGGAGATTTCACTTGTCATGTTTGCATAGTAAGCTAATGATTGATAAGACGATGTCAGAGGAATTGGTGCGCAAATTATCATCACTCACCAATCAGTGCTGTCGCTCTCTATACACAGTTCGTGCAATTGCAAAGTGAAAGCAAAAAACAAGGCAAATTCAAACGCGATTTCAATATGTCACATATTGGCAGTGGCTCACCGATGCCAAAGACATAATTACCCAGCTACATTTCCGAAAGAATGCAAAAGCATTGACATATATTTTTCCTTCCTACGATAGCCCGACGGGCAGGGCAGAGATAGATTTTGGTAGCCCGACTGGAAAAATCGCTAGCCCCGGGACGTCGGGCAGGCGATTTTGCGAGCCCTGTATCTGATTGAGGAATCACTCATCTTTGGAAAAGAGAGTTTATTACAGAGAAATGGCTTTTTCCAAAATAAAAGCTATACTATACGCTTCTTCTGGGCTATATTCTCAGCAGCATATTAAACATATCAGGTCCCCATGAGGAGAATCATGTGCTAACGGCTGTCTAAATGACTCGGGTAAAGTTTGTAGCATGCATGCTTGTTATTTTTGTCTGTTTTCACTTGTCTTTGCACTAGGATGATGTCGGTGTAAATGTGCAGTCATATTTGTTGTGTTCCCACTAGTGCTGTCAGCGTAAATCTCGTTGAAATGACGTTAATGCCACAACACGGCAAATCTCCGTTAATGAGCTATGCGGATGGCCTGTGCATGGGGCTGGACGGCCAACACGTTAACGAGCTAACTGCACTAACACACTAGCTCCCACCCATGTAATTGAGCATTGCGTGGCACATCCAACATACTGTTTTACTTTAGTCCATGACGCGCTTACCTTCAGGGTAATACGTCACATGAAAACCAAAATAGTTCCAAACGCCAGATCTGAATGAGGGTGGGGGAGGTTCAATTTGCCATGTTGCAAGGAGAGCTTAACTTCTGTCTCGCTAGCTTGCCCTGCGCTCAGTGAATCTGCGTTCGACTACTCCGCCTAGGCTGCACTGTGGAGCGCAGATCCACTGAGCGCTCAACACAGACAGCATAGTCAGAAGGAAAGTTGATAAAATAAATTAAAAATTCATTTTGTATTGTTCGATACATATGGGTACCGAACCGAAAGCACTGTATCGAACGGTTCAATATCGATACGAGTATCGTTGCACCCCTAATATACACACATATATATATATATATATATATATAAAATTCCCCCATAGGTGAAAATTCCCCAACGGGATGATAAGCGTGCGCTTAGTCAAAGTTATCGATCCCAGCATCAGGCCTCCCTGGGAGGTCACCACTTTCCCTGATTCACATAGAACTCTGAACCTATCTCTCCCTCTCCCTCCAGTCCTCCAGCTGTTTCCCTGAAACCTATTATCCCCTGGGCATACTGGAGCATGTTGCTGGCTCCACATGCCTTATTGTTTGACAGAGCCCGCTGATTGGTTTAGACTGTGGGAAACCTGAATCAGAGTAAGACTCACACATTCATATGGAGATGCTGTAGTATAAATAGGAGGGATGAAGCCAGCAGAGATCGGTGCTATCTACAGAGACTTCTAGAGCACAGAAATCCAAGCATGGCACCTAAAGTCACTGCAGCAATGACCAGTACCCCAGAGCATCTGACAATGACTCACAAGGTAAGTGGAACATAGAATTTACATAATATTCACAGCATGCCAGTAATCATGAAAGCTTGTGTTCTGTTAAGGCTAACTTCATCCTCCCAAATGATGTTATTAATGACTTTGTTCTTTTTTCTGCAGCTCAGAAAGCCTCTGGTGGAGAAGTTACGCAGAGAGCGAATCAACACCTGCATTGAGCAGCTCAAGTCTCTCCTGGGTCCAGAGTTCCTCAAACAGCAGCCAGACTCCAACCTGGAGAAGGCAGACATCCTGGAGATGACCGTTTGCTTCCTGACACAGCTACAGCTGCAGAACCAGCAGCAGAGAAACCTGCTGAACAGCTTCAGCAAGCTGCAGACAGCTTCTGATGAAAATCTGAGAGAGGATGACCTCTTTCCTCTGAGTTCCACAGTCCAGACAAGCACCACGAAAGACAACAGCGCCCTGTGGAGGCCGTGGTAGAGACTCACATAAAGTAGTCCCTAATACAATGGTTTAAAAGACCATATTGGTCAAAGATTACTGGACTGAATTCCTTGAAATTCTTTGTACTTTTTCTTCTGTAGTTACAGAAGTCTTTACTTTGTGTGCTTAATGTGTAATTTCCTGGTAAATGACACCAGTACTGTTTTTCATGTTAAGAAAGAAAACATCTTGCCATGTATGTTGCATGAATCAAATTGATTGCATCAGCAATGATTATTATTTCTTTATTATTATTATTATTTACATTTTTATGTAGATGTTATTATTACATTGTGATTAGAACCTTTGATCTGTTTTAAGGTCACTTTTTATTTTGTTTAGTAATTTGGCGTTTTGTCTTTCATAAAGACAGCTGTTCCTTTACTCGCTTTGAGTAAAGTGTTTCTTGTAGTCATTTACAAGTTATTGCTGTGATGTATCATCACCTGCTGTTTGAAGATTTATACTTTATGCGCCTCACTTTGTCTCATTGAATAAACAAACACTGCCAGATGGAAACGATGTCTCCTGATATCTTTGGGTATTTTTTAAGGGCATTTGATCATTTTTGAGTAGAAGCTGAAGTTTCACTCTGCACGTTTAATCTAACTCTCTGCTTTCAAGACGCTTTATGGTCAACCTTTCAAAGAGAAGAAGCAGTTTCTGATAGGTTACAGCTTTTGGAACTTTTGAATTCATTTTCAGATCTCTTTTACTTATTTGTAGTTTATATTTTTTATTTAAACGAGATACAGTTAACATGACAATTCAAAAGTCTACATCAAGAAACACCATCATTCCTATGGAGTATTATCTATGCAAGGTTTTATGCTTGTACCAAAGAAAAGTTAAGATAAAAAGCTGGTTTACAGTGTTTTGTTTTTTCAAAAAAGCTAAACTTTTGTTGTCCATGTGTCCATGTGAACTGTAGACTCAGGGTCTTGGTCTTAACTGAGAGGTGGGGCCCTCAGTCCGACAGGTGTGGTCTTCTGCTGCTGTAGCTCATTTTTTTTTCAAGGTTTAACAAAGATGCTCTTCTGCATAACTTGGTAGTTATAATAATTGGTTTCCCCTCCTCTCAGCTCCTCTGAGGAACACAGATTAACACACAAGGGATCTGAGAGGTGCACAGAAGTGAGCTACACAATTTGCAGAAGGGGCAATTTGAGATAGGAGACTTAAAGGTACAGTAGTGGCAGAGGAGAATGTAGCATCTGATGGTATCCTGTAGGATGGCTTTGGAAGTGATGCTACATAAAACAGCGCTCACTTCAAGAAAAATAAGTGATGATAGAGGCAAAAATTAAACAGTGTAAGTTGAAGAACATTGTCCATAGTTTTTGTGGAATGAGTAAGTACAGGAAAGTATTCAAAGGTTAAGGCGATTAGGGACATAAATAGACATGGGAAGAACAAGTGAAGAGCGTGTGTTGACAAAATAGAAGGAGCACTTTGAGGAGCGGATGAATGAAGTAAATGAGAGAAAGAGAGAGGCAGAGAGATGGAGAATAGTTAGTGAAGAGGAAAGTTCAGAGAATTAATAAGGAGGAAATGAAGGCAGCTAAAAAAAGTATGGAGATTGAAAAGCCGGTTGGTCCAGATGACTGGATGCCTGGAGAATGGAGAAGAAGTGTACTGGTACAAATTTTCAAGGACAAAGTGAAAAAAAGGTTAAAACGAAGATTAAACCAAGGTTAAAAGCAAAGGAGAGCAGCAGAGATGATTCATGTGGATTCATTCATGTAGAGAAAGAGCACCGCAGATACAGTATAATGCTTGCTTTGTGAGTGCTGGGGTTGCACTGTCTTTGTGGATCTAGAGAAAGCATATGATAGGGAGCCAAGAGAGGAACTACAAATGAGAAAGTAGTTGTAGCATATATTTGAGGCTGGTGATGGACATTTATGAGGACAGGAAGACAGACATGTAGTATGCAGCAGGTGAGAGAAAAAGGTTCAAGATGGGGATGGGATTACATCAGGGATCAGCTCTGAACCCCTTCTTGTTTGCAGTGGTGATGGACAGGTTGACAGACGAGGTCAGGCAGGAGTCTCCCAAGTGGCCACATGAGAAACTGGGACTGTTTTGGAGGCTCCCACCAATATGTTTATAAAGAGATTAAATTAATATTGAGCAGAGCTGAGTTCATCTTATTGGGGTGGCCCTCCAGAGTCCTATTAGACAAAGTATAAAAGTTTAACTTTTATACTTTGTCTAACTTTACCTTCACACAACCAATATATAAATGCCATGAAATGTGGAGGGACCCATTCGGTAGTTCTGTCAACTGGGCTCCTTCTGTCTTTCAGGTACTGGGGTACTGCATGTCTACTTTTTGGTACTTTTTCTTTTTTTGATAAATAGCAAGCGTATTATTCTGTCAGTATTGAGCAAAATCACTTCCAGCACTTTGTTGAAATAACATGTAAATAGATAGATAGTTACCCTGAGAAGGTATACCTAGTAAAGTATCTGGCGAGAGTATCCACGTGGGCACACCAACTAGTTAAAAATCAGTAGCCACTTTCAGTCTTACAATACTACTATTGTAGTCTGTCAAAAGAACATTTTACTATAAAACCTTTGAGAAATGTCTGTTTTCTGTTTCTGTAATGACTGATGTAATGTCTTTTTATCTTTATGTTGTGCTTTTAAATACAGTGAGCACCCTAAAAAAATGCAAAACTGACATATAACCAGGCTCAAGTGGGTATACATTCTCTGCTTATCTCCTCTCCATCTGTCTGTGCTGTCTGTGTAGGGGCTCAGGTTTCTCATTTCCCTGCCTCTGAGCCCCCCACAGCTCCATGCACAAGGCCGAACGTGCCCCAGTCACACGCCCTCCTCTTTCTCTGCTGCTGGGAGCCACAGCGACACACGGCTTCCCACACTTCTGTATGCAGCCTGCTCAGCAGCACACACAATAGAAGTGTGTCTGCTCTAACAAAGCCTCGGGACCATTCTCAGGCAGGGAAAGCACAGAGGCCCACTTCACAACCATCTGGTTTTGCTATAACTGGCTGCTGAGAAAAAGAGACTGAGAAAATATTAAACATTAAAAATATTAATAATGCTTTTACCTCATTTTGAAAGTTATTTAATATTATTCATTTGAGTTGTCTTTTTTATCATTAGAAATAATTAAAGACAGAAACAGTGGTGCTATTTGAGAATAAAAAGCCACGTATTTAAAAAATGTTGTAGTGAGTATTTGCTGTTGCAGTTGAGATGTTAATAATATGTTAGTAATGAGTTTTATCATCCACACAGCACATTTTACAGTCTTTTTAGTGTCGATTAGATTTGTGTCGTTGAAGTGTCTGTCCTATGTCCCATCATGGTCCATGTGCATAGTCTAAGCTTCACAGAAGGAAACAAAATTTTCCCGTGTCCACTTCAGGAAGAGCATTTTCCCACTGATCTCTCTTATGTATGGCATACAGATAAAGCATCCCACCTGTTCTCTATGACAGCCATTAAATGTGCTCTATTGTCCTGAGCTCTGAGGCCCCTGATTGGCCAGAAAGCAGTGAAAGCGCAAGATGAGCAGCATAAATAAGGAGCAGGCACACAGAAGTAAACAGAGACGTCGTCTGAACCTTTGCAAGCAAGACCAGAACTTCCCACAAGAAAAAACAGACCTCGTCATGGCTCTCTACGCAGATCTCACTCTTCAAGACACCATGAAGGAGCAACTGTTTAGGTGAGCTGAAGTTCTGTTTCTCTATTCCTAGTACGAGCTGTTCACCAGAAATGTACTTTTCACCAAAAGGACAAATATGTTAACATTGTTGTGACTTTTCTTTCAGATGTAAACTTCACATGCTGGAGAAGAAATGCAGCACCGGAGTGGAGAAGCTGAAGGCTCTGATTGCAGAACATCTGCAGAATGGTCTCCCTCTCTCAGACTTACTGGAGAAAACAAAGTCATTGCTCACGTTAAGAAAAGCCCTGCTGACACACAACGGCTACTCCAAATATTCAAGGGACATTTTACGCCTGTTTCCCGATGCAGAGGATGACGTGGCTCCACTGTGCTTTTAAGAACAAAACACGAACTACAAAAAGTCATCGAAACTGGATTCAAACCACCGCATTTTTAATGGCAGTGATGCAAGCTGGATCTCTGTGTTAAAAATCTACTGACTGTTAAAAGATGCATTATTTGCATTACGACAAGGAGACTCTCAAGGGCACCTGCGGCACATTTCAACCATTTTACTGAGTATTTCTTTTTTTAAAAGGAAACATTTATTTTAGCTCATACGATATGATTTCAGTCGAGCTTTAACAGGAGCCTGTGAAAGATAACTGAATTCAGGGTCAAAAGTGGTTGTTGACTGTGCAGAAGATGTGTTTTGCTGCTATTTGTGGGATTTATGTTTCTTGTGGTTGTCAGATTTTTATGTGAAGGCCACAGAAGAAAAATCCAGCCTCGAAACTATGCAACAATTAGTTGTTGTTTGTGTAATTACTATTTTTTTTTCACCAGAATTTTAGCGGTATAATTTTTACATTTTATACCAACAGTAACACTGTGTGATTATATTTTTGCATATGTATTTTGCTGCCTTGTTTCAAGGTATATTTGATAAAATCCTTTAATACAAACCTTTCTTTTGAAAGGAGATTCATCTCTGTTTATGCTGTGTATGCATATTTTGTTTATTCATCAGTTTCGTTTTTATTCATCCAAAGTGGATTTTAATTTGTTTTTATGTTGTTGTTTTTTTGCATATTTCAAGAAAATAAATATGTGAAGATCAAATTCTTGTCATGTGACTTTATTTGAATTAATTTGGGAGAATCAAACTATTTAAATATATTGTGTTGATTCAAGAAACTTTATTATAATTTTATTAAATGTATTATATTTTCACACTCCCTTGAGTGGAAATTTTAAACACCATGTTTCATGAGAAAGGCTTGATCAGTGTGAAAAGATGCTAATCGTAGACTATGATAATGTCTGAATTTGATGACATAGAGCAAGGGTTCCAATGGCAGCCCTTGACAACCATTCGTGTGTGACTGACAGGCACATCCAGAAAGGAATGTAGTGCTATGCATTGCCTTTATCCACTTTATTTCATGCTATGATATAGCAGCTTGGAATGAGACAAAAAGAGATTTTCATTCATTTCTTCGATTTTAGCTCCTCTGTCCTGGTCATTATAGCAGACCTCACCTTCTTAGCACTGACAAATATTGTGGTTATCATGGGAAAAAAAACACAAGCCAGCACAACAACTTGTGTGCAGTTTTCTTGTGCAATTCTCAGTAACATGCTGACTCCCTAAATAGACACTCAGTCATCAGAGCACTGGGAGCATCTGATCTACAGTATCATATTTTAACAGGAGGACAGGACTTTAACACTGCTGTTAAGCCATCATTCAAACACTAAATTTGCTTGTGAAAAAGTGCTGCTAATCCCATCAGCATATGCAGTAGCTATATGTCATGCTGTTTTATATAACACCACATTTTAGAATGATGAAATATGGTGTAAGCTATTAGCTCAAAAGAGAAGAGTTTTACCAGCATCTGTCTGTCTGTTCTACGGTCCGTCACATTTTTATGTGAACCTAACAAAAACAGTCATAGTCAAGTGAGAAATAAGCAGTTTTGCCAAAAGATGTTAAAACATTTTTCTCAGTAAACAGCAGGTAAAGTTACCCTGTTGTTTCAGATAACATTGCCTATTAAAAAACACGTTGCTAAACATGCAGAGCAGATTTTCAGTTTTATATAATTTCCATGATTAAATAATCAAAATAAGTCAAGCAAAATGTGTTGTTTTTTCTGATTGCTTTATTGCGCATCACTTGGCTTGAAGAGATACATTCATTTTGAGATGTTTTACAAATAACAGCGCCTTCATTGAAGGTATGTGTGCTGTCACTCACAGAGTCAATAAGCAACACGTTTGTCTTGAAGGTTATCTGCTAAAAATGCAGACAGTTAACACATTTAAAGACCAGAAAGGACATTTCAATCAGTAAAGTATGTGGATATCACATAAAATTTTACACATGTTCAACATGCATACATACATCACTGTCAGTGTAACCAACATTATATAGGAATTCAAACTGGGAATAATAACGTCTACTTTACAATGAATCAGAATGCGACTACTTTTGAAACACAAAATAACAGCCAACCCGTTGTCTGCAAATATTGCAGAAACACAGAATCTGACCTTTACAAAAGGCAATAATATAGATTAAAGGAAAATGCTGCACAGGCACCCTTCAAAATAAGACAATCCCAGAAACAAGTACAATTACAGGTACTTCTACGAAGATAGAGTTTTTACTTCCAAGCACACTTTTACACAAGTCCTTCCAAGGCTTCTACCAAGGTCTCCATAGAGCAGTGCTGACTGGACTTTTGTCTTTGATGATGCTCGTCTGGACTGTGGAGCTAGATAAGTTGGCCTCTCTCAGGTTCTTATTAGAAGAAGCATGCAGGTTGTTGACATGGTTCAGCAGTCTTCTCTGGGACTGAGTCTTCACCTCATCTTTGGACAGGAAATGGACCATTTCTTGGACACACCTGGAGTAGCCCTGATCGACTGTTGCAGAGTTCACAGCTTGACGCTGCTGCTGCAGTCGTCTCAGGAAGCAAACTGTCATCTCCAGGATGTCCGCCTTCTCCAGTTTGGAGTCTGGCTGCTGTTTCAGGAACTCTGGACCCAGCAGAGACTTGAGCTGCTCAATGCTGGTGTTAATTCGCTCTCTGCGTAACTTCTCCACCAGAGGCTTTCTGAGCTGCAGAAAGAAGAACAATAATATTACTAAACTTGTTCAGTGGCACAGTTTTTAGCACAAAAAAAATCAGTTGGCTGTATGTGATATTAAAATATCTATGAGTCTCCAGTTTACCTTGTGGGTCAGAGTTGGATGCTCCTGAGAACCGGTCATTGTCGCAGTGACAGGTGCCATGGCTGGATCTCTCTGCTGTAGCGAGAATCTGATCTCTGCTGGCTTCATCCCTCCTATTTATACTCCCACATCTCCATATGAATGTGTGGGTCTTGGTCTGACTGGAGTTTCTCACAGTCTGAGCCAATCAGAGAGCTCAGCAAGACAATAAAGGATGCAAGACACTGAATGGTGTTATTGCCTTAAGGATAATGGTTAGATCTCAGGGGAACAGCTGGCGGGCTGGGGGGAGGTTGATGGAGAGAGACTCACACAGCTCTGTGTGGATCTGGGAAAGTGGTGACCCTGTAGAGAAAGCTGATCTGCTGCCTGATGCTGAGATCAATGACTTTGACTGAGCACAGGCTCATCATAACAACAGAAAACACATCTGAAACGGTCATGAAAATATGTTAAGCTTAGACAACCACATATTTCTGCCTTATTTACAACAAACGTGTCACAATTAGGTGTCATTTTAACTTGACTAGAATGCATCAAAGTAATACTCTTGCTCTACAAGAGATATTTTTGTTGATACTGTTATCGCACAAAATACTATCGCAGATACAACAGAAACTTTCCTCAACACATCTCCCTATCAACAGCTGGATTAATGAGATTTTTAATAAAGTTTGATTATTGATACAACCTAAACTCATCAGACCACAACCAGCACACGATCAATTCATGAGTGAACACCCTTTATCCTATCAAAATCATTATCATCATCATCATCAAAAAAAAAAAAAACTTAAGGAAAAAGAAATTAAGAAAAAAAGCCTGGAATGCAGAGAGACAATCTGAGTTCGAAGAAGGAGAAAAGGAGCCTTTGAATTTTCATTAATCCAAAAATGTCTGCATTCCTTATAGCAGTTTTACAAAAGCCTGGTAATGACGAGTCTTGATGGCTGGAATTTCCATTCACAGGCAATGAGACAAAACTCGTAAACTGACTCCATAATTAATGTGATGTGCAACCAGACACACTTCTTTTGTTCTTGAAAGCAGTAAATGGGGAGAGTGTGGGAAACCAGAGAAAACCCACTCACAGAGCCCCTGAGGGACAATAGAGGCAGGCCAGACAAAGATGTCTGTGAAGGGGGAGGAATTCTTTACCACTGAATTTAAACTTTTTACATAATTTACTCACTCAAGATGAGAAAATGTTAATTTAGAGTTCTTAATAATTATATTTTTTGTACAGATATTAAATATATTATTTGAAAACTTTTGTTATGATTTGTGGTTTTGTTTAAATAAAATCTAAATTATTTTTTTGAATAAATTTTATTTTTAAATACAATTTAAATTAAAGAAAAGTGCCAAATTATCACACTGTTTTTAAATTACATTTTTATTTGTAGTTCTACATTGTTACCAATGACCAATTTTAAACTCCCGACAGCTACATCATTATAACAATGTGTATTACCTGGATACATTTTCATGACAAAAGAAAAAGTAAGTAAAATAGTAACAGCTATAATAATGTACAATTAAAAAAAAATAAAATAAGACAAGGCATACTTTATCTAGTCCAAAAATAGCAGCCAATACATTAAATAGTTCAATAAAATACAATATGACAAATCAAAAAAGTTTAATAAAGTTAAAAAAGAGCCTAATTAACCTGAAAATAAAGTAGAATAAAATAAATGAAATATTTTAAAGTAAAAATATAAAATAAAAAAAGGAGAATGTCATATTTATTACATATTTTTCTTAATAAATACTTATAATGACCTTATATCATCTACCTGCTCAATCGTGTCTACACCCATCTGGACCAGCCGGCGAGCACTGTGAGGGTCATGTTTTTTGACTTTTCCAGTGCTTTCAACACCATCAGGCCGACCCTCCTGGGTGATAAGTTAGCAGCGATGCAGGTGGATGCTTCTCTGGTGTCCTGGATTGTTGATTACCTGACAGGAAGACCACAATATGCACGTCTCCCACAGTGTGTGTCTGACAAGGTGATCAGCAACACAGGGGCACCACAGGGGACTGTCCTCTCCCCCTTCCTCTTCACCCTCTACACCACAGACTTCAGCCACTGCACAGAGACATGCCATCTTCAGAAGTTTTCTGATGACTCTGCGGTGGTTGGATGCATCAGCAGGGATGATGAGACAGAGTACCGGGCTGTGGTCGACTCCTTTGTCACGTGGTGTGAGCAGAATCATCTGCAGCTCAACGTGGCAAAGACCAAGGAACTGATCGTGGACTTCAGGAAGACCAGGAAACACTTGACCCCTGTTTCAATTCAGGGGGTCAGTGTTGACATTGTGGAGGACTATAAATACCTTGGAGTACACATTGACAATAAACTGGACTGGGCTAAAAACACCACAGCACTTTACAGGAAGGGCCAGAGTCGTCTCTATTTTTTGAGGCGACTGAGGTCCTTCAACATCTGCCAGAAAATGCTGAGGATTTTCTATGAGTCTGTTGTGGCCAGTGCGATCCTCTATGCTGTTGCATGCTGGGGGAGCAGGCTGAGGGTCGCAGATGCCAACAGACTTAATAAACTAATCCGTAAGGCCAGCAATGTTGTGGGGATGGAGCTGGACTCCCTCAAGGTGGTGTCGGAGAGGCGGATGCTGTCCAAGATAAAGACAATGTTGGATAACACCTCCCACCCACTCCATGACATGCTGGTCAGTCACAGGAGCTCGTTCAGTGAGAGACTGAGATTACCGAAAAGCACCACTGAACGACACAGGAAATCATTCCTGCCTGTGGCCATCTCCCTGTACAACGCATCCACTTAACACACTGTTTGCTGCTACAACTACACATGTTTCTTTTCCAACTATTTATTTATGAGTGACTTATGTATGTATGTATGTATATATATGTATATATTGTACTATTCTTAGTTAGTGTATTGTCTGTCTTGTCTTAATGTTGGTTTAAAATGGAGCACTGTAACAAAAAATAATTTCCCCCAGGGATCAATAAAGTATTCTGATTCTGATTCTGATTCTGATATGTCTGTGCAGGTATAGAAAGTAAATGCTCATACATAAAATTTTAATATAAAATACACATCCAAATATACTTTGTTGACTAACAGTTAGGTCACATCCCTAACCAAAATATTTGTGTTTATACTCACTCTCCTAGCTTAATTACTGACAGTGTCTACACAACAAACTCTGCCCTCATGGGAGAGCCGGGAGCTGCTGGTGTGTAGATGAATTAGCATTTAACAAGGCACATGCCCATTGTTGAGTGAGAGCTCAGTCAATGAACAGAGTGTGGGAAAACTGTGAGAGAGCGAGTCACAGTTCAGTGTGATTAGCATCTTCAACCTCACCAGCACCTGACTATTCTCCAAAGGGGAATTGGCACACTTCAGAGGAAGATTTTCTTCACTGTTTATTCTCTTTTTCCTTGTATTTCTTTCTCTGCTGGTCTCTCTTTGGTGCCAATTCTGTAACTTTTGCCAGCTTCATTTCCACTCTGTGTCGTGGGTCATTATTTCAATCTAAACCTCTTTACTTTTTCCACTGATGGATACTAAAATACCATGGCAATGTGGTCCTTTTTAAACAGGTTATAAAGGCTTTTTCCGCAAAGTACATTTTGACAAAGACTTTTTTTTAAATCAATGCCACAATATATAATTTGACTAACGATGGTGGGTAATAAATACAGAAAGGGACTCTAATAGCTAATATCTCAGGTGATATCTTATTTCCTGACTGAGAAAGTTAAACTAAACTTACATTATGTAAGTTTGGTTTAACTAATGCACTCTATTAAAACAAAAAAGGTAATAATCAAACTTCAGCATATGGCCTTGTGCTATGTCTCAGATTATTGCTTAATCTTAAAACACAAATCTGCCTTTCAATCCTGCTATTTTATTTTAACATCATGGGATTTTTAATGTGAAAGGTGCATATGGCGTGTTCTCACATGTGTGATGGGATGATCAGCGTGTGCTCAGTCAAAGTTATTGATCAAAGCATCAGGGGGAAGATCTCCTCTCTACAGGGTCACAACTTTCCCAGATTCATACAAGCCCCACCCATTACCCCCACCCCCAGTCCTCCACCTGTTCCCCTGAGACCTAGCTATTGTTCCTCCAGCAATAAAACAACATTCAGCATGTTGCTTCATCCATATTGTCTTGCTGAGCTCCCTGATTGGTCAAAATGGTGAGAAACTTCAGCCAGGCCAGAACCCACATATTCATATGGAGATGTGAGATTATAAATAGTGAGATGAAGATGATAGAGAGATGAGATTTCTACAGCACAGATATCCAGGCATGGCACCTACAATCACTGCAGCAATGAGTAATTCTCAGAAGCATTCAACTCTGAATCACAAGGTAAATTGCCCACCAATACCTAAACATATCTTTACAAATTGTCTCATATAATGCTTAAGTTACACTCTGGATAAAGTTTATTTACTATTTTCTTTCCTCTTTTTGCAGATTAGAAAGCCTCTGGTGTAGAAGTTACGCAGAGAGCGAATTAACAGCAGCATTGAGCAGCTCAAGTCTTTCCTGGGTCCAGAGTTCCTCAAACAGCAGACCGTTTGCTTCCTGAGACGACTGCAGCAGCAGCATCAAGCTGTGGCTTCAGCAGCTGTTGATAAGGGCTACTCCAGATGTGTCCAAGAGGTGGCACATGTTCTGTCCAAAGAGGAGGCGAACACTCTGTCTCAGAGAAGACTGCTGAACCACATCAACAAACTGCAAAACTCCTCTGACAACCTGAGAGAGGCTCATATCTCTCGTCTGAGCTACACAGTCCAGACTACCATGACCAAAGATAAGACTCGAGTCAACAGCTCCCTCTGGAGGCCGTGGTAGACACCAACTGACAGAAGATGTTAACAATGTGACCATGTTGGTTAAATATAAATAAGATTTTCAATGTTAAATGAGAAATCTGTGACAGATTTTGAGCACAAAGTTCTGTTGCACTGATAGTTTCTTTCTTTTTTAGAAACACAATATTGTTTTCTATGATAACATACTTTCTCTCATTGATGCATGATATGATAACTACCATAAAAACTGACCAAGCTTGGTTAGGAATGATCATACTTAACTTATATTCCTGTTGACAGGAGTTGTGAATTTTCTACCTACTTTTTTGTTTTAATATCACCCTTTCTGATGCACCTTTATGCATTGCTTTCTTATCTGGAAGATTTGTTGACCCATATTGGGTACTGGAATTATGTGTTCTATTATTAACATATTTTGCAGTGCAAAAAAGCATAAATGTGTGCATAACTCAAAATGTATTTTCTCTGATTGAGATTTGGGTCACTTTCTTTAGTTTATATTAAATTATCCTGCTGTGCCTTTTTTTAAACATACTGGAGCTGCATCATCACCACTCATGCCTCAGTGAAAGTACGTAAACATGATGTGACCTCTTTATTCTTCACGATCAAAAATAAATAAATAAATAACTGAATATTGAGTTGTGTCACCTCATCCCTTCTACTGACAAAAGATCAGTGTTGGTCAAGCTTTTAGTGGAGCAGAGTTGTCATTGTTTACTGGAGCATTACATTGTTGAGATACATGAACCACATCTTTCAGTAAGGACACTTTCTGTTATGGCTGCCAAATATCTTGTAGCTGCTGCTGAAACACAGAAATCGATTCATTTCTTAAAACATATGATGACTTGTAAAATAAAACTGACAATTTGATCATTCCCATCTGTTGTTGTGCCTTTATTAGTCTTAAGGTTGGCAAGCTCCTCTTATTTCACAGTCTAGGATCACACTTCAAACATGTGGCCCTTGAGCCAGAACAGGCCATTTAAATGGTTGAATAAAGCCCTGAGAATGGCTTTTCAAAGCTGATAAATGCAGAGCAGAAGGTTTTCATGTTTAGACTACATGCTGCATTTGTAACAGGACTCTATTACTGAAAAACTGCAACATGACAGTTCTGACTAAACTCCCAATTCTGTCCAAGCTAGAAGTCAAGCTAATCATCAGTTTGACAGATTTCTGACTTCTTAAGGAGTTAACTCAACATGTTTTTTTTCATTTACTAAAGTAGTGTTGATTTCTAATGACAGTGGACTGGATGTGAAAAAAAGAAAGATCATTAGTTCTTGTACTTTGTAACATATACATTAGTACAAGTTATGCATCATATACGAGTGGGAGTGCATGTATTTGAGCCTGTATGTCTACTTTCGATCGTGCGCAGACAGGGACAATTACATTCAAACTTTTAGAAGGCTCAGCTTCCAATCGTCTCATAAATGCAGCGCTCCATAATTAATATTTATGGAATATGCTGTTTACAAATCTAATCAACGTAAATAATCAGAGATTCCAATCTAATCCACCCATTTTAGGGTGGAGCCTTTAGGTATCAAACCCGAGGCAAAGACTCAGTAATTAGAAGTGAAAGAAATGTGGCAAAGCAGATAAGATGACAAACAAGCACAACATTATTTCAGTCTCTTAACCACGGCAGTCCACCGAATCATCAAGCACTTATCCAGTACAGACACTGGAACATCACCTTGTCACTCCATAGACCTGTAAACAAACCAAACTGGTAATACAGTTGTTTTATATTAAAGTTTTTGAATTCATACAGTGCAAACCCTCTATTTAATATGCAGTCACAGCACAGAGCATCATGTACTCCAATTTCATGAGTGGAGAATAGATTTGTAGTCCCTTACATGGCAGCCGTCCTGTTCAAGACAAGTTTAGAGTGGTATGAATCCTGTAAAATGCGACCATTCATATCAATATGGGATCAATATGATGTGAGTCAACAACAGTACAAAACACTGCTTAGTTATGAGAAATCATCAATGTATGTGAGAAAACAGAAGCTACAGCTTCATCATTTCTGGTGAATTTGACTACATGTCTACTCTTTATTGTTTCTTTTTGCTCGCTCTCTCTCTCTTTGCTGTCTCCATCCAGCCCTCTTTATCTTCGTCTCTCAGTCTTGGTGCCGGCACAAAGTTAAATATTACTGGTAACAAAAAGCACTAACAGATTCATATCTATTTACAGCAACATTCAAACTGAATGCAGGTTGCAGACGGTTATTAACAGTCAACATCCTTTTGACTTGCTGTCACCTGGATCTGGAGCTGTACACTAAACAAACACTGAAGCCCAATTCAATAAGAACAGGAACAGACAATTTTTAAGAACTAAAATAAAAAAAATCATCTCCTTGGCTCGCAACTTGTGACATACCAGCAGACTACTGGCTCAGACAGTTAAAATTAACTAATAATCTCTAGTGATTTAAGATAGATTAGATAAAGTTTTTAACGCTATTTATAGGACAAATAAAAAAGCAGACATTTTATAAGTCACAGCAATGTCCCCTCAGTTTGAACTTTTGCTATATGTCAGTTAAAGTGTGTTTTAAATCTGCGTCACTGATTTGTGTCATGAAATTACATCTTCATCTTCTTGCTGCAGCCAAAGTCTTATTCAGTCTATTAAAATCAAACCAGCAACGCCTCTGTGTGAGCACACTGTAACATCATGATATCATCAACACTAGACATTAAACCTGTTTTCATTCTATCCTGTACTGGCGTCAGTTGACAAGTTGGGAAAATAAAACATTTGAAGATAATTTTAGAAAATAATACTAAAATGCGCTGTTATTACTACTATTACTACTATTAGTTATTTTTAGGGGTGCTCTGATGAAATTTTGAGGTGCCAAAGGGTTTCAGTCTCACTTGCCTATGTGCCTGGATTACAACAAAATCCAAAATAAATTCAAACTTGTGCGCTCAGTTCTTAGTTTAATTCTTTCACCCTGGAAAAAGAATACTTCAAATAAGTCATCAAAAGCCCCCCAAATATCATACCATTCACGTCTGTGACGAGTATAAGTAAACTTCTGACGTCAACTGTACGTCCACGAATTCTAAAATTATCCGTTTTTTTAATTAGTTAATACGTTTTTTACATAATAAAATAATTATTAGTGTGGAATGGGGGAAAAAACCCGCGTTACTACCTGTTAACGTTCACGTCGCTCCAGAACTTGTTTACCAGATGACGTGCACGCTCTGCACGCACTGCACTGCATTGGACGTCGCGGGGCACGCACGTACAGCACGCACACAGCGTCACGTAATTACCGACCATGGCGGAATGTGGTCGAGTTGACAGCAACACAAGTCACACCATGGATAAAAGCATTACTCTTCCTCCCGATGAAATCTTCCGCAATTTGGAAAACGCAAAGCGCTTCGCCATAGATATCGGTACTTGGAAATATGAGCGCTTTCTTTCATTTTGCGGCAACTTTTGTACACACTGAGCTAATCTTCGTGTTTGTAGACCAGCTCTGCCGCATCCTTAATACTCTGACAAACACTAGACTTTAGGTGAAAGAAGACAAAGCTAATGGTAGCGGCTTAACTTTACACGCGATGTTAATTTGTTTGACAGCCAGTCAGTTTATTCTAAAGATGGAAGTCTGATGAGCTTTCAGGATTATCGTTTTACCTTTAAGCGGATGTGTGCCTAAACACAACCTGGCCAACTTTGACAAGTGCACGAGCCTGCACGTTAGCTGTTAGCTACTCCGTTATAAGAACTTATCTCTTTCAAGACAACATCAGAGTTTGTCACTTCATTGCTCGTTTTAAATGTCGATTCGCCCTGCTGTTTTCTTATCGGACATTATCGATGTTGTTTTGCTTTAACAGGTGGCTCTTTGACAAAGCTGGCTTACTACTCAACCGTCCAGCACAAGGTGGCCAAAGTGCGATCATTCGACCACACTGCAAAGGTACGGATGAAAAATACACTGTTTATGCTTTAAAATGCAACCACCCAAAAATATGAATCAGCACACTTGTAGGATGTTCATTCAGCCTTGTTTTGTTTTTGTTTGTTACTTAGAATAACAAAAACAAACAAACAAACAAAAACATAGCAAAATCAGATCAAGTATTGGGAGAAGTGTGCTGACCCATCCTTACATCATCAGCTAGTACTCTGTACTTTTCATGAAGTACATGTCAGTACTTTCTTGCACCTCCTCTGGGTGTTATGATGTGCAGGATTTTTTGAGGTATATGCTCCACTATAAAAACCAAAGCTCTCCATCAATCTCCTTCTAATAATTTTAACTATAATTTTCAATTAGATTAGTATCTGGGTTGTTTGCTGACCATGTCACGGGGATGAGGAAAAGCTTTAACTGTAGCTTTGGGACGTCCGTAAAAATCACTTAATCATAATGATTGTCATCTCCCTTGGTCCTTTACATTAGATGCATTCCTACATCTTGAAGTCAAACTATTCAGCTACTAAATATATTTCTGAGTTGTTGTTTTTTTTTATTTGATTTGCTACAGAGTTTAAAAATAAGTGCTGGCTGTGCATCCTTCAAGTGTAGCAATTCCACATTTTTTGTCAGGGCTTGTATCAGAAGCCAACATCTGGACTGCTTGAAGTACTCAGACATTTCTCTTCCGTATGTCTGTTTTCTAGGCGGCTGCTGGTGACAAGCTGTATGAAATATCAATGCAGGAGGAGGTGACGGCACGCCTGCACTTTATCAAGTTTGAAAATGCTTACATCGAAACATGCTTGGACTTCATTAAAGACCATCTAGTTAACACTGAAACCAAAGTTATCAAAGCCACAGGTGGAGGGGCACACAAGTTCAAAGAGCTAATCGAGAGGAAACTGGGACTCAAGTCAGTATATACAAATCAATGTTAGCTATCACCAAAAAAAACCCTTTACCTGTGCTGTATCATTCAGCATTTGTGGCAGTGTGCTAAAGTGTAGAAACTGTAGGTATAAATGGAAACAAAGGGAGCTACATTTCTAGCATATTCTAGGTGACCAGCCTTGAATTAACAATAGTCCTCCGTTCTTGTTGTAACCAGTGCACAAAGCAATATCCTGTCCTCTTCCTGTAAAACAGGAAATTGCACGACAAATTGTATGGTTTTTTTTACAGAGACCTTTGGAAGACCTTATAAAGACTCCTCTGGAAAATATTTAATATTTGATGGCTTCCCAAGTTTGGCAGCCTTCTTTTTTTGTATCGGCTAATTAAACAGACGACAAAAAAATCATTAATGTGATCGAGAGCGAGATACAGTTTCAGTTTTCCCAGTTTGTTACTCTAGTCATTTAATACAAAAAAGTAACGTATTTGCATCAGCTGGTGCTTGTTTGTAATTATTACCTGTGTAGCCAGTGTAGCTTGAAGAGTGTAAATTTGTAGTCACATTGAATTAGATCGTTTGTTATTGTTGGTGATGATGCTCACCTGTTTTTGTGCTGTACTGTGGCAGAGTGGACAAAGAGGATGAGATGACATGCCTCATCAAGGGCTGTAATTTTGTACTGAAGAACATACCACACGAGGCTTTCGTGTACGCCAAGCATGCCGACTCAGAATTCCGCTTTCAGACGACTAATCCAGACATCTTTCCTTACCTGCTGGTAAACATCGGCTCCGGGGTGTCCATAGTTAAGGTAATACAATAAATAAGTAAGAGAATAAAGAATGCTCCTTCTTGTGCTGCATCTGCATTCATTACATTGGAACATGTTTCCATTTCTTCCCATCCTTTGCATTTGCACAGATTTTAAGAGTATACTTTGTTATACTTTCCAAATACCCTGTTTTTCCCACATGTCTTTGTGTCCTCTTAAAAAGCTCAATTATAGAAACAACAGACAAATACTGGCTTTTTAAAAGGACTTAAGATGCAGTGTTTTTTGTTAAATAGAACATACTATCACTTCTCTCAATGATGCAGTAAAAATATAATATTAAGAGGTTATATGATCACTTTCATTTGATTTACTAGGTTCTTTTGTGATTAACGCACTACGCTGTATCACTTTTTTTCTCACTTTCTCCAGGTTGAATCAGAGGACAAATTTGAGAGAATAGGAGGAAGCTCAATAGGTGGAGGGACATTCTGGGGACTTGGAGCCCTTCTCACCAAAACAAAGGTATCCTGAGTAATGTGGACTGGTTTTATTACAAGTCATTTATCAGCAACTACTTAAATCGTGTATTTAAGGTTGTCTTGACTTTTTTTTTTTAATTTATTTAAACCATAGAGATTTGACGAGCTGCTACAGTTGGCCTCGAAAGGTCAGCATGCAAGTGTTGATATGCTTGTTAAAGATATCTATGGAGGATCATACGGGTATTTGGGCTTGACTGGAGATCTTATAGCGAGCAGTTTTGGGAAGTCTGCTACTGCCGACAAAGGTGAGTCATGGACGAACAGGTTTCATTTAGCTAACCTGTAGTGTTATGTAAGTGTTGAGTCACTCCTCATTTCATTACATTTTGCTAAAAAATAATGGGAAAACGTGCAATAATTTATGTATTATTATTTATTTATTTATTGTAATTTCTGTAAGTAGTATTAAAGAGGACTTTTCCAGGCTTCTAGAAGGACATTCAAAGCTCTTCTTTGGATGTTGGCTGTGTTTTTGTTCTCACACTGCTTCAATGGGAAGGCCAATTAATGGCTGATAATGAATCATTATATCTTGGTTTGTTTTCACTGCATTGTCAGTGTGTTTGGGTTCACACCCATGCTGGACAATTAAGTTGTTGCCAGTCAGATACTTTACATATTGCACTGGATGATGGATCAAAATCTTTCTGTGATCTCCAACACCACTGGCTGAAACACAGCCGCAAACCATTACAGAGCCTCCTCTGTGTTTCAGAGATGGCTATAGACACTGACTGCTGTATTTCTACTCTGAACTCATCTGTACATATTAAAAATGAATTTAAACAAAAAAATAAATAAAATCATATCCGTCACTCCATGTGACCTGTTGCCACTAATTTTCAGTTCAGTTCTAGTGTAATTTGGCATACCTCAGCCTTTTTGCCCCGTTTCCCCTCCTGAAGAGTGTCTTCTTGACAGCCACCCTTCCACTGAGACCGTTTCTAATGAGGCTTCAGTGAACTGTAGATGGATCAACTGAAGGGCCATATTTATCTTTGGATTTTTTCCTTTTTCTTAAGGCAGTGAGTTTCATATACTGTTCATCTGCTGTAGATATTTGGCATGCCACTTCTTCTTTTATCCTCCAGCTTCCTCAAATATTTCTAATGGGTACACTGCACAGCATGCTGCAGTATGCCAAGCCAGCTAATAGCTCTTTGGGAATCACCTGGTCGTTGCAAAAAAATATTATCTTATGCCTGTTAACTGTTATCTTTAGCATTTTTTTGTGGATTCAACTAAAGAAATGGGAGCAAATTATATGTTAAGTGGCAGGCTGCTAATAAGAAAGTGCCTAAAGGGTCAATTTAAAATTGTTTCTTTTTTAAGTTGTCTGTTATGTGTGGACACAACACTGGTTCATCCCTTTAGTTATATTGCGCTTTTGTTTAATTGCGAAAATAGTACAAAAACTGGGCTGAAAATGAGCATAAAGCAGTTAATGTCCAAAGAAAACTCTCAAAGACCTTCAAAAAGCTCAAAGAACGTTTTCCCAAGAAAAAATTAGAAACTTGCAAGAATGTGCATCTCATGGAAGCAAATTATAAAGAAATTGTGGGTGGTTAAAGACAGTACTGTGCATCCTTGTAATGTCAGACTCTAACAACTTGGTTATATATTGTGTTTTGTATTTGCAGCTTATTCATTTATCATGACAAAAAAACACCTCACATCCTTTTAGTATGTTTTTAGTCCTAAAATGAAAGAGGCTTGCTCTGAAGATCAACAGCTGCAGGGCAACAGCTGCAGTAAGCTCAGATTATTCATGGTAAAATGTATTTCAGTGATGGCCTAGTTTCAAAGCGTAATATATCTGAATTTGCATTTAAACTCAAACCACACTAGTCCACCTCAGATTATTACATTTGAGTAGTTTCTTCCTCAGTATGTGGAAAAATGGCTTCTTCCTTTTTAACTGTCATATAATGGTGATTTTTAAGTGTAGCTACTGCAGTTTAAAGACGTAATTGATTTAAATAAATTGATTATAACCAGATACTTTTATTTCTCTAACAAGGCAGGATCCCTGTTCTTTTTTACCTTGTTAACTACTTCATGTGATGTTTTTGCTCAAAGACATATGAGCATGGCTGTCATGGCTGAGCATTTCTATTGGAATTGCAGCCCAGTTTAATGCCTAACAATCCTCTCACATGCCATATCTTTTAGGGAGGGTTTAACTTGTCAGAACTTGCAATTACAAACGAGTTTGAGCTAACATTAGTGACACCCTATATATTAGGTAATGTCAGGAAAAAAATATCCTATATAGAGCTTTTCTACTTAGTTTTCTACACATGCTTTCTATCTAACATCAACAGCAACTTGGGGTTTAGGATCTTGCCCAAAGATACTTTGGCAGACTGAAGACTGGAGACACCAACCTTCCAGTTAGTGAATGACCTGCTCTACCTCATGAACCAGGGCTGGTTTATTCATATATTACATATTGACTATACATATTAAAGGAGGAAATCGTGTTGAGTTGCTTCTAAGCCATACTTGGCCCTGTTGCCTCACAGCAAAAAGTTCTCACCCTGTCAGGTTTTCTTTGTGTGCTCCTGCTTCCTTCCATAGTCCAAAGACATGCACTTCCTGGGGTTAGGGGTTAAGTGATGATTCAAATTGCCCATAGGTGTGAATGTTACCATAAATTGGAAAAGTAGAAGAGGATGGATGGGTGAAAGCCAAACTCTATCATGATAAATTGAATTTTGTTGTCTCCAGGAAAAAAAAGCATCTAATATTTTTCAGTTTTATTACAGCTGCAGAATCAAATTGATGCCTCTTCATCCGGTGTTGTATTGGTGAATATTATGGAATAAAGGGATGGTGTTATCCCAGAAAATTCAACATCTTTTATAATTTATTGAAGTGAAGTCTGTAACTGTTCAGCTGCTACTGTTGAGCAATTATTGTAGGTAAGTAGTAATTCTAGGTTATAGTTCCAGTTTGAAAATTAAGGAAGTGTTTTAATATGTTTTTTTTTTTGTTTTGTTTTTTTTTGTTGTTGTTTTTTGTTTTATGGAGGCTATCACAGTGCCATCCCGGTGCTATTTATATACTAATATAAAGTCTTACCTCTTTTATGCCTTTATGTTCATATAACCTGCTCTGAATTTTAGACTTTTCTAAAGAAGACATGGCCAAGAGTTTACTCCATATGATCAGCAATGACATCGGGCAGCTGGCCTGTCTTTATGCCAAGCTTCACAACCTGTCCAGAGTGTATTTTGGAGGCTTCTTTATTAGAGGACACCCTGTTACCATGCACACAATCACCTATAGCATCAACTTCTTTACCAAGGCAAGCAAAACTTTGTGCTCTGACACAGAAACAACTTTACAAAAGGCAGTCGTCTATTTGTTTCATGTCAGTATAGCTGTGAACTGTACAATATTTAAACCACAGCCTTTTGACCTCCTCTTGCTTTGTTGTAGGGTGAAGTTCAGGCCTTGTTTTTGAGGCATGAAGGTTATTTGGGAACCATTGGAGCCTTTCTTAAAGGAGCAGAGGAAGACAGTAAGAAAGAAACAGCTAATGCCTGTTGTGGTTTTCAAACAACGATGATTGCACTTGACTGTTCTGCTTTGGTTTAGACAACAACCTGATCTAGTTGGTCTTTGACAGGGCTCTTGTTCTTATCTTATAATTTCTGCTGTTAACTATCCATCCATCCATCCATCCATCTTCATCCGCTTTGTCTGGGGCCGGGTCGCGGGGGCAGCAGCCTAAGCAAAGAGGCCCAGACCTCCCTCTCCCCAGCCACCTCCTCCAGCTTATCCGGGGGAATACCAAGGCGTTCCCCGGCCAGCCGAGAGATATAATCTCTCCAGCGTGTCCTGGGTCTGCCCCGGGGCCTCCTCCCGGTGGGACATGCCTGGAACACCTCACCCAGGAGGCGCCCAGGGGGCATCCTTGTCAGATGCCCGAACCACCTCAGCTGGCTCCTTTCGATGTGGAGCAGCAGCTGCTCTACTCTGAGCCCCTCCCGGATGGCCGAACTTCTCACCCTATCTCTAAGGGAGAGGCCAGCCACCCTTCGGAGGAAGCTCATTTCTGCCGCTTGTATCCGCGATCTCGTTCTTTCGGTCACTACCCACAGCTCGTGGCCATAGGTGAGGGTAGGGACGTAGATCGACCGGTAAATTGAGAGCTTCGCTTTTACACTCAGCTCCCTCTTCACCACGACGGACCGGTGCAGCATCCGCATTACTGCAGCTGCAGCCCCAATCCGTCTGTCGATCTCCGGCTCCCTTCTCCCATCACTCGCGAACAAGACCCCGAGATACTTGAACTCCTCCACTTGGGGCAGGAACTCATCCCCGACCCGGAGTGGGCACTCCACCCTTTTCCGGCTGAGAACCATGGCCTCAGATTTGGAGGTGCTGATCCTCATTCCCGCTGCTTCACACTCGGCTGCGAACCGCTCCAGTGCGAGCTGGAGGCCCTCACCCGATGAAGCCAACAGAACCACATCATCTGCAAAAATCAGAGATGAGATTCTGAGGCCACCAAAGCGAAAGCCCTCCGCCACTTGGCTGCGCCTAGAAATCCTGTCCATAAAAATTATGAACAGAACCGGAGACAAAGGGCAGCCCTGGCGGAGCCCATCACCCACCGGGAACGAGTCCGACTTATTGCCGGCAATGCGAACCAAGCTCTTGCAACGGTTGTATAGGGATCGAATGGCCCGTAGCAATGGGCCAGACACCCCATATTCCCGCAACACCTCCCACAGGACACCCCGAGGGACACGGTCGAATGCCTTCTCCAAGTCCACAAAACACATGTAGACTGGTTGGGCAAACTCCCATGCACCCTCAAGTATCCTGGAGAGGATAAAGAGCTGGTCCAGTGTTCCGCGACCAGGACGAAAACCGCATTGTTCCTCCTGTATCCGAGGTTCGACTAACGGACGAACTCTCCTTTCCAGCACCCTGGCATAGACTTTCCCAGGGAGGCTGAGGAGTGTGACCCCCCTGTAGTTGGAACACACCCTCCGGTCCCCTTTCTTGAAGATGGGGACCACCACCCCGGTCTGCCAGTCCACAGGTACTGCCCCTGATCTCCACGCAACATTGCAGAGGCGTGTCAACCAGGACAGCCCTACAACGTCCAGAGCCTTCAGGAACTCGGGGCGGACCTCATCAACACCAGGGGCTCTGCCACTAAGGAGTTGTTTAACTGCCTCAGTGACCTCGCCCCCGGAAATTGGCGGGTCATTCCCCTCATCCCCAGACTCTGCTTCCTCCTCGGAAGACGTGTCAGTGGGATTAAGGAGGTCCTCGAAGTATTCCTTCCACCGCCTGACAATTTTCTCAGTCGACGTCAGCAGCGCTCCGCCAGCACTATACACAGTGCAGGTAGAGCACCGCTTTCCCCTCCTGAGACGTCTGACGGTTTGTCAGAATCTCTTCGAGGCAGCCCGAAAGTCTTTTTCCATGGCCTCTCCGAACTCCTCCCACACCCGAGTTTTTGCTTCAGCCACTGCCCGAGCCGCATTCCGCTTGGCCTGTCGATACCTGTCGGCTGCCTCCGGAGTCCCACAGGCTAACCAAGCCCGATAGGACTCCTTCTTCAGCCTGGTGGCTCCCTTCACCTCTGGTGTCCACCATTTGGTTCGGGGATTACCACCACGGCAGGCACCAACCACCTTGCGGCCGCAGCTCAATGCAGCAGCTTTGGCAATGGAGACGCTGAACATGGTCCATTCGGACTCAATGTCCCCAGTCTCCCTCGGAATGCTGTTGAAGCTCTGCCGGAGGTGTGCGTTGAAGATCTCGCGGACTGGGGCCTCTGCTAGACGTTCCCAGCACACCCTCACTACGCGTTTAGGTGCACCAGGTCTGTCCAGCGTCTTCCCCCGCCACCTGATCCAACTCACCACCAGGTGGTGATCAGTTGACAGCTCAGCCCCTCTCTTTACCCGAGTGTCCAGAACATATGGTCGCAGGTCTGCTGATACGATTACAAAATCGATCATCGACCTACGGCCTAGAGCATCCTGGTGCCACGTGCACTTATGGACACTCTTATGTTCGAACAGGGTGTTCGTTATGGCCAAACTGTGATTAGCACAGAAGTCCAATAACAGAGCACCGCTCGGGTTCAGATCAGGGAGGCCGTTCCTCCCAATCACGCCCCTCCAGGTCTCGCTGTCGTTACCCACGTGAGCTAACTAGTAGCTGCTAAATCCTTTATATCAAGTAGCTTTCTAGATTCAACCTGTGGTTGGACAGACTCTCTACTCCCCCGTCACGGACTGCAGCTGGACAAAAGTAGTCTTTTTTTTTTCCTGCTCTTGAGATCCACTGCACGTTGAAGGCCCACTCTAACCAGAACCTGCAGCACTAGTGCTCCTTCACTAAGCTCTTCAAGACTGCACAACAGGGACTACCTTTGCTAGTTGGAGTCCAAGATGGTGAAGTTAAAGTCCATCCACAGTGACCACTGGAACAGTTATGGGTATTCTGTGGGAAACATTAAAAGGATCACTGAAAACTTAACAGTATTATGAGAATTTTTTTGGAAGCAGTTTTTAGTGAGATTAAGTATAAATAAAATCTGTGGAGGTGGTCCTTGACAAAAACACATTTCATAAACTGCCATAATAGTATATTAAAGGAATGGTGTATCATCAAAGACCAATAACGGTAACGTTTAAATACGTTAACTTTGCAAAAGACTTGTTTAAATATTAACTGTAATGATATTAAAATTCTCTGTAATCCAAACAGTGTTTGGTAAATATATTAACGTTTACATTTTTTCTCCTCTAGATCCAAACCAGTATAGCTGGGGTGAGAATTACGCAGGTAGCTCAGGTCTGATGAGCGTTTCTCCTGACATGAATCCTATGCAACGTGCTCGTAGTGGAACGGTGAGTCCACAGTGAGTTAGAGATTTGTGGTATCTGAAGACCTGAGGCTGGGCCACGTAGCACAACATGGCACATCAGCCCTCATTTGCTAATGTTTTTTTTCTTTACATCCTTTTCCATCTAATTATTGATAAGTTTGTCTATAAACTTCAATTAATGTTTTCGTTTTTGATGGAGATGCCATCATTATTGTTCTCGCTGAATACAAAGTCATAAAAAATTCATTCCGTTCATCTTTGTATTCTAATTTTTTTCCCATTTTCTGTCCACACACTCTTCTAACTCTCTCCTTCAGTTTCCTGTAAGTACCTCTGCCTGCTTTGCTTGTTTGGTGGTTTGATGGCACATTGGTTGTGTTCAACACGTCGTGTAACTGCAAACACTTAAACAGTTGTTGTGACAGGCATTCATTTGTGTGTTCACATTAGATGAACAATAGAAAATAATAGGTTGTTTGATGGTTTTAAAAGATGTGAAGTGTTTCAGGTGTGCACTTTGCTTTTTTTGTAATACCTTGAGCTTCTAGGCCACTGTAGTAGCAGGAGCAGCTATGTGCCCTCCCCACTCCCAGTCTCCCTCCCTCAGCCCACAATCACTGAAATACCCTTGTGCCCAACTCGCATTCACTAGTTTTCATTACTGCAGACTTCTTTGCTTTTCTTTCCTCTCGAGAAACCATCAGCAGATGTACTAAGTTCTTTAAAAGGAAAGGACTTCCTCTAATGGACTATTGATTGTGTCCATTTAATGAATCTGTTGGCTTTCATTGGCTTTTAGAGTTAAATTCTGGTTTAACCTCTCCTCTTTACTACATCTCACGCTCATCGTTTTTGTTGACACACTGAAGAAAAAATACTGACATGAGTGCCACAAAGAAGGGGAAATATTTTAAAATACATCCTGGAATGATGGTGTTTAAGAAGGGTAGTGGGAATAGGCTTGTACAATTTAACAGCTGGAATAAACGTCAAGTTATCTGAGTGGTTAGGCTTTTATCCATAAAAGCCTTTTATGGGCAAGGCGTGATAGCGTGAATGTTTTCTGTGTCTTTGTTGTACAGTTTGACATGTTGGAGATGGACCGTCTGGAGAGGCAACTGGTGAACCTGCCTCTGCTGCAAGACCCTTCCTCTTACATCCCTGACACTGTGGACCTCACAGAGGATGCTCTGGCCCGTGAATACTGGCTATACTGCTTCGAAGAGGCCCTAGATGGGGTAGGATGGCATCATAGTTGTAATAGCAAGACAAATGTGGTAAATATCTGCAAAATTATTCTTAAAAAATGGGGAAAAAACACAATGACAAAAATCAAGTCGGAGCCCAGCATTCGGCTTTGAAATCGAAGGTATGAATTCTAAGGTGTCTGTTTCTATTAATATTTTAACTCTGTCAGATTAGACAGCTACAAAGTAATGTTGTCTTCTCATTACTATAGACATGACTGACTGCACGTTCTTCCCACGTTACTCATGCATGCAGCATCATGAAGAGCTGCTAGCTAGTAATTTCCAGTAAAGAATGTAAACACAATGGGAACCAAAGCAGTGTTTGTAATGCTATCTGCCAGTCTAGTCACAGTTCCACCTGACTGCACTGGCAGCATCGTTGGCTGTCAGACTGCTCTGTGTTTATTTTGGTCAACCTCAATTAAATTGCTCAAAATAATTCTAACATGCCAGTCTTTCTGTTAGGACGTACTGAGGGATCTCAGATGAGGCATAGGTTCTCATAGATTGTGACACATCATGCAAGACAAAAAGAAAATGTTGTGCATGACATCCATTTTTTTCCTTCTGAACCCAAAGAAATTATCCCATCTTTGCTCATAATTGGGTTGATATATAGTGTAGTTTGATTTTTGGGTCACTGTTGGGGAGATCTGTCTCTTATGTGGTGGGATCTTTTTTTTAACAAAGGAATGAATTTTGACCTGATCCTGGTCTGACAGTAAAGCTTCACGTTTCCCTTTTGGATCTGGGAAAAGTTCTAGTCAAAATATTTGCCATTTACATGGTGATGTATACACATTTCTTTTATTTCTTTGCTCAAAAGTTGAAGTGTTTTTTGATTACTTTTTTTTTTTGGTCCTTGAGCAGGTGGTTAAGAGAGCTGTAGCGAGTCAGCCTGACATGCCGGAGGCAGCCCTGCGTGCTGAGAAGTTCCGTCAGAAATACAGACACAAGCTTCAGACCCTTCGTCAACAGCCGTTGTAAGGACTGCTAGTGGCTCTGCTACTGCATCTAGTTTACTCAGAGGTTGCTTTAAGTCGAACTCTTTCTTCACCGTCTGCATTAGTTTCATCTCTTTATACCGGCAAAATCTTGATGTTGATCCTGTTTACTCTTTCAGTTTTTAGGACTGGGCTGCACTCCATAAGTGTGGATTAGTAATAGAATCACAGCACTAGGTCTGTAACAGTCTATAAAATTTAAAGAAGAAATACTTCCAAATTCCAGATATTTATATATTTTAACTTTCTAATAGTTTATTTCAGAACATTAAAAAAGGGGGGGAAACTGTGGAAAAGTGCTTTGCATTTATTATCCCAGCCCGGTTGTTTCTATATGTTTCTCTCTTGCTAACATAGAGTGCTTCTCTTCTCACCTAGTGCTTATGGATCCCTCACTGTCAGAAGTTTGTTAGACACGAGGGAACACTGTTTAAACGAGTTCAACTTTCCTGATCCCTACTCTAAGGTGAAATCTATCAAATGTGTTGTTTTGCTTTTATGCACCTTTCTTGAATTTTACAGCTGAATTGGCCTTTAGTGACCAATGTCATGACTCTGTAGTTTTCTTTTTGTTGACTTTGTTTTTGTTGTATTGTTTTTTTTGTATTTCAGATTAAACAGAGGGAGAATGACATTGCTCTCAAGTACTATCAAAAGGCAGTGAAGTCCTTGGATGAGCTGAGCTGGGAGGAGAAACAGTTTGCCCTAGTCCAGGGTGTCCTGGCTGGGAATGTCTTTGACTGGGGAGCCAAGGCCGTGTCAGAGTGAGTGGTCTTTTTTTCATCTCTTGCTGGGTTCATAGATTACATCAACCCAGCTGCACAAGCTTTTAGAGACACAAAACATTTTAGCCTCAGTCTTGAAGTTTTGTTATTTTTTGGTAAACTGTTGCTGGTTTGAGCTCACTTTAGTCTGTTTCGTTTTGACACTTACAGCGTCCTGGAATCTGACCCCGAGTTTGGGTTTGAGGAGGCTAAACGACAGCTGGAAGGTATCCAAGTACTTTAACACAATTGCAGTTGCAACTGCACTGCAGAAGTATTGTTAACTACACGTTAGCAGGGCATAAGCACTGTCAGAGGTCTATCTGTGTCTCAGTCCATGCAAGCACATTGTGTGCAATGTGAGGGTCAACTGTGTTTCATAAGCACTCAGACAGACAGAACGTTTAGGCTTATTTTTATTATACTAACATGTCTCCTTGCTTCTCTCACTTGCTCTTACATTTTATCTCCTTCCAGTCAGGATGTGAGAGATGAGAAGACCGAGGAACCAAATTCAAACTTTTGTTCCTCTTAAGTAACTTGGTTAGTTTTAATGTCATCACATGGGTACACCTTGGGTTGATTGGATTGGATTTCCAATCACATATTAGTTTAAGGAGAGAGAAAAAACATTAAGCCTTAAGATAGCATATTGAAAATCTCCCAGCATCACATGACAACTGAAGCATGAAAATGAACTTTTAAGTGCAAGTAAATATTGTTGTACAGCTGGTGTGGAGGCAGATTAATATTTTCAAGAGGAAGGTATCTGTTTAGTTTGACATCACTTCAAACATTTCCTATAAGCTGTGTGCCTTTTTGCTTGCTGTTACACCTTCTGATGTCTGCTGATGATACACTGTCGGATTTTAGACCTGCTTTTATGCCTCTTGGTGGTCAGACTGACATTTGTATTTTCTTTTTTATTCCCCTCTCAGAGCGGCCATGGCTCGTTGATTCCTATGACCAGTGGCTTGAAAGACTAAAGGTCAGATTCATTCTGTTGGTCTTCACACTCACAAGCTGTTTTCACATGTGATCTTAGGGCAATATCTATAAAATCAGGCCTGGATCTTGGCTGAAGTTGTGCATTTTTACATGCATCACACAGCAGCAGACAGTTTGATTCAGACATGTTTTCACCTCTGTGTTGGATATAAGTGTATTCTTTCATTGGATGTCTCATTAGAAATTAAGCAAACTTTGTTTCCCTTTGGATCTGACTATGTGATTGAAGCTTTTTCACACATGTACTGCAGTCATGTACCTTTCTAGACGTTTCCCTGGAGGAGCTTCGTGTGAAAACACAAACTGAGACAATAAATGGTCTTAAACCTACCATAAACACCTTATGTTCAACACTTTTTGAACTAGGGATAAGCATGTTTTGATGAACCACAAAGGGATAACATCTTCTGGGTGGTCATTAGTAGTGTTTTGCATACTTGCAGGAATGTTTCTGTGTTTTATTTTCTTGATAATTAATGGCTGAATGTCATCCATCCTGGTTTTCTCTTGCAGGGTCCTCCTCATAAGTGTGCCTTGTTTTTCGTAGATAATAGTGGAGTAGACATCATTCTAGGGGTGATGCCTTTTGTAAGAGAGCTTCTCTCTCGAGGAACAGAGGTAGGAAACTGACAGAATAATTACAAAAAGAGAGTATTTGGTCAGATGTTCATTAAACTCTGCAATGATTCTACTGTTTAGGTGGTTTTGGCCAGCAACTCTGGTCCAGCTCTGAATGACGTGACGAATGGTGAACTGCAGATACTGACAGAAAGAATTGCTGCTATGGATCCCGTCATTGAGTGAGTGTATATAAGTGATTTTAAATGTGGTTATTGATGAGACAAACTCTTTAGGGTATAGATTTTTATTATTGACCTAAAGGACTAGATAAATTCCAATTTGCTTTAGTTGTTTGCTATAAATTAGTTTTACTTGTCATTTTAGTTTTACACATCTGAACAGTGATAAACATGAACATGCTTGTTTTTTTAAATCTTGGGCCATAGTGACCGTATTGAGAGCAAAACAACAAATAGTTGTGGAGATGTGAATGACTGATTAAAAACAACCTTCACCCCCAAAGATACAATAAATGACAAATAGCTTGTACTAACAGCTCATTCTTAAGGGTGAGCTGCCTTGCATTGTAAACAAAAACATTACTCATTAGGAGCTAGCATGAGCAACAAAATCCTTGTTGTAAATAATACTGTACACATGGCTGATGTCTACAAAGCACTGGGCTGTGGTGTGTTTGTTGTTGTGTAGGGCTGGCCTGAGAGAGGACAGGTTGCTGCTGGTGCAGAGCGGTTCCAGTTCTCCGTGTTTGGATCTGAGGTTAGTTGTTTTAGTTTGCATTGAACTTTTTAAATATTTTTTTAAATACTTTAAGTAAGATTTCTGCAAACTGCAGCCTGAAGCTGACAGAATGAGCTCCTCTTGCTATGAATGCATGCATCCAAGCTTCAGTCCATGTCTGTCGAATGAATGAATTAATAAGCACATTACATTTGACCTCCACAGCACTGATGGATGAACTGACTATTTTTTTCCAAAATGCCAAAAAGTCCCATGAAGTGATAAGAACAAGGTTAATCTGCTTTCAGACCTGTGATACTAATATTCTCTCATACAGTCCATTCTGGATTCACTTTAAAATGTTCTCACTACTTTTAAAAACCTATTTGTTTTTGGTTGTTTGCAGGTATGGTTGACGAGAGTACCTTGACTTTTTGTTATGCAAACACAGTCTTATTCGCTTTGTCTATTTGATTTTTTTCTTTGTATTTATTGTTGATTTAGTCACTAATATGTATAGTGTATATTTTGTATAACCTGTACAGCACTTTGATCAACTGAAGGTGTTTAATATGTGATGTAGACTCTGACCTGATATGACTTGACTTCTCTTGGCTCTGTATGTATAATACTGATATTAAAGTAATCAGCATAAGATAATAATATCACATTAGTGATGGCGGGAGAGCCGAATACTGATAAGATAGTTCCTTGTTTTTGGACCGTGTGATAGTCGTGGCTGTGCTTCTATAATGATAAAAATAATAGTGCAAAGTGTGGCTAACATAAGCTGTTAATTGACTCCTTGGGGAGGAGGAGTAAGATAAACTGATTAAAGCCCCTGTCCTGACAAGAAATCAGGTGATTCTACGTCTTTGTTGTTTCCCAGCCGCCTGGACAAAGTTTTGGCGATGGTTGTGCGGGAGCGGCAGACCGACCTGGTGATCATCGAGGGAATGGGTCGAGCCATTCACACCAACTACTACGCCATGCTCAGCTGCGAGAGCCTCAAGATGGCCGTTATCAAAAACTCGTGGCTGGCCGACCGACTGGGGGGAAAACTGTTCAGCGTGGTCTTCAAGTATGAAGTACCAGCCGGGAAACCAAACAAGGACTGCGGTGCTTTTTCTCCTTCCTGAACGTGACAGAAGTAGTTTGAGTTGAAGCTCTGAATGTAAGGAGGATGATCGTATACTGCCACTGAGTGAACAACCGATTTTAACGCTGACTGTTAAAAGTTTATGTGGGTTTTTAAGGGTGATCATTAATTGGGAGATTTGTATGTTTCATTTTAAAGTCGACTTTTGGCTTCATGAACATATTGCTTTCTTGCACATCCATCAAGTTTTCTGTTGAATCATATCATAGCTATCAGTACTACCAGTTTATATACATAGCTTTTATTTTGAAAATGTGCGCCTGTCATTCCCAACATGGCTGTGTACATCTAAGGGATTTGACTTTTTGGCTAGATAGAGACAGCAGCAGGAATAATTACAGCTTTCAGTGGTGAGACGTTTTTAATGTGCCTTAAGGTTGATGTGATTTCACTCACTCAGTTTTGCATTTAATTCCTGTTGTAGGTGTCATGTTACACAAATGTCAGTTTTTTCCAGCACTCTCAGGCCATAGACAAAGAAAAACTCACATTTCTTTTTATGACATTCACTCCACTAATCGAATTGAAATTAAGAATCACTGTCATTGTCATTTATGTAGCTGTTGATGTGGAATCAGGGAAGATCAGCTTGATCAGTGGGAGAAGCAGCACTTTATCACAGCAATTCAAGAAACCTACAGTGTTCCTCCACAAGGTGGCAGTATTCTACTGTGATGTAGATTTTTAGTCTTTAAGTCTTTCCAAAGGTGCTTGGTGTCAAAATTAACACAGCATATTTCAGGTTCAGTAAACTGTAAGCATCACATGGAACTTGATGTCACTGAGCTGGCTGTGGCATGAGTCCATGCATTCACTGTAATTACCTGGCATGTACAAATACACACTGCAGTCCATCCCAGAGTCAAAAGATATTTGTTTTAAGGCAATAATATGGCAGCTTCTAGTTGTAACAAACATCAAACCTGATGTGAAGTGGTTTATTGTATTGTTAACTTCATCACAAAGGTCTAAATTCAAGGCAGGCTCTGATTAAAAACATTCTTGGTATGAAAATATCTCCCAAAGTCACAGTTGCTTCACTTCTGTACTCATATTGCAATATTGTATTTTTCATTTGTACATATATGTGATATACAATTTTGTGCGTGTGTATGTGTGTGTGTGTGTGTGTGTGTGTGTGTATATATATATATATGTATGTATGTATGTATGTATGTATATATATATATATATATATATATATATATATATATATATATATATATATATATATATATATATATATATACATACATACATACATACATACATACATACATACATACATACATATATATATATGAGAAATTACATCACTTCAGTTAAGCACACCAAGCACAATTTTGAGTATTATTATTCTCTTGACAATCAATTTTAATTAAATGGTGAAAACCTATATTTTACCTTTGTGAGTGTGTGTGCGTGCGCGCGCGCGTGTTGCATTTTCTTTGTAGATGTGTCAGAAGAGTTTTGAACTGAGTAGAGAAATCGGGAAAGTTGAAAGTTGCCCCATATTAAAAAAACCAAACATGCCCCTGGCAGTATGAAAGCTCAGCACCCTAGTATGTGGCAGTTGATGCCTGCTGGGGAGCTTCAAGCTGATAATGCATGAGGAGGCCTGGCAGGGGGTCCTCCTGCTTTCTCTCTTGCTCATCACTCCCACTGCCAAAACCCACACGCAACCAGTTCTTCAGCCTGCCCTTATGGATGTGGTGACATCTGCTTATAGCCTATGAAAGGTCTGCTCGGGTGGAGGTTTTGTTTTTATTTTTTTGCTAGTTTTGGGGTTTTTTTTTTTACACTTTCCAGTGCAGACAGGGTTGTCTATCCATCAGTGCAGTCATGCACACGTCATGAGATAATGGGCACCCCTTGCCTCCTACAAGCTGTCTAGGTCCTACATAGGACCTAGACAGCTTGACAAAGTTTGGCTAGCTTGATCCACAGAACTGACACACCTGATGCTGTATGACTACCATCAGTGTTTGATCATAATCTGTGTGCATATACACCACTCTGCTGTTTTGTACACAGTGATCAACTCACATAATGAACATTTATTTCCACCATCTTTAAAAATGCACGTGATTAACAGAGAAAGATTTTTAAAAAAGAAAAAATGTCTAATTTATGCCAATTATTTAGTATTAATTGAAATATTCAGATGTAGCCTGTTAACAATCAATTCATTCCATAAATCATTACATTTCTTTTAATCTTGCATGATGCCAGTAGCTGTCCACAGCTGTTTTTAACAATAACAGCTATGAATGAAATTTATAAATGTCAGTATTGATGCTGATGGTCCCGACAACTCCTGGTGTTTCAAATCATACCAGACTCGTTGTTTGTAGCCATTCGGTATTTTTATAAAAAGCGGGTTGTTGGTTCGAGATCTGCCACTGAAAAAAGTAGTTTGTATAGAAAAGAAACAGCTTCATCTTGCTCGATGGCTAAATCTTATTCTTTACAATTTTTATAATGACTACTGTTTTTGTTTTAAAGAAATGTCAGTGTTGTGACAGCGTAGCGTGCAGCTGTAGCATATTGGACTGTATTTGGTTAGCGGTCTAATGGGGGCAAACTGGCAATCGGGACATCCTTAAGCTGTTTGAATTTAGGGTGAACTGCTCAAAGCCACTTCAAACATAGGCTCTGGCTCCAGGGAACAGGAACTCCCATTTGGTAACAGGAAAGCCTGTTAGATAATCCACTCTGGATACACACAGTATCTGGGTGAAATGTTGCTACATACAAAAAAATAAATGTTTTCCCCAAACAAGCAGATGACTAACATTTAACTAACAAAATGCTAAACTAAAAGATCTACAAGTACAAGATGGACTGGCACCAAACATTCACGGTTACCAGAATGTTACAAATTGGTTCAAAGGAAGTGAAAACTAGCATGTAAGACATCTGGAGGTTAATTGGCATTCATGGAAAATCAAGAAAACAAAGCAAACATAAAGAGATGTGAAAAAACATACTGAAACAAACTTAGTGAAATCAGAGACTTACAATGACACCACTCTAAATTATGCCAACATGTTTGATCACCTAGAAACCTTTTTTTATAGATTTGGAGAAGGAAATAAAACCTGTTGTGTTTCTTAATTCTGCGGGTATTCAGAAGAAACTCACTGCCATCTTTACAAAGTTCTCTAGTAGATATGCACGGATTGATTTATTTTTCGTAATGAACTCATTAAGTGACGGAGAGCATACTATGAACAATTGTAGACACAAATAAAATGTCTATAAAGTTAATCAAATTTGGAAAAAAACATGTTTATTTAAAAACGTACAGTTATGATTTGACTTTTTGCATGATATTTTTAAGGCCTGCTTATAAAGTCTTTCTACTGACTGTAATGTGGCCCAACTTGTAGGTCATTTAAGTGAGAATGATGGCCTTGATGCACATTTTGATATGCTAATGATTCCTGCTTAAATGACACTTAAAACAGTTTGTAACTTTTCAAAGCATGCAATACAAACGCAACAGCTAAAAAGAATGCCAAATAATTAAAGATGATGAATATTATAATTTAAAATATTAGAACTATTAGAGACATCAACATTTTAGCATTTTCCTCATACTGCAGACTGACAGAGATGGTGGGTGGCTGTGGGTTCTAGGTTTCAAGATTCAGTACATTATACTGAGGGAACAAATTACACATGCATGCATACTTATATTAGCATTGTATTATGTCAGCCGGTCATCAATAATCTGACCTAAATGAGTAGTTGGTTTGATGTTGTGAAAATCAAACCAACTACTTCACCAAACACTTGACAAGGCACAAAAACGACTTCAAAAAACCTCAGCAGCTGCAGTGGAACAGACCATTTGTCACCTTTTGTTTTTGTACAACTTTCCAATTATAGATAAGGCTCATAACACACTGATACCACAGCCCCAGTGAGACAGTGACGCATTGACTGTTACTGTTTGCATAACACAAATCACTGTAGTTACAGTAAACACAGTCGTTTGAAAAGAAGTTTTCTTCTCAAGTTTGAATTTCAACACGCTGTGGCTGAACCTTTTGTGACTCTGAGCAACAATAACATCAATTAAATCAATCACGTGACCTTAAACATACAACATGACAATGTGGGTACCGCCACTGTTTTAGATAAATGGCTTTTCTGGTTTTACCTGTGGAAGTGGTAAATAGAATTTTTTCTCACACATCTGAGTTTTTTCACTCAAATGTTATCCACTACTGACTTATTCTTTCTTTTAGAAATGGTGGAATTTAGTGTTCGAGGAGCACAGTGAGTTTGCAGAGGGGTGAAGTGCTAAAATGGCCTTCAAAAAGGTCGCATGTCTCAATTTTCAGCAACTTCACTGGTAAAAAAAAAAAACCCAAGATAGTTCAGTTTTTGTTTATTTTATTGAGCTTGGCTAACTGCTCATTTCTTTTACTGACACTTTGGTATTAATTATACAACACAGCCTTGTATCTTGTATTACTTTTAGGTGCCTTTTCAACTCATTGTAATTTTTATGCATACTCAATCACAACACATCGTTATTCAAATTGATGGGAGGTACATCATCATCATCATTGGCAGCTTGTAATTTAGTTGCTGCTGTGACAATAAACAGTGAAAATATCATCAGCTGTTTAATTTGTTACAGCAGTTGTGTTTCATCTGGTATATACATCAGTCTGACACAATATTGAAAACCTATGACGGATTTTTCTGTTACACTGCAATGTGTTCTGGGAAATCTGGGTTCCTGTAACATCCTCCTATGTTCACATACCACCCACTGCACACCCTACAGTGGTTGGTACTGAACGGGATGATGTGCGCACCATATAAAACTGCTTGGGAATGGCTCAAGCATTACAACAAAGGGCTCAAGTCCTGCTTCCAAACTTGCCAGATCCAATTCAGCTGAACATCAGCATGTGTTGTAATAAGCTTGATACCAACAGGCCTCACTCTCAAACCCCACGGCCAAAAAGAAATAAATAGAAGAGGCCTTCCCAGCAACCAGTGTTCTTGCTTTATTGGGTGAGAACTGTTTGGTGGCAAGTTAATGGCCTACACAATATTAGGCAGCTGATCACTGGATGTATATGTTATTAGTTGAGAAAGTTTATTTCAAGCAGAACTGCTGTAGAAGTATTTTTAAAAGGGAATTACAAAGCTCCCCCAAAAAACATCACCCTCCTATATTTCCATCGTAAATCTGCAGCTGTTCTTCAGAATCCACACTGCTGTAAAATCCAAGCCTGTGAGAATACGTTCTGATTCCAGCATGTGCGCTACCAACTCCCATCATGAGCTCTCAAAAAGAATTTTTAGTCTCACAGAAGCCACACAGGAGCTACAGGGGTCCCATTAAAATGCTATCTTTGACTGCTCATATCATTCTGCACCTGACATACACTGTAAGTATGAAGCAATATGTGGAAATTTAAATCTGAAGAAAATACAGTCAGTGTTCAAATGTTTTTAGGTAGTTTCAGCAGTAAAGCACCCAAAAGTGTGTCAGTTGTTGTCTGAACTGATGCTGGAATCTGTTTGTGGAGAGGTGCTGGCCAGAACTATTTCTTGTGTCATTTGGTGGAAAAGTAAATGTGCTTCAAATTTCAGAACTCCGCTCCAACTTGTGATTTCTGTTTTCTGCCTCTCGGGCCGCTCGATCAAGCTCAAACAGAAATAGTCACCGTGGTATGTACAGGCAAACTAACCTCCTTAGAAATGTTACACCAAGTAAAGAGATTATGAAATGATATGCTAAATAAAGATGTTTGCTTCATATGCCCATACTAAGCATAACTAAACCCAAGGATTGGGGATTTTATACACAGCGTGTCCTTTTTTTGGTTAGTCAGAATTGGACCCTTCACAAAGTAAGATGTTTGGGCACTCAATATTAATTTCTAACGGCATGTTGGAATTTCCGTCTGTTATCTGCCTTCTGCAGACTCAGTCCCTCTGCGCTGCACTCACAGTTTGCTAAGTGGCTTGTCACCATTGTTTGCATTCACACCAAATGACTATAAAGCTTGTTCATTGGTTTCAATAAAGCTAACAAGCGCATTTTTCAGTGTGGATGCACAAAACAAAATAGCTGACTGTTTCTAAATGTCAACCTATTCCCCCAAGTGATTTATACACAATCATACTGCAAATACACAGAATTGAATTTGCCAACACATAACAGGCTCACAGTGTAGATTTAGAATGAGACTGGGCTGGATGCCCTGCAGACTTTGTAAGATCGATTTGCGTGAGAACCGTTCATGAAAGATGCAGTACCAGAATTCACTGCAGAGGATATGTAAAAACCGAACTCGCTGCTGAATGTTATTAAAAGTATTGCTGGAATCTTCTTGAGCCGTGTACTTCGAAAAGATAGATTTATAGATGATGCAACCAGTTATTTTTGGCATAAAAAAATAGGGTCAGAATTATTTTCTCTTGAATGAAATGTTTCACCTCAAATTCTAAAACTACATGCATTAATGTGCCTCACTGGCCATCTCCACCACCCTGTGAATGCTTTTCACCTGACTTCTGAACCTGGCTGCAGGAATCTGCTCTCATTCAGCTACAACAACTTTGGTGAGATTGGGCACCAATTTAGTTGATAAGGCTGAATTTAGAGCAGTTAGTCTTTCTAATGTCCTGGCTATAGTTGTATAAAGTCAGACAGGTTATGTTATTTTGACTCTGGCAGAAAGTACATTGAAAGTCTATTTCTCTCTTTGCAGGTGAAATTCAACATACTATATCTCCAAAGTAAACCCCATAAGTGGCACATATTTGCACTATTTCTTCTGCACGCAGATTTTGCACGCAGACTTAAAATCTGCGTGCAGGCAAATGCAAATAGAAAATAGGCAAAATATTAATTTCTCTTTTTTATGGATTTGGCTATTTATTTAAGTTAAATAAAAGCTATTTAATGCATGCCAAGTTTAATTCTGCACCTGTCTTGTATACTGGTTAGCACTGCACAGTAAGAAGGTTCTTGCTTTTCTGGGACCTTTGTGCTCCCTGTGCCAGGTGGATTACCTCAGAGTGCTCCTGCGGCCCAAAGACATGTTTAATGTTTTTTTCTGTATTAACTGGTGCAGTTTAGTTTGCTGCAGGTGCTGATTTCATATACCTATAAAGCTTTGTGGTGTCAGTAAAACTGGAAAACTTACTGGAAACACAATTTTGCTCCTTCTGAATGTGTAAAAAATGAGAGGATTGTCAAGAGTACATCAGGCAGCAGCCTACCTACTACAAGTACTGCTGCAGTGTCAAGCTCTTGTACCCCTAAAGGTAAACTAGCTTATTTTCTGAGCGTGTAGTTACATCAGATTGGGAAGCTCTTTTCTTTATGCTCGGGCTTTGTCCACAGTTGAATTTTGGAGAAAAGAAACAAGCACATGTGCTGACTGGAAAGCGAAAATAATCAAAAACTACGTAGCTTTGTTCATATTGGATAAGCGAGGAGGCTTACTGGGGCAACAAATCACAAGGAACATTTTTGACACGCTGAGAATTTCACATAAAAGTCAAGTTTCTGATCATTTTGTTTGATCTTCTTTCCCAACTTGGAAAACTGATAGAAAATGCTGATTGTGTCAGTATTACGTCAATGCTCTAGCGATCCCCCCCCCCCCCCCCCCCGCTTTTTTTTTTTTTTTTTTTTATCCACGTTTTACCTGCCGGGACAAGCCCCATTTGGAGATAAAGCTAGCCCTGACGCTGACGCGCACTCGGGAGCGCGCACTCCGGAGTGGTTGACTCTCCTCATTATAAAGAAGCAAGAGACAGTCCGGATACTCGGCACATCCCGGAGAGCGGACTACAGAGCTGCTGCTGCGCTGCGCTTCGGTCCTGTCCTGCTGTCAACCTGCAGCCATATGAGCGAACTGCTGTTTGAGGCTTAAATAACACCAGAGGAAAACAAGGAGAAACAAACAGAAAGTAAGGAATCATCTCTGTTATAATCCTGGAAAAACGAATTACATCATTGCCAGAGCAAGTGCTTAGATTGCTTACTATTGCGGCTAATATCGTTTCTTTGGTTTCCAAACATTGTTTCAGGTGTTTCTGTGACGTTTGTAAATTCCTGCTATTTTATTCGCTCTGCCCTTTTTAAATAGATATTCATACTCAAACAGCAGACTGAGTCCAATTCCCAGTTCTGATGCCATCATGGACTTGCATCTTTATTTCTGAATCCTTTTATTGCAAATGTTTTAAAGAGGATTGCTTCTGTCCGTCTAGTCCTTAATATTGTCACACAGACCATTTTAATAACTTAATTAATGCCGAGGTTTTCCTTTCAGATTCACTGATTTAAAAAAAAAACGCGGTTTGACTGGCAGGCAGAGCGTCGTTCTTAACGGTTGTGTGCAACGAGTGAGTGTTTGCAAACATCAGATTAGATATGGCTTGATGGCGGAAAAACAGATTTGACTCGACAATTAATTTAACTTTTGTGTGTCCTGCTGTCATGCTTTTAAATCAGATCAGCATTACAAAGGAACTTAATGGATGAATGGTGTGGATAGTTATAAATGATCGGAGCGATTATCTCTTCCTGACAGCTCATTGTTGCTCACTGCACACCAAAGACGCTGTGTGTAATGGTGCGTGCGCGTGTGTGCTCGCGTGTTTGTTAGAGAGAGTGAGTGAGAGAGAAATGGGGGGAGGACTCTGTGTGTCACCTTGCAATTAAAAGTGAAAGGAGCAATTTTTGCAGACTCACTTGAAGGAGTTAATGCTAATTAATAGCAAGTCAATCAAGCAGGGGCGCATTAGACATGATCAGAGGGAGTGTGGAGGAACCCCACCGTGAGTGGACCTCGGGCCCAAATAAAACTGATTCGATCTTAAGTGAGTTGGAAATGAAAAGATAACTCAAGGACACATTTACAACATTTGATGTTCAAGTGGAAATTAATTTTGTGTCTTTTTCTAGATTCGTTTCAAAGACTTGGAAGATAGTGGTTTGTCGTTAATGTTGTGCCTGGCAGAAGCCGCACACACTGTGATAAACCGAACTAGCATCTAGTCTACTGGTATCAAAGACCGATTGAAATTACCTCAAAAGAATCACTGTTTGTTTTCATTTTGCTCTTTCACTCACTGCACAATCAAATCTCCTCATTTCTTTAATCTTTTATTGATTTTCAGCCAAAAAAGCTACATTGCTAAACTCCCATCCAGTCTCCTCCACCGTGGTGTGAATCTCGCCTTGATCGCCACTGCCAAGCATGGCTGCATCTGTTTGATCAAGATGCTTTCAACATTGGCAGGCAGTCAGCGCTGCTCGCTTCCACGGAGCGAGCGGGGAGAAGGGAAACTTTGCGTTCATATAATACGTTTGCATGCTTCACTTGATCATCTCTAAACAGGAGTGCCTCCCCCCCTCCCACCTCGCTGACCGGTCAAACTGTTCCCATGCAGAATGTCCAGAGACAGACCCAGGTGTCCACATTTCATGGGTTAGAAAGGGGCAAGTATTGTTGTCAGCTGCTGAAGCCAGCTCTTTGTTGTTTGTTGTGTGTAAGACGGGACTCAGCTGGTGCCCTTATCTGCCACAAAATACGAGATGCCACGACACTTTGTTCTAATTAAGACAGGATAAATCCTCCCTCTCTTTCCATCTCTCTCTCACACTCCCGCTTTGATTTCAGTCTCTCTCCTCTCCCTCCCTCTCTCTTCCTGCCTCACTCCTTTCTTTCCCGCTCTCCTCTCTCTTAGAATTACATCTTATTTTCTCCTTTTCACTCAGTCCCCCCACCTCCTTTGTCTCTCTCATTCTCTTTCCTCTCTGTGGGATGCCTCTTGCTGTGCTTCTGGTGCTGTTTGTGTCTCACAGCATTTTTGGAACATGCCTCTATGTGGGTGTCTGGAGGAGGTTTCCCCGCTGTGAGTGTGTATTTGTGTGCATACGATGATTGTAAAAGAGAGAAAGTGTGTGTATGTGTGCATTCAGACGGGCGATAAGGGCCCCATCCCAGGATGTTGCTGATGTTACTTTGCATCAGTGACAATGTTCTGGCCTCGTTCCACATCTGTTGTACCTGCGACCAAATTACCACCGAATCATTTTGTCTCTCCCTGCTCCCTGCTCCGGCTCACTTGGTGACAGATGGACCTTCCTTATGGCTCTTGTTTTCTTTTTTTATCACCCTATGTTGCTTCCAGGGGCCTCCGCCATCCAATAAACACCTAAAAGCTGCAAAATCCTCCCAGTCTATGTGTGAATCCCATTGATATTGTTTGTGGAGGATTGGGGGAGACAAAGCATTTTATATTGCTGAAGTCAGTGGTATTGGCCCTTGAGGAAATGAAGTTTTATGGCGTTAACTGCAGTTGGCAGACATGTTTATTATGCACAGGCATTTACTGGAGCTGTAATTTAGGTGCTTGTTATTGAGATGATATTTATGATAATTTGGTAGCATAAACTAGAACTATTTTACAGACGATAAGGAGACAAGTGCAATACATCAAATATTCAGCATTATTAAAATGGAATGGAGCAAAACTGAGTTATATTTGTGACACAGCAGATTACGCATCTATATTTCTTTGTTTAAATGTGCATTTTTTTTCTTCTTCTCCTGGTTTTCTTTCTGGTTCAAGCATAAACTCGAGCTGCTGCTCAGTGAACCAAGCAGCTGAAAAGAGATAGGTGGCTTTCCTTTTTTCCTGTGCAGCCACACACTCCCGAAGCGACCCCTGGTCTCTTTTTGACAGCCTGTAATAAATTTGCAAATTGAGCATATGCTCACAAGCCTGATTATTAGCTGGTTGATAACTTTCTGCTCCAGTGGATAAGATCTACTGAGTAATTCTGACATTAATCAACAGGAGTGTATTCCTGAGTTAAACTTCAGATCGCTGTATGCGGCCTGGAAACAAAGAAAAAAAGTATCGAAGGTGGCCTCTGTCTGACAACAGTCTGTTCCTGGATCCTTTGTTTCCTTTATCCTTATGGCCCTGCTGGTTGCTATGAGGGATAAAACAAGAGGAGCAGATGGCTCCTGGAGGTTTGGTGTCACAGCAGGTGAAGCTAAAAGATGCACACGTACAGCAGTTTAATACCAGGGTGGCCTCCTGTTCCGCCTCACTGCTTTTCCTCTCTCATTTTCCCAATATGAGCCGCAGATCTGGGTTCAATCTCTGTTAAGTCTATTCTTATATGAGTGTGTCCTGCTTAAGGGACTGACCAATTGATCAAAGCCCAGATAGACGCCCCTGATCTCATCAGAGCTTAATCATCCAGCCCTCTAATAGTGCCCCCTTTGCAATTTCTTGTGAGATTACCTATCATTTCATACTTACTCCGCTCTGATTCATGTGTCCCAGGTGGCACCACACTGTACGCCAGGCTTATAAAAACTGCTACAATATATATTGTGTTTTCTACACACTGTTAGAGATCACCTGCTTTTCTCCTACCTGCTTCCAAAAAATGTGGATTTTGTAAAACATTTTATTGGATTTTATATTACTATACACAGCTTCCCTCTGTACACTGATGAGCTCAGACACCAATAAATCTTTACACCTTTGAGAGTTGAGGTTCAAAGTATTATCCAAGATGCGTTCCTATTAAAAATCTGTTTTTGTGTACTTGGTTGTTATTACTTCTGGACTTTAAATTTCCCATGGCATGATGTGAATCCTCTCCACTTCACATTATAAATATAGTTACACATAAACAGCCAAATATGAGCACCAGATTGCTGGTGATAGATTTTTGTTGTTGTTGACATTAGGAGCAAATAATAAAAATTCAAATTGGTTTTTCAGTTCCTTAAGTTTTTTTTCTTCTTTCTAAGTCTGGAAAAAAAAAGACACAACTTCATGTTATTTGACAGTGTGTAAGACAGTCACTCACACACTTTGCATTTGTTAGTTATTAAAGCCCTTTCCTAAAATCAAACATTTCTGTCTATGAGAAGACCTAAATTTAGTTGTGGTAAAAACAACTTTTTAATATCTGCAATTATAATGGGTTCCAAATTCCTAATATACTGTTAAAAACACTGTTGACTTTTGTTAGGGAGTTTTTATTGTTTTATTTGCTTATGCTTCAAAAGTTATGTTATACATATTTCACCAGACAGTTTTCTGTATAAACAGGAAGCTGACCCTGTGACACTGACAAGAGACCAGCACAGAAATACATATCCGCAGAGGTTGACTTGCATTATATTATTCTTAGAAATTGACCTGCAACACACACACACACACACACACACACACACACACACACACACACACACACACACACACACACACACACACACACACACACACACACACAGCTTGCATGCAGACAGACATCAGGACCTGCGTGACAGGAAATGTGATTATATTTGCATATTGACGATGTAATCTATAAAAATAAACGAATACTGCAGTTCGGTGTGATTTGCTCTGAGCTTCTCACCCGTGCAGCACGTTAACCTACACAAGTGTCTCATTGTTGTTTATTCACCTGACTGTTTGTTAACTGTAAATCTCTGACAACTTTCCACCAAAAATGCAGCAATGCACAAAGTCAGAGCCAAACCCTGCAGGGTTGCTGACATGAATGTAAAAATACAGGATTTAAAGCATTCAAAATAAAATAGAAAGCACAATGAGGTTTTTTTGTGAGAAAAAGAAGATAAGACCAGTCAAAGTTGATGTTTAAAAAAAAAAAAAAGCAGAAAATGTGAAAGAAATAAGCAAAACTCTCCCAACATCGGCAGAAATCCTTGAACCCCCTCAGTGCTATTAAAAGTGTCATTAAATGGGTTTTCGGAGTCTTTTATTCTTTCAACCAATAGCTATCTCACAGAAGCCATGAAAGCTACCGCCCAGCTATAATTTGCTTGTTTAAATGTTGCCATTCAAGTTGCAGATTACCTCAGTGTGGAATTAAAGTTGTCGGGCCACTCATTTGGCCCGTCATCGCCTCAGTAGCAGAGGCCCTGCTGTGCCCTACCTTCAACACACAGGCTTGTATAATACAAGCTCTGGCAAGAGGCTGTGTTGTTCATGGAGGTTGTTTATCACACACAAGAGACTATGCTTAAAATGTGGAATGCCACCCGGAGTGCTCCATTATCATTCCCATCCTGTGTCTCCTCAAAGGGCCACCTGTTAGCAGCACTTGAAAGTATGAGAGAGGAAAACAGGGAGCTACTATGCCGAGATACGTGGCCTTCCTCCTTCACCGCCTACTTTCTCTTTCACATAGCACATCTATGAAGACCTTACTTTGGAATGGGTGCCTTCTTTTTCTGTGGAGATGTAACAATGTTACTTTTTTATACTGGGAAAAAAATTTTTTTGAAGAGCACCATCACAGCAGCATCACCAATTCAGGTGATGCTGCTATTTCTAACTCCACATGCGTGTTAATCCTAAAATATGTAGGTGTATGAAAAAATTCCTGACACAATAAACCATCAATAGAATAGATCTATTTCTTTAAAGAAATACTTGAAAATCTCTGTAGAAATGATTTATTTATTCCTCTTTAAAGCCGCCTAACCAAAACTACAAGTTTATTCAAACAAGAAGCTGTGAATTAGGTACTAGAATGCATTAAAAAGATGATCGCGCATACATGATTTTTATTTCTTTAGTTTTTTAGGGCACTCTGATGGGCTGGTGCCCTGGTCCAGGTGAAGGGTGTACGCTGCATCTCACCCTATGGTAGCTGGGACAGGCTCCAGCCCTCCTCGCAACCTTGATAAGGATAAGCAAAGAGAATGGATAAATGTATGGACTTTATTTCTTTAGTTTATTTAGAGCCCTCTGATGGACTGGTGACCTGGTACAGAGTGTACCCTGCTTCTTTCCTCATCACAGATAGGCTTCAGTCCCTCCAGATAATGAATTGTACAACTAGGTAAGAAATGGATGGATGGATGCTTTATTTAGCAACATATGTTGTGTATGAATTTTTATAACTAAAAGTCATTTTCGGCCATAGTCACCGGACAAAACTCTTACATAGATATCAGGTGTGGTCTAAAGCTACATGACTAAACCTGGAATGTAAAAGCATATACACAATAAAAGCCTCTAAAAGAAAAAGAAAGGCAAGGCAAGGCAAGTTTATTTGTATAGCACAATTCAACAACAAGGTGATTCAAAGTGCTTTACAGAGACATTAGAAACAAGAACAAATAAAAAGCATGATTTAAAATTGATTAAAACAAGCAAATAAACTAACTAACTAATTAACAAACAAACAAACAAACAAACAAACAAAACAGTATATAAAATCAAAACAGATAAAATCAGAACAGTAGATAAAATCAGTAGTTAAAGCAGAAAAATATCCAGATTACAACAAACCGAAAACAGATCATCAGCACAACATACCATTATTGCTATAGTCACTTGACTGTATAAGCAAACAGTGACAGAAATAATTGTGTAAGCAACTAAAGTAAGAGTTAGAGATAACAGTAACAGTCAGCTTTCTCAATCCACTAATTGCCCACACAACTGAGCAATTAGAGCATTAGTAGGTGTGATGAGGTCAAATGGGGAGTTCTGAAAAGGGTCTGAGTTGCCAAAGCTGTTTAGCTAACAGATAGGCATGTATCACAGGAGTAACATAAGCTGGGGCATCGCTTAGGCGGCAAGAAGGCACATTTCCCCAGATGTCAAGCCATTACTGTGATAAATGTGTACAGAAGACTTTGGCGATGTAATCCCTTAATCAATCCCCTTGTTTCACTGCCCTGCACCACAGTTAACTTTAAATGTTTAAATGCGGGTGGAGGGAGGTTTGGAGTCTTCTCCCACCCCCATTCTCTGCGGCCTGCTGGAGCGGGAGGGCTAGTAGGAGGAGTTGGCCGTCCGACTGCGGTCTGGGGTGTGGGGCCTCCCTGCTGCTGCGGAGTCGGGGTGGTCTGCCTCTCCCCACCGCAGGGAAAAGGGTAACACCACCTGGGTCTGGGTGCAATTCCCCCCTCCAGGGGCAAGGGTACCTAGACCCGGTTTGTAGAGTACGCTTGGGGAGTGTGATTGTGTGTACAGCGTCTCTTTATGTCTGTCTCCACGTTGGTTGAGTATGGAGTGAGTGCATATGAGAGCATGAGGGTGGGAATGGATGTTTGTGTCTGTGTGTGCCTGTATGTCTGTGTCTATATGTCAGGTTGGGTATCAGACGCCACCTCTCTGGGGACACCTCAGGCCCTCCAAGGTTTGGAGGCCTATCTCCACCCACCACCACTTCCCCTGCCGGTGGCGGACTCCCTCAGGTGTCGGTGTGTTGGTGGTTCTTTGTGTCTGGGGGTGGGCGTCCGGGTACACACCGGCTCACTCCTTGGCGGCCGCTTGTCGGGGCCTGGGGCCTGGGGCTCGCTCGGGCCCCTTTGGAGGTGGGGTGCCCCCGGCCTCTCGGCCCGGGGCTCGGTCACTCAGGCGCAGCTGGGGGCCGGCGGAGCTCACGGGCGCGTCACTGCAACTCCCCCTGACTTCTGCTCCGCGGCTGCTGGGCGAGCCCTCATCTGGGACTCTCCTCAGCTCTTACTGGAACAGTGGCGCGGCTGCCCCTCTGTTGGTCTTCCATGGTCTCTTGTGTTCTGGGGGCCTCTGGATGTCTGGAGTTTTGATCTCCTCCATACCCGCTTCACACCCTGGAGGACGGGGCTGTGGCCCCCCCACACTCCCTAGCAGATCATTACATGGAGAAACCTTTGGAATGCAAGCATGCTGATCCACACAGGTATGCACACATGGGTATTCACAGACGCGGACTAAAGCTTTCTTGGCTGCTACCTCAAAGCACACTGTGCGCTGTCTATCTTGCGTGCTGCACAATATCGTTTATTATTTAGTAAATATTGATATCTATGGCTAGCTAGTTTATTGTGATGGTGCTTTGTTTTCTCTATTATTATGTTGCTCTTTGTTGTTTGCTGTCTCCTCTGTTTGTTTTTTTTGCTTGTTTTTTTTTTTTTTCTCCATACAGGTGACCCAGGAGTTCTTTTTTTTTTTTTTTTTTCTCTCTCTTCCCCCCCCTTCTCACCGTCTCTTCTCCCCTTTGGTTTTCTTTCTTTCTCTCCCCCTCTTTCTCTCATTCATTCCCCCTGTCCTATTTATTTAAAAAAAAAAAAAAAAAAAAAAAAAAAAATGACAAAGGATGAACTGAAGCTCTGCCATCACGTAATGTCGCATACTGCTGTTTCTGATGTCATTTAAAAAAAAAAAAAAAAAAAAAAAAAAACTTTAAATGTTTTGTTTGTTTCCCTTCTAAATCACCCCTTTGACCAGATAAGATCCGAGCCACTCGATACCCGCATCAATTCATGTGTCAAACAGACAGAGTGTAATCCCAGCTAAACACTATATATATGTGAGCGACACAGCTGATTACCCTCCCCTTCGACACTCTGCGGACCTGTTTGACGATAAAGGTCTCGTCTCAGTGGCCAGCCCCACACTCTTGTTTGTTTGCTGCACAACTGGTCGAACTCCCGGAGGCAAACGGACAACGTTTGCCTTTAAATCCCTCGGAGCAATGCCGGCACTCGTAGTGCAAACTCCTCCTGACATCACCAGAATCCTCTGCAGCCCGCTCACCCACACACCCTGGCACCTGTGTGCTGTTTTTAGAAACACCTAAATAACTGACTTTAAAACCAAGGGTGTGCTTTTTTTAGCTTGGTGTGTGCGCGTCGCTGTGATAAAAGAACTGAGAGCTTATCAACCCCCCCAACTCCACCTTGGAGACACACACAGCACATGTGCCCACCATCACTGATGGCTCAATACTTTCCCTCATTGATTTTCTGTATGCCCTGCACTGCCATTTGTCTTTTAACACAAAGGAGTTACCTGCCACAGCGCCATAATAGCACTGTGTATGTCTGTCACAATGGATTGTGCTAGCCTATTTAAGTGGAGGAGAAAACAAAACATCCCATGTATATGATTTGCCATTAAGTTTTGGATTTTTTTTAATTACAGGGCAAATTGTGTTATGATTAAAGAAATAAACAAACATTTTCTAACATAAGGTGCAGATCAGTGTAAGCATCTTTAAAGTTTAATGACGGCTAGAACACATCAAGTTTTATAGTGAATCATTTCTGTAGTATTGAGAGGTCAACATGTTTTAATAGATTAATTTCGTCATTATGACAGTTATTTATTTTATGAAATTACTTTATTTTTCCCATTATTTTTTTTCATAATCTAATTAATTGCTAGTAAAATAGAAACAATTTCTCACATCTAGCACAGGGCAGGATAGTTAGCAGGACGACTAGTTAGAGCATGCAGGAGGCAGGATACATGATGTCAGTACACCAGTGCTATTATCACACTAGCACAAACTGCAACAATCAAATACCACACAGGCCTTTTGAGCTGGGAGTGTAAAGGCTGCTTAGTGTCCAGTCTCACTGTGTTGGACATTTGTGTTCTTACCAATGACTGTAGAAATTGGTTCTAATATAAGCACATAGTACTCTGTTGGATTACAATTGAATCTGAGCTTCATTGCAGTGCATGCTGGGATATCAAGATGGGAAAAGAAAAACTATTTTTACTTTTTTATTAAGCACCATTTCATTCACATTTGGATGAAGTGCCATTGTAGATATACAGAACCTCATATTTTAGTTCAGTCACACCTCACACATATGTTGACCTTTGCAATAAAAGGTACGGTTGGAGAGCTCTTGAGACCGTGATGAAGCATGTGCACACTGCAGTATCTCATAATGAGTAAGGCATAGAGGTCCTTGAATGAAGGTTGGAAAATCATTTTTTTAAATGAACAAGCGTCTCACCATTGTCTCTTCAAATTCACCAGAATAAAGGTGTGTGCTCGAGAGGCTGGCTGTGAAGTAGTCGGAATTTGTGGGATGATGAATACAGCAGAGTACGCATCACAACACTCAAGGACCTGTGGTCTCCCAACTTTTGCTTCTGCACAAAAAGGCTGATAGTCGGGGCTGAATGAGGGATGCCCCCTTTGGAAGGAAATTGCACTAATTGTGTGTCTGATATTTTTCCAGAAGGATATGTCACTGAAGGAAATAATAATTGTTCAGGAACTGTCGTAGGAGAATGAAGAGGTCACAATTTATTGGAAAGGGAACTTGCAATATCAACTTTATAATGATGCTATGGAAAACCTGTGGATCATTAAAATAACTGGGAATAATCTTTAATGTGTGTACATTAACGTTTGTATATTTCTTTTGTAACTTTTTATTCTGGATAAATGCAGAATATGCAGATTATACAAATGATATAATAAAATAGAGTGCTGAAAGATAGGAAACTAGTATTTGATACTCAAAACGAATTATTTTTTAAGATGTACAAATCCTCAACATAGCTTCTGTGGAAAATCTGATCAAATCTGCAGACACCGCAGAATAAATTATGTGCAGCACTGAGAAATATTTTCTCCTCCCAGTAGGTGGTGTTGTGCTGGACAGACAATGGCTCTCTCCTGGAGTATGTTGCTGCTGTTTGCCACCCTGGCACTGTCATACAGCGCTGAGCATGGGGCTCCTCATGGCAAGAGGAGGCAGGCGCAGACCTCAGCAGGTGGCAGCAATGCCCTACAGTACCGCTCGCAAGTTCTACAGGGCCGCGGATATAGCAGGAACCGCAGAGGGCACGGTGGCCGGGGTGCCAAGGCTGGAGCTGGGCTGCTCTCTCACAGGCCCCTGCAACCCTTGGCCAGACCTGAGGATGATGGGACAGGCCTAGAAGGTCTCAGCCCAGTGAGACTGGAGATGGGTCCAGGCAGGGACAAAGACAGAGCTCGAATGAGTGTGAAGAGTCCATCCCAGGTCCAGGAGAACCACCTTGTAGGAACACGCAAGGAGAGAGGGCATGGAAATGGACATGGGCACCATTCTGAGCACAGGAGACAAGGGAGCCGGCGTGAAAAGGGGCGTCACAGAAAAGGTTAGTGCTTCACAAACCCAGACATACATTTGCGCTCAAAAGTTTGCATGGGCATAAATCATTAGTCATGGTAATTTGGGGTTTTTCATGATTTACTTGAGCTGTTTTTGACCTTTCTTTTTTCCATGTTTGAATGAATGTACAGCAAACATCTTTAATTATTAAAAAAAAAAACAAGGATTGGTGTACAAATTTTAGTCTATTTTGTATTTTCTTTGATCTGTACCAGGTCAAAAGTATGCAGACAGTCTGAAATATATCCATTTACTCACTCAAATCTTTTGGTGCTGAAGGTTCTGCAATGTCTTTTAATTTGACAAGGCCAAGATTTATTATCTTCTTGTTATTATAATTGACTACATCAGGTAGTTTCTATTTGCAAGGACAAAAAGGATTTGTTTAAAAGCACTCAGACCAATATGCAGAACAATGGGAAAATTCAAAGGAAGGAGAATTGTAGATTTACACAAGCATCAGAGGTCTATGGAGCCATTTCTAAACAACTGCAGATCATCAAATAAGCATCAAATAGTTGTACATAAGTACAAGTTATTCACATGTGACACCACTTTGCCTAGAAGGTCAGACAAGAGAAAAGTACCAGTGGCACTGTACAAAGTAGATGAAATAATGAAGTAGGACTACCTCCAAATTCCTCAACTTCACCTCAGATCATTGTCCTGCTGGGATATAGCAGCGTTCCAGCATGACAGTGATCCCAAATACAAAGCAAAACTCTATTGGATAGAGTATTGCCTACATTTAAAAGCCAGGTTCATGCCAGGAAACCAATTTAAATGAATTCTTAAATGTCTTCTGTCAAGACGAGAGATCAAATATCTACATGACAACTTTCTACACTCCATCTCGATCTTAAATGATCAGATGTCAGAATTTAAAACATGAATTAAGAGCAACATCCTTGCCTAAATCTATGGTCATTATATTGACACTGATATTGCCAAAAAGATTTCAGGAGTAGAGGAAAGCAAAGCAAAAACAGTTAAGCATCCCACTCTATTTATAAGCAAGTAGCCACGCCTCAGGGGCACAGCTAAAAAAAAAAAGGTCTTTCTGCACATTGTCATTCTTCCCATGGTGCTCAATAGAACAATTGCTGATACCTTAGAAACCACTGTTATATGTCATAACACTGTCAATTTGATCGAGTGGACAGTTTCAGCAGTTCTGACACAGACAAACCTGTTTGGCTTTGAACCTAAATTAATAACAGTTACATTTGAAAGGTTCTGTAAATATGACATAATGTGACAAAATACAGTACTTTCAGGTTTTAAAAGGAAATTTAAGAAGTTCAGGGACTGCATGACAGCTTGAAATACATTCTGATTTACCACTACTGACTCTGAATTTACATTATGAATGATTGTGGAGGTGAACTCAAGTTTTTGGTCTGGTGTTTGCAGAGTTCCAAACTGCAACAACAGGAACATTATCGTGGTGCACAGATTACACTGAGAAGCTTTTTATTGGACTCGTGCTGCAGAATAAACCATAGTTTATGGAAAATTTGAAGAATTAGTCATAGTAAACAGAAAAACAGCAACAATAGCAATAAAAATTAAAGGTTAAAAACATCTAAACCCCTTCAGTTTGAAATGCCATAGTGACAAAACTATCTCATCTTAACTGCAGTTCAATATTAGTTTATTAGTATATTTGTATTGTTATTATTATTTTATATATTAGTATTTTAGATTAAACTTTCTCTAATAATCTGCTGATATGATTTGCTGACACAAAAAAAATAAATGTATCTCTCTCTGTTCAGGGTTTTCTCCAGAGCTGAGCTCTGCATTGAAGGACAGAGATCTATTTGAGGATCCTCTCTCCTCCTCTGCTTCTGCCACCTCCCCCTCCCTCAGCATGACCCCACCCAATGAACCCCCTTCCCCCATCATTGGCGTCTTTGGCTCTGGCTCTTCTACGGTTACCACGGTGATGAACGAGCATCCCCCAACGCTGTCCCCGGCCTCAACCAAACCCCAGGTAACCAACGAAACTGGAGTGGTTATTAAAGGCTGGGTGTGTTGTGCCTCAGTGTGATTTCAATGTGTGGTGGAAATAGAGTGAAAATGGGCCCCATTACAGCCGTTATGCTGCCACAAGCCTCATAGCTCATCATAGAAATGGCACTCTCTACAGTGTGAACCCAAAGGTGCTGCTTGTGAAAAACGTCCTCCAGCAGGCCAAACTGGCTGGTTGTTGGTCACAGTTTGTATGATAGATATGGCCTGTTCTGTATAACAAAACGGCACCTCTGGAACCCAAAATCATGGAGTTCAGAGTCCAGCAGCACATTTTTCTGTAACTACCTTCCTATTCTTTATTAAAGACCACCTCAGGACAAAATCTATGGGCGCAGAGAGTCTTTTTTTTTGTGTCTGGCTGTGCATGTGTCATGAAAAAATCTGCAGGGGTTATGAGGTATCACTCACCCCCCGTCACAGCCACCTGGAATGATGCTTAAACAACATTTATAATGGAAAATAATAATATATGGTTTCCTGAGACTCCTCGGGTCTGTTACAAATGAAATGTGGGGACAGAGAGTCTCTACATCAGGAAAGTTTTTGGATTTGCCAAAACTGCCGTTAAAACCCAACAGCCTGTAATATGTTTCAGGGAAATTTCCGGTTGATTTTCTGGATGAAAATACGACAGTTAGGAACTGTTGAACTGCAGTTTGTAGAAAATTGAAGACATTTTGTGTTTCTTTTTAAATGGTTCTTTAGCACTCACCGTCCCCCATTAACTTGCGTGTTGTGTGTGCATGCTTGACACCTTTTTCAAACCATTAGTAAATGCTATTTCTTTCAACCACGACCCTTCTGTAACCTTAACTGCGTGTTTACTGCTAAAGTCCTTTAAACCTTCATCTTTCCCAAACCTAACGAGCTCCTTTTGTACCACAGTCTAACCAAGCCTTACTATTGTGCTGTCACTAAAAATGGTTATTACATAGAGGTCTGCTTTTAGTGCCGCTTCTCTGCAGGCAAAATAATCCAAAATTATCCGAGTCATTTCCATTAAATTTGGTGGCGCACAGGCAAAGTGAGACCCATCCAATTTTGAGTATCCCTTTCTTTAAAACTGCACGACGGACACTGACCTCAGCAGAGTTCTTTATTTTTACACAGTAATTTTTAACAGCACATCTTAACACCTGTAAGTTTAAAACAAACAATGGTTTTTAGTGAGGACCCTGGCGATGAATTATCATGTGTCTCAGATCTCCTAATCACTTCTGATGGCATGCTCATGTTTGATTCATGAAACCTTGCCTTAGGATTGCTCCTTTAAAAATGCCAGCACATTGCTTGGTCACAAATGGAGTCAAAGACAGAGGAAAACTTTTTGGATGAGATTATAGTGATAATAGCGGAGAATATAGTCAAGCATTCTCTAGTATTTAATGGACTAAGCACTGTGACTGCTAACCAAATGACTGTAGTGCTGAAGTGTGTGGTCACTGCATTGAATAAGGTAGAAGCAGACAGACAGAGCTGGAAAATTCATCCCAGCTTTGGCCTCAGATGTATCCTGGACCTTATAACCAACAAAAAATTTATTTTTACATCAAATCTAGAGCCTGATTAGAAATAATTTCCTCATGGTTTTCAACTTAAAGTCATTCTTATGAATGAGATCCCTGACGTTTTGCTGCCCTATAATAATCTCACGCTAACCCATTGATTCTCTGATTCTTATTTGCAAAAGGTCACTCGTCCTTTTTAGGTCATCAAATAAACAACTGGCAGTTGGCTCATTAAAACAAGTGACATTAAGAATGAGGATCTTGGTGCAAGCTACCGGGACACAGATGGGATGAAGTAGCAAAATGTGATAAAACTTTTGAGTGGCAAAAACACAAACAAAATATTTCCAGGAATGGTCAGGCTATTTTCCAGGAGACTGAATAGTCTGTTGTTTTGATCTCTCATCTCAAATGTAATTTGCTCTGGAGCGGTTAAGCTTTAAGAAACGAATCACCCTTGTAACACTAAAAACCCAGGATGAAACTTTTAGTGTCTTTGCTTTGCTTCTAAATCCGCTTCAAATTAAAGGAGGGAAAAAACAAAAGTGGGTAAAATAAAGACATTTACAATACACAGAAGACACAAAGAGACACAAAGAGATTATAAAGGAACAGACAACTATGTTTAAAAACGACAAGTGAAATCAATTAAGACAGGATAGGCAATCAAAAGAGGTAGAAAAACAACAAAGACAGGGAGTAAAAAACACATGACACAGATAAAGATCTTTCAAAATAAAATAGGATGTCAGTGAGGAGACAATGCACACACAAGGCAAGAATGGGGAAGCAAAGCAAACAAGGAAAAGGACAACGCTCAGGAAATGCAAAGGAAAAAGAAACTATGACTCTTCTGAGACCCCAGAGAGTACAGGAGCATACTGTACTCTGACAGCAGTCAAATATTATTGGGCCAAAGCAGAAAAAGCTGTTAGCCTCTCCTGAACCCAGATCCAGTTGTACAAAGATGCTGAGAGGCTTCTTAATTAATGTTTGATTTTATGCTGATGGTTTAATGAGCAGTAGAGGACAAGCAGGTAGTCCCCTGCAATTAAACTGATTGTTATTTTCACAGGCACATTTCCTGAGGGTAAAAGGACACAATTTGGATCTGTTTCCAAGAGGAGCTTTTTTTTTTTTAATTGATCATGTATTCCCCGTGAGATATCACAAAGTCCTACTGTGTTACATTTCTATTTTGTTTCACCTCTCTGAGGAAAGTGGCAGTAACCGTGTTCTTATGGCTTTTATTCAAGTTAGGGATGTCTTAGCAATTCATCAAGAAATTTTTCTTTATGACTAGACCATCAAACGCCGATCTCCACAACAATATTTTATTAAAGTACGACACCTAAATTTATGGCACTTTTATATAAATTTGGATCAGTCACAAGGTATTCAGCTACTGACATGAATTTTGAATATCCTATTAGGAGCCTCAGAGTGCTATGTTTATGTGCCATGTACATAAACAGTACCACATGTGCTTTACTAGATTTTTTTTTAGCCATTCTTTGAGCCGTATAAATAGGCAGAACAGGAAAAAACTATTAAAGATAAGTAAAGATTCACAAATAAAGAAAAGGCAAGAGCAGCTAGAGGGGCAAAAATGTATCCATCCTAAAACAGCTGTTTTCTCCCACCTAATATAACAACACAATGGCTTTTTGATGATAGGTTTTTAGAAAAAGTCCTTAAAAAGACCTGTTATAATTATTATTTTTGTCAAGTAGCCTAAGGAGCTTGGAAAGAAAAGCATCTGGACTTCTTTGAGTTGCTTGAAGACGTTTCACCTCTCATCCGAGAAGCTTCTTCAGTTCTTTTTTTTTTTGTTTTGTTTTGTTTTGCCTGTCCTGTTTGGATCTTTAGCCATCAGAATTGTTGTCTGAAGGCCAAGAAAGATGCCAAGTGGATTTACTTTACCAAGTGGATCATCATGGCCTTGCCATATTGGTCCATTTGATTGACCTTTATTATAATTATGTATTTATTTTATTTTTGTTTTTTAAAGACGGGACAGACATGACTGGGGGATAGGACAGGGAGAAAGAATGAAAGAAAGAGAGGGAGAGAAAGAAAAATAGAGGGGAGAAGAGATGGTGAGAAAGGGGAGAAGAGAAAAAAAGAAAAACAAACAAAACACCTGGATCACCACGATCACCAAAGAGCAACATAATAAAAACAACACCATCACAATAAACTAGCTAATAATAGATAACAGTAGATACTTTTTTAATTTCACCTGTTGAGAATGAAAAAAGAAAACAAGCAGAAGAAAACGAGAGCAATAGAATAAACAACATCACGATGATCTATGGGAATATAACTGTAAATACTAAATATTAAACATTATTGTGCAGCACGTAAGATCGACAGCGCACAGTGTGCTTTGAGGTAGGAGCCAAAAAGGGTGTCGTTTGTGTGTGTGAGCACCCGTGTGTACACCTGTGAGCATGAACGTGCTTGTTTTAAAAGGTTCCTTCATGTAATGATCTGCTAGAGGGTGTGGGGAGCCACAGCCCCGTCCTCCAGGGCATGAAGCAGGTATGGAGGAGATCAAAACTCCAGACATCCAGAGGCCCCCAGAACACAAGAGACCAAGGAAGACCAACAGAGGGGCAGCCGCGCCACTGTCCCAGAAAGAGCTGAGGAGAGTCCCAGATGAGGGGTCACTCAGCAGCCGCGGAGCAGAAGCCAGGGGGGGTTGCAGTGACGTGCCCGTGAGCTCTGCCGGCAGCCAGCCGTGCCTGAGTGATCGAGCCCCAGGCCGAGAGGCCGGGGGCACCCCACCTCCGAAGTGGCCCGAGCAAGCCCCAGGCTCCAGGCCCCGATAAGCAGCCACCAAGGAGTGAGCCGGTGTGTACCTGGACGCCCATCCTCGGACACAAAGAACCACCAACGCACCGATGTCTGAGGGCGTCTGCCACTGGCAGGGGAAGTGGTGGGGGGAGATAGGCCTCCATACCTTGGAGGACCTGGGATGTCCCCAGAGAGGTGGAAGCTGCTTCTTCAGTTCTAAGGGTCAAATGGTGGAGAGTCCCAGATTTAAACCCAGTGGGAGTTTCCCCCCAAAGAGGGACCAAGGACCCCCTCTGTTCAAAGATGGTCGCTCACAGTGGACGTAAGTGAGCGACCATCTTTGAACAGAGGTGGTGGTTTACGACACCAACTGTCTGCCATCTATAATCCAGTTTTGAGAACCCTTCCCAGACGCCTTAACGCCCACTCACATCCTGGGCCATCTGACCTCAGGAAATCACATGATAGGGTGGGGCCAGGTTTCACAATGAGCTCACCCGAAACCCTGGCTGATTGTGACCCACACCTGCTTTCACACCTTGGCTCATGTGATTAGGTACTGTAGATGATCATCAGGAGGTCCTTTGTCCCTTTTTGGGGGGAAACTCCCACTGGGTTTAAATCTGGAACTCTCCACCATTTGACCCTTAGAACTGAAGAAGCTTCTCGGATGAGAGGTGAAACGTCTTCAAGCAACTCAAAGAAGTCCAGACGCTTTTCTTTCCAAGCTCCTTAGACTACGATGACCTGGATGACTGAGAACCTTCACAAACATTTTGTCAAGTACATTTTCCTTCAAATACAGCAGATATCCTTAAAAGGATCTTCTGTATTAAGGATATCTTCTCTGTGTTCTCTGGCTTTGAGCATATATGTCCCGCTTACCAACTGTTCAAATCTTCTGTTTGAGAGGATCAGCCAATTAGAAGAAAGTTGGCCTAAAATAGCTTGTTTCAAACAGAGATAGAACAGATGCAAGGGCCTGTCTCCATCTAAAATAGAGCGAAGATAAATAAGGATCATTTTAAACTCATAATTGTGCATAGGTACTCGAGGAGATTCTAAGAATTTGGTTCAGCAAACCTTGATTTATTTTCTTTGACACATAGGAAAAAACAGTTTTAAGTGGTTTGGGTCTTTTGGGTGGGCTTTTTTCTCACTTAGCCTAGAAACCATCATCATCAACCATCATACCTTTAGTGCATCGCATGTTGCACTCTACCATCCTGACATAAACGCATAAGGCAAAGATTTTCTTGCATGCTAATCACTTCCATTTGCTTTTATAGATAAGACAACAACAAAACATAATGAAGTAAGAAATTACATTCTGTACGTTTCCATAACTGCAATGCAATTTCTTTAAAAAATAAAAATAAAAATACAGCTGGATTTCATTTAAACCTGTCACCTCACCATCCACTCTGTGCTGTATTTGATCTGCAGGCAGTGGCTGTCCCCACTGACTAGAAAGAAAAGGCGTTTGTTCAATGAACTGCAAGTCTGTAAACTGTTTATGTATTAACCACACAAGTACTGCATGATGTATATTTGTATGCTGGTGTGTGGCCAGCCATGTTCTCTGTTACCAATCGATTGGTTTTTAAAGCTCTGCTGCTATCCCTGTTGTCTCCGTGGGGGTATTTTATAAATCAATGAAACATCACTGCTGCTGGTCACAACACAAGTCCAATGAGTTTCATTAAGAACACACCGAATACATTTACTAGCAAAACACAGTGAGCAAACCAAAACACACTCATTTATTGCTGCTGTGGTTTAATTGAAACAACTAAGCATTCATCACAGATGACAGAAATGTATTTACTGTCTATGCTTGATAATGCATGGGTAAAAGGTAAGGTGTAGTTTCAAGGTACACTTTCATTTTCAGAGGTCTGGACGAGGAAAAGGACAAGGAGAGGTGATGCCAACGTTGGACATGGCTCTCTTTGACTGGACAGATTATGAGGACATGAAACCAGCAGACAACTGGTCATCTTCCAAGAAGAAAGGTTAGTAAAGTTATTTTAAAGTTATTAAAAACAAAGACAGATGGATGAGTTCCTACCTAGAACCCAGGACACCAAAGACCTCATTCTGTGAAAACTCTTAGAGAAATTATGGATGAGGACCTTAGTTTCACTGACCATATTAAGACTAACTAAAACAGCTTCTGTATTCGACAAATATAGCTCAAGTGAGATGTGTCAAAGCAAGATGTTGAGACGCTTATCAATAGCTTTATCTGTTGTAGATTTGGGTACTGCTATGCTGTCTTTATCATCCTTCCTAAAAAAGACTATTAGACAGCTACAGTTAGGTCAGAATGCTGCTCCTGCAACTTTAACAATAACTAAGAAAAGCAGTCAAATCAAACCAGTTATTAGCTCTCATTATTTTAAAAAGAAGTTAAAAACAGCATTAATCAACACTGCTGGACTTTTTAAAACTATTTAACTCCACTTATTTTTATTATGTTAATTTTGTCATAAACAATAAACAATAATTTTAAAATGTTTTTTTTTAAAATTTTATCTTGTAAAACACTTTGAATAACTGTGTTTGATAGGCCCTTTATGAATAAACTTCCCGTGACTTGCTTGTGGCTCCACAGAAACATCAGGATATCTATGTTTTTAATTTATCCACAAGAGACCTTGAATACAGTCAGAAAATCTCACGGCAATCTATTTAACACGTGTTCACTGTTTAAGTAAAGGCATTTGCTGATGGTGCCACAGACAGGTTAGGTGACGCTAATATCTGCATCAAATTTCATGGTAATCTGTCACCACTGTGATGAAGAGATTGACTGACTCAATATTACCATTACTAGAGACATGTTAGGATGGCTACAAACTGCATTATTAACACTTTATTTAAATTATATTTTAAATTTAAACAACTTGAAGCTACGGTGGCCCTGAGAGGCCAAACGGACTGCAACTTAAGAAAACACCAGCAATAAGAAAAACGCTGCAAAAGCACACAAAACATAGAGGAAATGGGAAAAATGACAACGGAAATAGGAAAAAACAGAATTCCAAAAGCACAAGGGAAGTGTTTCTGGGGAGACAATAACCCGACGGACCAGTTGCAGGAACCAAAATATGCTAATAATTGTGCTGGAAGACACTTAAAAGAAGTGGAGGATCTATCGGTTTTGTGAGGAAAGAAAAGAGGAGAGGTAAGTGTGTTAGCATAACTATTTGCCTAAAAATCTGTCATCAGTATTATATGAATCATGATAAAACACGCCTACCATGTTTTGGGTTCCTGCAGCTGGTCCTTTGGGTTATTGTCTCCCCAGAAACACTTCCCTTGTGTTTTTTCCTATTTCTATTTTCGTTTTTCCTATTTCTGTTTTGCTTTTTCCTATTTTCATTGTGTTTTGTGTGCTTTTGCAGCGTTTTTCTTATTGATGGTGTTTTCTTAAGTTGCAGTCTGTTTGGCCTCCCGGGGCCACCGTATGAAGCTCAAGTAAATGAAATATAAACTCAACACACATAATTATTTTGTAAGAAGTAACAAAGCACTTACTGCTGGGGGGCAGCTGGAGGCCTTAAATCTGCCATCAGTGTTTACGGGTGTCATGTTAAATATGTGAAGTAGAATTTCTTTTTTTATACATGAGGATAGCAGCAAGATTGAAGGGGAATGTTTAAAAGACAGGTTTGAAAATGCTGACACTGACAAAAAGGAGGCTGAGCTGGAGGTAGCAGGGTTGAAGATATTGAGACTTTCATTGGGAGTGACCAGAATGGACAGGATTCAATATGCGTACATCAGAGTAACAGCTCAGGTTGAGCGCTTTGGAAACAGAGTTGGAAGACAACAGAAAAGATTTTTGGATGTAGTGAAGGAGGACACGCAGAGGGGTTGGTGTGACCTAAAAGGAGGCTAGGGATGGGGGTCACATGGAGACAGATGATGATGGTGACCCCTAAAGGAAGCAGCCGAAAGAAGATCACACACCAAGTAGAATTTTGTTACTGCGTGAAAAACCCAACAGTTTGCTTGGATGACGCTGCACACTGATCAGTGGTTTGATGCTCAAACAGCTGTTTTCATTTCTTGTTCTGCAGACAAAAGGCGGAGTAAGAACCTCAGCAGTGGAAATATGACTGTGGATGCTGATGCAATTGAACCATGTGACCACCACCTGGACTGTCTTCCAGGTCAGTATAAACAAGAGTCATATTTATTTTTCAGGACCTTACTGTGACCTTATCGCTCTTGGCAGTTATCTTAAAATCCATTTATTGACTGTTTATAAAGTGATAAAACACCACACAGACCATGTATTCACCAGCATTGAAAACGGTGTTTTACACTGTTAGGACTGTGGTGTTGGTGTTGTATATTAAATGTCTATGCACACATATAAAACATGCTTGATTGATAAAAGACGTGTTTTTCTTGAACAAGGTTCCTGTTGTGACCTGAGGCAACATGAGTGTAAACCTCACAACAGAGGTCTCAACAACAAATGCTACGACGACTGCATGTGTGAGGAAGGTGAGAGATTATTACTTTAGTTTTTTACTCACTACTAGCATCATTAGGCGCTTTAGCATCAGCATCAGCTCATCTCTTCATGTGCAGTTGTGCATTTGGGTCACTTCCCCCAAGTCTTACTGTTTACAATTAAGATTTTAAAAGTCTTTGACTTGTAATGGGTCCCCAGAGGGACTAAAAGATTAGAGGCTGACTAACATAGCAGTAAACAGTAAATCTCAAAGTGTCAGTAAATTGAGATTTTTTGTGTTTCATGACATTGTTTTGAGCTTAAAGTTGTTCATTTCATAGATTATGTGATGATGATGCAGAATTCTAACAAATATTAAATGTAAGTAATTTAATTTATACCTTCTCAGCTACATTAGCGTTGCTGATTCAGCTCTTTATTCTATCCTAAAATAGAGCATTTCTACTAATGTTAAAGTACTGCCTCTGGTAATTTAAAACTCATATTTTATCCAATTCAATCACCTTTTCAGATAATGGGTCACTTGTTATCTTTCAGGGTTTCGTTGTTATGCTAAATTTCACCGGAAGCGACGCGTGACCAGGAGAAGGGGTCGCTGCGTGGTGCCGGAGTCAGTCAGCAGTGACCAAGGGGGTTTCATTACCATATAAAGAGGAGGTGATGAAGGCCAAGGTGGAGGAAGAACATAAATAATGACCCCCCCTGACCAAGAAGCCACATGACCCTGCTAAACTGACCAAGTACTTAGAGGTGATGACTTGCTGGTTTTTCAAATCAAACCCACAATATATAAATCACCCTGATGCCAACACCTAGTCAGCTAAAGCGAAGTAACAGGTGGCCAAAGTGGAAATAACATTTCAATGTTGCATTGTGGGATACGTTATGCAGCCTAATCCAGCAAATCACCAACTTTAAGCACGCTTGTTTTAATTTAGTGTTGTTCATTCCCTGCAGGAAGACGGCCTCTCCAAATTCTTGTCATTAAGAAAACCTGCAGGGTTTTTTTTGTCTTTTTATTTGCCTGGTTGAAAAGATTCACTCATTGGGTGACACATCAGTGACTAAAGTTTGTAGCTATCACACAGATTAGGTTTGAATATTTACTGCCTTCATGGTTCCTGTTGATGTGGTTTCATTTTTAGGCAAGAACAGATTTTGTAACTTTTCATCACGCTGACCTGTTCAAAATAATTTTTAGTATTGCTTTAAGATCTTTGGAGTCCCAGAACAGTGGCGTTTTCCGCTTCAAGACTTTTAGACCAAGTTAAATAAAAATGGAAACAAAAATAATGTTTAAAAAAAATTTTTTTATCTTTGACTATTTGCCGTGACTATGTGAAGAAGCGTGTCAGATTTCGTTCCCTGTCCTCTTCTCTGAGCTGGTATTCCAAACAACTGCTAAAAGTTATTTTTAAAAATATTATCTAAACTGGTCTGCTGTCCTGTACTGTATATATGATTGTGTTTGAATTACCAACACCTTTTTTAATTGACACCACTGTTAAAAATGTGCTTAATGATAGTAAGATAAACAAAATGCTTGTCTGACCTTCCACTTTACATGTCTGTTTTATTTATTCAGTACTCAAACACGTGTTTATATATTCAGTTCTTCTGCCTGTTTTTATTTTTACAATTAAAACACTTACTAGGATGCACACTGTGTGATGCTAAGCTGTTTCTACACGTCTACACACTGTTTGGCTAAACCATTTTTACTAATCCTAAAAAGCAAACTCTCTATCCTTTAGACCAGGGGTGTCAAACTCAAATACACAGTGGGCCAAAATTCAAAACTGGAACAAAGTCGCGGGCTAACGCTAATATTTATTGAAAAAAAAAATCTCTGGATATAAGAATGAATCTTTTCTTATGGACTCAAACAAGTTTTGCTGAAAAACTGAATATGGAACAAGCAAAGCTTAATACTAAACAATATATATATTAACTGTATAATACCAGTAGGCCAGCGCTAATAGTAATTTGGTATGGCTTCGCGGGCCAAATGTAATTAGGCTGCGGGCCAAACTTGGCCCGCGGGCCAGAGTTTGACACCTATGCTTTAGACGGTCGTTTTATCGACACTATTGTGTGATGAGACACAAGGAGAACATTTCTAAATGCAATTTTTATATCACATAAAACAATTATTTAAAAAAAGTGCTTTACTTTTTTTAATATATTTTTGGACAAGAAAAGATTTGATCTTCTTTTAAACTAGTACTCAAACAAATATGATTTAAAACTGACATTTTTTGTTCATTTTCATAATTTCAGTAAATAAATGACAGATAAATAAGTAAAAGCACGTCTACATTTCCTAAACCTTCAAATAGATAAAATGATAAGAGCATTCTTAAGGGTTCAAGTTTTTCTCTTTGCTAATCAGGTGTACGGTGTCACAAATCTAAAGCGCTCTCCGAGGCCTTCACAAGTAAAAGGTTTCGATTCTTGTGAGTCTGCCATGAGATTTAAAAAGATTTCCAGATAGAAACAAATTATTATTCTATAAATGGTGCAGATTTTAAATAACTGTTAATTTTTCCTGCCTGCCACAGGAAATGTATCTCATTTTGAAGAAGTGAGAAAGAAATCAAAGCCTCCAAGTACCTGAAAATGTAATCACGGGATCTGCAGATAACTCTCGCAACCATCTGTATCAAAGAGTATCAGTCTACAATCTGAGAGACACGCATTTGCAGTCTAAAAATAGAATTGGAACAAAACTGTAATTGGCCAGTGTCCATTTATACAGAAAGACAAGACCTATTGGAATAATGTGTTCAAAGATAACTGATCAGGAGCAGAAGCTTCTTCTAACTTAGGCACGGTGCTGGAAATGTTATGGCTTGGGGTTGCTTTGCCGCCTCAGACATGAGGCAACTTGCAGTCACTGATTCAACAAATAATTCTTTATCTTACCAAAGATTATTTAATTGAACATAAGAGGTTATCTTTAGGAAAGCTGGACTTCACCTGGACAGGATTAATAATTTAAACACACTAGCAGAAAACAAAAAGAAAGTTCATGAAGTCCATAAAGAAGGATTATTAAAAATTAAGAATAATGACTGCAAAAATATACGTCTGCTAAAGAGAGCTATACTGACTCTTGAGATTAACACATACTAACTTTGACAAAAAATGTCCCATTTTAAATAATTTCTAAAAGCAATTATTGAAAAACATGTTCACAGGTAAAGATAATGAAAACTACTGCATGTGATTACTCTACCGCCGGGAATCTATGGATTTTTGGCACTTAAAATATGGTATTTATGTGATAATAACATCATATTTTCCTTTTTTTTTTTTTTAATTAAATTAGAACAGAACAAAATCATTTACTTTGCTTATGCTTTAGGAAAATCTGTGCTTTAGGTTTATCTTGACACCTACTGGGTTTATGCAAATCAGTCAAATTAACACCTACTTTTATAATAAGTAGAACATGCAGCAGCCAAAGCCATTTACAATTGTAAAAATAATTATAAAACATGCCAGTTTCACTGCCACTGCTAAGCTAGCAGGGTTGGTGGTGAAGGTTTATCCTTGCATTGTTAAATTCTGTGTTTTTTCTAAAGATTTCTTTTGGATGTGAAATCCATAGGTAGGGGGAATAGCACGAGCCATTGTTATCTTTGCATGTATGCAAAATTAACACGATAATGGTCAACGTAACACACACAGGCTGTGATGCAAATATTCAAAGTTGGTTGGGTTGTTTGTTTTTGGCTCAGGGTCACAGGGAATCACTGGAAATGGGTAAAAGAGCCACATGAGGCTGCGACGCTGCAGTTTCAAGAGGAATAAGCCAAACACTGTACCAACCATGAAATAATAATTCGAGTCAGTTTTGAATTTAGAAACTGAAACAATGTGTCCTTATATTCTATTATAAATAGGCTTTTGGAACAAAGGATGGTGGGGAGTACTGGAGGGTGGTTCATCATTCTGTGGAAGAGGCAAGTCATTTAAAAGTTTAAGGATAACATTTCTCAGTGTAGAAACACAAAAAGAATGTGAAATCTTCATCATCTTCAGTGCTCAGTATCATTAAACTGGGATAAATCTTTGCATGCAAGGGACAAGGCTGAAAACCAATGGCTGTGATGTTGAGTTTTGCCCTGAAGCAGCTGAAATCCAGTATCCAGAAAGCTTTAGAAACCACAGCGCGGCTGCCCCTCTGTTGGTCTTCCATGGTCTCTTGTGTTCTGGGGGCCTCTGGATATCTGGAGTTTTGATCTCCTCCATACCCGCTTCACACCCTGGAGGACGGGGCTGTGGCCCCCCCACACTCCCTAGCAGATCATTACATGGAGAAACCTTTGGAATGCAAGCATGCTGATCCACACAGGTATGCACACATGGGTATTCACAGACGCGGACTAAAGCTTTCTTGGCTGCTACCTCAAAGCACACTGTGCGCTGTCTATCTTGCGTGCTGCACAATATCGTTTATTATTTAGTAAATATTGATATCTATGGCTAGCTAGTTTATTGTGATGGTGCTTTGTTTTCTCTATTATTATGTTGCTCTTTGTTGTTTGCTGTCTCCTCTGTTTGTTTTTTTTGTTTGTTTGTTTTTTTTCTCCATACAGGTGACCCAGGAGTTCTTTTTTTTTTTTTCTCTCTCTCTTCCCCCCCCTTCTCACCGTCTCTTCTCCCCTTTGGTTTTCTTTCTTTCTCTCCCCCTCTTTCTCTCATTCATTCCCCCTGTCCTATTTATTAAAAAATAAATAAATAAATAAATAAATAAAAAAAAAATGACAAAGGATGAACTGAAGCTCTGCCATCACGTAATGTCGCATACTGCTGTTTCTGATGTCATTTAAAAAAAAAAAAAAAAAAAAAGAAACCACAGCAAGTAATGCCCACAGTTCTGAAACACTTAGAGCGTGCTGTTAAATGGAGAGGTGATGCAACGCGCAGTAGGAATCACGCTTAAGTGTTTCTGGCATCAAAGTCAAATTAAGCATATGTTTGGCTTTGGTTTTGTTTGTTTTTTGTTTTTTAAATCCCCCCTTCTTCTATTTATATTTTAAACTTTCTTGGAAACAGGGTTGCACAGAATATGTAATTAATCCCCTTCCACCACTGGGCCAGAAGGTAGTTAGCTAGTCCCTTTCTTTCATTATTTTATATCACAGTTTTAAGGAAAAAAGATAAAATCTTTATGAAGATGAAGCCTAAATGGCTCACTTTGATCGATACACTTTGTAATGTAAGCCTGTTTCAAAGAGAGCATTTTCCTTAATATGGAGATTTTTGAGGCACCAAAGAAGCACCGTCTATCTTCATGTAATAAGATAATCTGCCATCTACACTTAAGTCTCAGAATGCTTTAACACAAAGCTTACGACACATTAGAGCAAGTGCAAGAAATTACATTCAGCGTAGTTCAGATCACACAAAGCCTCTGCAAATCTAGCCACATCAATATTTCATTAGATGAAGAAAGTAACACAGATTTTTCTTTCCTAAGCACCATCTCAGTTGAACTGCGATTGTGCTATCCTGATTTACAGACACAAAATAAAAGCAACAGTCATGTATTCTTTATATTTACCTATGTCAGAGTGCTCTGGTAGAGTGCCCTGTTGAAACCTGGCCAACAGCCAGAGAAAAGATAGATTACACACAGCCACATCCCTGTAGAGCTGCAGCTACAACAAATGCATGTTTACCTTTCTTGAATTAATTAACCCCCATGGTGTCTATTTCAAGGGAACTTTTCAAAATCAGGTTACTTCTTAAAGCACATAGATGAGCAAGAAATGAAAAGACGTCACATGGGAGCTAGTCCGAAATCTGCCACCACGTGTCAAAACATCAAAGAAATTATATGTGCTCAGTTCAAATATTAGTTTTTTGTATGAGTGCTTTATCTGTGCTGGATAAAGTTGTGACGTTACACTACAAAATGTAACATTCGTGTGTTTGTCCCACTGCAGTCTCATTTTCACACACATGTATACACGAGCACATTCAGGACAGCAAGGCTGCTAAATTTAATTATGGTGGATTTTAAAAAAATTTATCTTTCAGTCAAAGAGAAAAATTAATTTGTGTGCTGCCACTGGGGTCAGAGGTCACGTGTGGGGTCAGAGGTCACATGTGGGGTCAGGGTTAATGCTGGATAGTGCAGAGGCCATATGCCAACACTGGGCTGTGAATCTGTCTTCAGTGAAAAGGGCACAGAAGTGCCAAAGACTGAGTCAGACTGCAGAACAGAAATCACAGAGAGTGAATCTCATATTAACATTTTAAAAGTTCGGCAGCTGCTCTCATCCACAGTGACTTACAGCGAGCTAAAGGTTAAATGTGCTAAAGTCCAGGGACATAATGTCACACAGGCATCGGTGAGGAAGGCAAATGGCAGTCACATAAGGAACGAGTGATACATACTTCATGATTCTGGTCATTTAGAATATTAAGAACCAAAGGGCAAGCAGCGCTCACCCTTTGAAATAATATAATAATCAGACAAGCACAGTTTTGAATGATTTCTACAGCTTTCAGCTGCACCTCCCTCCACTCATTCTCTTCCGTCATGGTGGGTGGAGCCTATCACAGCTGGCAGAGGCCAAGAGGCAGGGTAAATCCAGGTTGCCAGCCTGTCACAGCATCTGCACCTCCTGGCTTTCATCCACTTGAGCTGTGTGATGACAGACGAGACTGCTTACATATATTTTATATGCAGTAAGTGTTTCTGTGGTGATATATGATTATGGCTATTGCATATGTTTTTGTTAAAAACTATACTTATGGACTGAAAGACAAGAAAAGATTTTTCCACACCAGCTGTGTAAGGTTTACAGGAATGCACCTGCAAGATCTTTTGACCAGACTGTGACTTAATTGGACTTCACTAAATGTCTGAACTAAATAAAGTTATAGCCTACTTTGAAATCTGAATTAGCAATAAGAAAATGCTTGTGAATTGAGTCCACATGTTGTTTTCATTAAGACTCAATCATCATCAGGAAAATGTTTACTGAGAACTCAGTGAAGGTGGCTATAGGTTGTTGTTGTTGTTTTTTTGTTTTTTGTTGTTGTTGGGTTTTTTTTGGGGGGGGGGGGGGGGGGGGGGGGGCATGTATTGCACCAGTATCTATTTAAACAACAGACATCATCTGCTGCAAGTGGTTCAAATGCTCAAAGTACTCCTTCAGTCCCAACTTCCTTTTAAAGTCATTTTCACACTACTGTCTGTTAGTGCTCCGTTGATGTTATCAAACACAAAACATCTATGACAGTCTAATGGTCTTGTGGATACAGGATGATTAAATAATGCATGACAAGGTTTGCAAGAGTGTATGCTGATATGTTGGTGTGCTGCCTGACAGTGTCTCATTAGAAGTAGCAAACAATAATAAACATCTATCAACATATACGTGACTACCAAACTCATTTTTTTAATAAGCAGTGTCATTGTGGTATTCTAGTTCATGAGCTGTAAACACACAGGCTTCCTCAAAATGTGCATTGATTACGACACAGCTGGTCCAACCTACAATAAAGCTTAATGCTGCTTGACGTTGGCATTGTTGATGTTCTGTTGAAACTGCTTTAAATACAAGTGACTGAAATAAACTTACTGAGTTCCTCTTTGGAGAGGCTGCTGGTTCACTCTCTCTGGCTGTTTCTGAAATTTCATGCTGTTTAGTCGTGCTGAGTAAACTTAATAGTGTGTCACATCTGACAATGGCTCTCTGTCTTTAGCAACCACTGATAGCTAAACCATTTTAACTTGTTAGCTGTCCTCCATTGACCTTTGTTCTCCAAGCATTTCTTTTATATTTTTCCTTTTTCTATCCTTACTTGGGTAGAGACATGATTCGGGATGTGGATTAGCGGTTACTAAAATACAATAAATTAGCTGTGCTGTGAATGCATCTGCAAGAGTGGGTGGACTAAGCCACTTTGCCTCATTTGTAAGGGATGAAAGAGGCATCAGAGAGCTTCACTAGTTTTTGGAGCCCAGGGTGCTTGGGTAGTCAACCTCCATCACCACACTTTATATTTAGTTGACAGTATAATAATAACTCTTAAATAAAATGTTACTATTTTTTATATAATATAATATTTTTTTATATTAATCTTGTATTTTTTTTTTCTGTCAGCACTGAAAACTTCACAGAATTTTTTTTATGTTAATATACTTTTAGAAAGGCCACTTAGGAAAATTGAACCGGGCTGTGCTGAGAATCCGGGTACAGTTATATCCTCCTGAGAATGTGTAATAGAATAGTTTTTGGTTGATATCTTTTGACTTATTTGAGCTACTCTACTAAGATGTACTAAATACATTCTGGACCTTTAATTGAAATCTCATGTGTTTGTGTGGCAGGAACTCACAAAGAAAAGTTCAATAATATTAATTTACCATGCGGGGAATATAAACTAAAAACAAGAGTGAAATATCATTTCAATTATATATATATATATATATATATATATATATATATATATATATATATATATATATATATATATATATATATATATATATATAATTCCTTGCGTCCAGTTATTATTAAATCATTAAATTAAAGTTCTGCTTAAGGAAGTAATACAAGAAGCACGGAAGCGGCTGACTGCCGCACACATATTTCCGGGTCTCTTCAGTTAGTTAGTAACCTTCCTAAGCAAATTTGCCAATTGAACCGCACCCCAGGGGTTGGGGGGAGGGGGTGAGGGGGTGAGAGGGGCAGGAGTCACATGGGAACGAGTCAGGTTGCTGTCACATGGCTTGTGTTTGCAAGGCTGAGCCGACGGGAGGAGGGGTTTGGACAGAAGTTTGTGTAAGAAGAGAAACTGCGGTACTTTTTCATGTAGCTCTTTAACAAGTTGAAACGCCGAATCGGATCAAGGAGGAGCTGCTTTGTCCAAACAGACAATTATGGAAATCCCTGCCATAAATCTAAAGGTGAGGTTTACTTTCTGCGTTTCTGATTGCCTCGGCTTGTACGCTCAAACAAAAGCTGGTTTTCAATGAAATGTCAGCTCTGTTCCTCAGTGGTAATTCCTCTGTGTGGCAACGACCTTCCTCTGCTTGTGACTCAGATCACAGTAAACTGCTGCTCTACTTTTTGCTATTAAGTAAGAAGTGTTTAAGGTAATGTTCAGGGGATACGGTCCCTGAAGGACAATTTTGAGTGGCAGCAGGTCCTTTGACAGAGGTCATTATTTAAACATATAAACATATTTATTTTCACAAACACTTTAAACACTCATATGCAGTGAATTTGGGGGGAACTAAGGTATCAAAAAATAGTAGAGACAAACTATATTCTGTGATGAACATTAACTGATGAACTGATGCCTTTGATTAACCGTGAAACTGAACAGGGACAAAAGTGTCCTTGTGCTCTGTCCAAAGAATAAAATGGGTCAAATGTAATTTTGGACAGCTCTTTCAAGGATTATAAAACCTGTGATGTTAAAAGTAAGCTTGGAGGACACTAACAGTTTCTGCACGATGGTGCATTTTTATATTCATTTAGTGTGTTCAGTCATTCGTTCATTTATCTCTTAAAGTTTTTTGAAATGAGTTAATTTTACTTTGTTTCACAGAATTGAAGGAAATCATATGTATAAAAAATGCAATTTGGCGAGGTTAAAAAAGATGTCTTCGGTCCTCTTAGAGACCTAAATAAAAAGATAAATCATTGCTGCAGATTAGCTGCACGCAGTTATTATTTGAAGTTTTTAACTTGTGTTTGAGTGATAGAGTTTCATCATTCTTAGCTATACACTGGTTGTTCTGGGTCTCAGTTCAGTGTAAACACATTTTTGTCCTTCTCTATTCCAGGCCATCGTACTGGTGCACTGGCTGCTTACAGTGTGGTGAGTATGAGCACAGGCTTTTTTTCCACAAACCTGAGGAATTTCTCTCCTCTTTTGGCACACAGACACATGCTTATACTCCTGATTCAGGTCAACTCCTTCACCTACATGTCTCATCCTCTGTGAAATCGCACGTAACTCTCCTGGGGTGTGTAAGAATCTGTCTCGTATGAATTGTGTGTTTCCTTCAGGGGGAGTATGGTGTGGCTGTCGGTGGCCTTCACATGGGCGAACTTTAGCGTTTTAGCAGTTGGAGTGTGGGCGATTGCACAGAGGGACTCAATAGATGCAGTGATCATGGTGAGTCTCTGCCTTCATTTCTTCATACGCTCTTATAGCATCATGTGACACATAAAGTAGTCCAACTTTAGGTGCAGTGCTGCATATCTGTGCTAACCTATTTGTCTGTGGAATCTAGGGCATTCTGTGAGCATCCCTTTGAAAAAGAGCCCTTAATTTACCACAGTACAGTAGCTGAGGCCCTCAGACAGTTTAAAATGGCTCCTTAAGCAAATGTAATTTAAATGTTTGAAGTTTCAGAATTGTCAACCCTTATCATACCGTAACTCTGAACCCGTGACTGGTGTTTCCATTGTACATTAGTGACATCAGCTGACTAAGGGGAAAAAAAACTAAACAAAAGTGTGACTTCAGAATTGTTTTTTGATTGTGTTCTGAAGCAAGAACAGCTTTTAATGAGAGCCGTTATCAGATAGAAGGAAAACTTGTGCAGTTGGCTCTTCTGTCTGTCAGAGGAAACTATTAAGTGCCTCATCCTGACTGTGGGTCAACAAAGTACTGAGCCCTTCTCATAGACTGTATATAGAAGATGGCCACAATGGTATGTGGTTTTTCATGGCTTTAGTTTTGGATCGAGTTTCACATTCTGGCTTTGGCTGTGTTCATTTTTTTTTTTTCAAGTCAAATCTGACCATATTAACATGAGCAGGCAGTGAGGAGGAGTTGCCATCTATTGCTAGCTATTTTGGTTAGCAGGGTACCTTCATAAAGTGTTGTAATATTAAATGGGATGCTTATTCTGACTTGCATCAAAACAGGCTTAAAATTACTCAAGTGTGTTTTTGTATGATTGAACACTAAACAACACCAGATGTCAAAATGCTTTATGCATTTCTGCTGTAACGTTGGACATTTTAGCATGGGACCTGATTGGCCCATGAAGCCAACCTCAGGGGCTGCAGCTTTTGGTGCTTCAGCTTCAGCTCTTATTTCATTTTTCAGCCCCAGAGGTTGCTACATTTTAGTTGTGTGTTCACTGCATAAATAGTTTTATGCTGATGCAAAATATTTGTTACACTCTAAATCTTCATGTCCTTGTAATGGACGGATTCTTTCAGTTTCTGTTTGAATGATGTGGTTACTTATTTTATTTAACTAAAACAAACTCTTTACTGCAATTGATGGGAAATTATATTAATCTCAGGGGGCTATGTAGCTTTGTGGATGACTCTAACCCACTATGACTAACTTTAACTGATGGATTTAACAAAACTGTACTTAAAGTCCACCTTTGTCCAGGCTTTGAGTGTTTGAAATGAAGGGATGAATCTTGAACAAAATAGCTGTCTACTGTGTTATTCTTTGACAGTAACCAAAACGAGAGTTTGACAGTACTGGACTCTGTCACTGTACTGAACTTAATTTAGACTTATAGACGCTGGGATGTAACCACAGGGGAGCCTTTTACCTTGTGTACATTAAAGTCCAATGTCATATTCACTCATGTCCAAGATCTATCAAGAAAAAACACTGGTGCACAACTAATGGATAAGCAGGATTTCTTAGCACTGAGTGGTATTTTAAATTGGATCAATCACCCGCCCAATCAGCTGCAGGTAATATAGCCCACTGTATATCTTTTCCAGTATGGTTAAGTCCTGGCAGCATTTTTCTCAGGTGCCTTAAGTGAATTCACTTATTTTCAAGTGTTTAACTAATAGCATGTTTAACTCATATTTAATTCTTTTTTTTATTGGAAAGTTATTTCTCATTTAACAATATGGACATTGACTGTCCCAAATTATAAGACAAGATCTTGTTTTGTTTTACTCTTTTTGTAATGGCTTGCCTCAAAAATCTTTTTCCAGAACATGTATGCTATACTTTAGTTTTTTTTTATATCACACCCACCAACCAAATGACTTCATTTTCCATGTTACAATTATGTTGCTTTACATGTCTCTTTTGTGTGCTCCCTGTAGTTTCTGATAGGGATGATTTTGACAATATTGACCGACATCGTCCATCTCGGAATATTCTACCCTCTCAGTGCCTCGACCGACTTGTTTCGCTTCGGCGCAGGGATGACCATCCTCAACCTGCTGCTCAAACCCATTTCCTGCTTCTTTGTCTACCAAATGTACCGCGAGCGAGGAGGAGATTACAACATCAACTTTGGTAAGTACGACTAGATGGGTCACGTACAGTAGCATAAAACATTTCGAGATTTAAAAAGATTTTGGCTCAGGTTCCTCAGTTTTTCATTTTGTTGTCATGAAAGCTGTGAAAAGGTAATGAAAGCAGAAATACATACACAACACAGAGGGTACATCTCCCAGTATAATTTCAGAACTAGTGAGAAAGTATCTAAAATACCTGAGCCTACCCACCACTTTATGACCAAAGCTCTAAGGTATGGAGTAATGCATGTGTCCAAGGGCACTTTGATGTCTTCCTTGTGTTGTTTTATGCCGTTTGCCATGAAAAGCCTGCCGAGAGCAGCAACCTGGCAGGACGCTGAGCGAAAGCGCTGGCAGATGATTCCACCGTCAAACTGATTAGTTACAGTCACAAGACTTAAAATGCAGAGAAATATTTGAGCTGCAGCTCGGCCAGTCAAAGAAACCCTTTCTCAATGAAATGTTTATTACATTTGTGTGTCATCCTGGCAACCAGTTTATACTGCATGGAGAAACACATTAAGCCCATGCAGGCCTACGAGTGTATGATCTGCCATGATAGCACATGCACAGAAATAGCACAGGAGTGATGTGGAAAGAAACACAGATGGACTCAAATCTGATGAACACAGAAAGAGACTCTTTGTGTTGGCACTGACTTTTGGGTGTATAGCGTTCTGTTTGCAGGCAAACATCTAATAAGCACGCTAACAAGTGAAGGGATGTTTGATCAAGTGTGTGTGGTCATTGATTTGCAGACTTTATCTCTCTCTGCTGAGAGCTTTTCCATTAGAAATCCCACTGAGCTGTGACGTCCGCTGGACTCTTAAATCCCGGAAAATGTTACTCATTCATTAGCGATTGATCCATAATAAGAGCAACAACAACACAAATGGGAAAAATAAAACCACATATTGTTGGTGTAACGCAATTTTATTACTATTAATATTAGTATTATAGGCCAAAATACTATGTTATTTCATGTCACGCTGGGTAAAGTAATGAAATTTCTCTTGCATTGCGACCCAAAACTGCAGTTGACAAAATATATTTCCTGCATGCTTGGCAGATAATTGAATATTGATGAATGTGCTCTCTCTGTGGTTTTACTTTACCGCCACATTCACACAGCAGGTACACCCATTAGAGTGTGTAATGACTGATGAAAGCGGCTAATGTCAGTTTCAGACTATGTGAGTTTTAATTGCTGCCTGATTGCGTTGTTGGCATCTATATGGTTCCCCGCTGCACTGAGCACTCTGGGAACCAGACAATCAAGTGTGTATGAGTGAACTGTTGATTCAGGTATTTGGGGCTCCCAGAATTTTGATTGATGGACCTCTTATGGTGGTTGAATTACTCTGAGTTTGTGTATTAGACTTAAGTTTTACATCCAATGAAGCAAAAACTGCACATTTGAGCCGTCACACTTTTGCAGTCAGTCAAAGTGACTGTGGTCATTAAACCAACCAGTGCTTAGCACCTATAAACAGGCAAATCCAGACTGTCAAAGCACATAGAGGTGAGGCACGTACTTTACATGGGTAGATGAAAGCATTGAAAAAGAACAGCAAGTAATAAGCTGTGATTTTGTTTACACTGTGAATGATTGGCAGGTAATTAAAAGCCATAAGCAAAATTGAAAGGAAAAGGTGCCTTCTCATTTGTGAGCCATAGATGGTAGCATTTTTTTTATGTACATCTTGTTTTTAATGGGTTTGGCCCTATTTTGTCTTCAGACCTGCCTTAATTCTTCATGGCATAGATTCAACACGGTTCTGGAAACATTTTTCAAAGATATTGATCCATATTGACACGACTGCATCACACTATGTTGCAGATTTGTCAGCTGAATTTCCTTTTCCATCACATCCCAAAGGTTCATTATTAGATTCAGATCTCGTGGCATTACAGTGAGATCATTGTAATCTTCAAGAAACTATTTTGTGATGATTTGAGGTTTGTGAGATTCCAACTTATCCTGCTGGGTAACTTGGCAGCTCTCGTGCAGTAGGAATTGAGGCTTATTAGACAGGGCACCCTTTTTTTTTTTTACAGTCTTCTGTAGTCCAGTTTAAAATTGTAGCCTCATTTTACTGTTCTTAGCTGAGGGGAGTGGTGCCTGCTGCTACTGTAGCCCATGTTACAAGTTTGAAGGGTTTCAAATTCAAATTCAAATTTTATTTGTCACACACACACAACCATACAAAGTATGACATGGGGTGAAATGTTTGTAGCTGTGCAATGCCCGACTATTAAATGACAGAAAAAAGTTTTACAGTATTTACAATTTACAGGTTACTACAAAAATTTACAAATTAACTTAGAAATTTACAGTAAAAAATGTGCAAATAGCAGAAAGAGGTTATAAAGATTATAAAGATTTTAAATTATAGAAAGATTGTTGTTGTTTTTGTTCTGCACACCTTGGTTGTAATGAGTTGCTTTTGCCTTCCTATCAGCTTGAAGCACTCTGGCCATTCACTTCTGACCTCTGGCCTCAACAAGCTACAAAAAAAATGTGGACAATTTTTTTTAGAGTGAAAAGGCTCCATCTTTGAGTTTGGTATCCTATTTATGTTTACGGCTAACTGCAATCATTTTGAGGTTTTAAATTGGCATTAGAAAAAGCCATTTATTAATGGTTTGAATAACTTCATATCTCAAACTGTGCCAGTGTTATCCAGGGTCGTATTTGCTAAAGAGACTTAGCAAGTGCTTAAAAACACACACACAGATAAGATTAATTTTTATCTCTGCGTTTGTGTAGTTTGATTTTTAATTGTGTGCATGCAAAGACTATTGTAGACAGACCAAATAGCAGTCTGAATAGTTTCCACATCATACAGTAAATACTAGGCCTAACGCCTACCAGGGACCTTTAAGCTTTAGCCAACAAATGCATATTTAAGACTGTTTTTAAGAGTCTCATTTTCATACAGTGCACCTCAAGACATTGAAAAGTTAGTAAAAACTCTGCAGCCAGGGAAACTAAATACAACAAACGACTGGAAAATTGACGGTTGGTTGCTAGATAAACATAGCACGTCTGAAATGACAGACTCATCTTTTAAACACTTATCATTAATTTTGAGCAATGAGTCTGCTGCCATTATGTGTGAACTGTACCAGAACTGTGCCGTGATGTAAAGTGCAACAGCCTTGCTAGCAATAACTAAGTAAATTGCAGCTTAGCAGACTGCCTGCCATGCATTACCCTTAAATTAATGTGCTCCTAAATTAAATTAATGTGCACTCCTTAAATATTTGTTCCCAACTTAAAATGTCATTATTTTTCTTGCATGTCATCCTTTGCTCTTTGGCATACCTTACTGTCACACCTTAGTATTTATTTTTTGTAAAGGCTGATTTTTGTTGTTGTAGTTGGAATTTGATCATTTCTTCTTCTCTTCTCTTCTCTTCAACCTTTTGACCTCTCAGACTTTGAGACCTCTGTGGACAGTCGATGCACTACGGACAGTGCTGACAGTGCCTTTATTGGGCGCCGCTATTGATTCCTGGCCTCTTCCCTTTTTACAGTTTCTCTCCTCCAATCATCCTCTTCCAACTCCTTCTATGCAGGAAGTAAGATTCCATATCAGGCTGCAGGATGATAAAGAGAAATAGATTTATTTTTTTTTCCCCTTTTGTATTTATTTCTAAACAATCATCTTGTCAGTGTTCTGCTGTCCATCTCTTTGTGTTTTTTTTAATGTGTCTTTTAATTTGACTGTTCCCACCTTCAGTAAGCCCATACCTGCCTGCATTGCTATGTTTGTTTGTAGAGATTGCTCTTATGCAAACACTATTTATTGTATTTTAGGAGTTTATATGTATCTGAAAGTTTGCATCAGCTATATGGTTTATTCAGGTTTTTAGTCCCCAGATGCCTCATTTGTGCTCTTGCATTGTATTTGCATGTATTTAAAGCAGAGCTGCATGATGCTGCACATTCTAAAATGAGCCTAATTAAAATCAACATGATGTGATGTGATACTAGACAGTGAGTATGGCCTGGTTTTATGCACACGCTTTGTTGAGCTTTATGTGATGCCATCCTTTGGTCAATCTTTGGGCTATTGCCAATATTCCCACACAGCTGCAGTGAAACCAGATTTCTTGTTTTACTGGCGTTAAAGGTGCATGTTTGTCACCGCAGTTGGACTCTGGACTGTGCAGAGGTGCTGTCTTTGAAACGCCAAAGGGGATAGTTGATATTCTGGCCATGTCAGAGTCAGGACTGTTTGTTGTAGATGCTTCATGTGAAGTCCCTTTATAAAAATCTTTCATAAACGTTCCCACCTATAATACAGCAAGGAAGCTATATCCTCTGGTAAATTTATTTATTTATTTTTTTCAAATAATCTTGATTATTTGACTGCTGACAGAAGGACAAGAGATTTTTCATGTTCAGTCTCACATCAGTGAAGTTCCCGTGCCCAAACTCTTCTCAAAATGACTAATCAAACAGTAGTGGGGAAATGGGAGGAATTTCTTCTTCCATCAAAGAAGGATTTTGAATAAAAGTGGCTGTTTTCTCAGTCTACCATTCATCAGAGGGAGTGTGTATTTTTAATGTATGCTGGTAATAACAGATTCAAGCACTGTCATTTATATTTCTACAGACATGGCTGGGCACTTGACTCAAGATAGCAAATCTGCATAACCGTTTCATGAATCTGTGTGTAAGGAGAAAGGGAAAACAATAAAGAAAAAGATTTGAGCTTTCTGGGTGCCAGTACTTTAAATATGTATATCAACAACAGTCCAGTCTCCAAGGTCCATGATTAGATGTGGTTAAAATCTGATGTTGAAGACTTGTGGCTTGTCTCTGCAGGTTTCCCTTCTGTATCACGAAACCGAGATGCCTATCAGTCCATTGACCAGCAGGATGGCTCCTCTACCTCAGGAAATCCCTTCAACCAGACGCCGGACAGCAAACCAGGAGTTCGCGCTTACTGAACCAAGCAGCCGTTGAGCAATGCAGTGTTTTCCTTTCAGCAACACCTGCCCAGCACTTTGGGACAAGTATTATAATCGATTCTGTGTCGTCCCTGTTTTGTACAGTTGGCGTGTAACTCTGAAAGTTTTATTATGCTAAGTAGTCATCTGTTTGAGCTTCAGAGTGAAATGTGGCATAATTACACCCATTTTCATTTCAAACTTTGGCACATACCTGCTGAACGCACGCAGAGGAAAAACTGTTCTCCCATTCCCATGCTGTGATGCCGTACTTTTCACCTTCTATTTTTAGTAGACAGGTGTTGAATCGAACTGCTGTGTCTACAGCGGTTTTGTTTTCTGTTACCTTTTTTATTTCCCACAAATGTGGTACTTTCGGATGCAAAGAGTCCGTTTCTCATTTTGTAAGCAGTAGATTAATATTTTTCAATTGATTTTTTTATTTTAAATATTACAGTTCTGCTGACTAGAATGGAGGTTTTTGACTAACGAGAAATGAAATTAATGTGCATTGCTGTGCCTTGGAAGTTAAACTTTGGGTGAAAAAAATACAAAAGCAATGTGAAATTTGAACTGCTTCAACCAAACTGAACGCATAGCAAGAACTGTAGTTAATGTTTCATCTCCTAACTTGGCATGAAAATACACTCACTGCAAAGCAGATGGGCCCTATTCATTTATGCTGATATTTAGTTTCTTCATACTAAGACTTTTTTCATATCAAGCTGCCAATCTACCAAAATGTAAAATATAGAGACTGCTGATTTTGTAGCATCACATAATCGTCAGTTAATGATTATTAAAAAAAAGTAAACGATTGTTTTCTTTGTTATTCTAATAGTTGCAAGTAAATTGCTTAAGTATGCAAAACCTGTTTACAGTGTTTAGCGTAAATTACAGACCACACCATACTGATATGTTACAATATGTCTGCTGTGTAGGCACAAGAGATATGAGAAAGTATTATTACAGTAAAAGTGTTCAAAGCTTGAAATGTTCACATCAGCACTGTGGTTACTGAAAATGTGCAACAAGTCGTTCACTGAGCTTTTCAAGAAGTGTGTACTCTCAGTTTTTGTTGGCAGATTGTCCGACTATGGTAGCGATATGAGTGTAAAGAAAAGCGGCTACAGGGATTGCATCATTTGGACAATTTGGACTCGGTTCACTTTTGAAAGTGTTACAAGATTGGAGTTTTGTGTTTTTTTTGAAATCCTGATAAACTGTGTGACTAAATGGAGATGTGGTAACTATACTGGTCACAGTATAGAGATGTGAAATTATGCATGCCATAGTAGCGTGACATATAGATCACAAGACACACCTTACTTGCAGTTACTAAAGAGCCTGTAAGAAGCATACTAAATAATGCAGAGTTGCAGTTTGCTGTATTGCTTATGTAAAGTTATAACTTCTAAAGTTTAAGTTGTATTTTGAGAAACTGTTTTTGCACCACAAGAAATGCAGGTTACCATAAATTAACAAGAATAATTTAATTAAGCCAAATGTTTAATCTAATAGCCTATTTATGTTATTTATCAAGCCTTTACGTTAGGTTTAAACAGACATTACTGCTGTTGCTACTAAGAATTTCTATAGTTAAGATAAAAAATTAAACTAACACTTAACTCACATATCACAGGCTGAGGCTACTTTCACTATAGCATGGCCCCCACGTACCTGTATTCAGCCCTGGCAACATCTGGATCGTGTCCTTGGGCTTTCCTTGCAGACTTGGATCAAAGCATCAGTGAGCTTCTGGACAGACTGTAGTCCAGGTTCAGCATCACAGTTCATAAAGTCTGGATTCAGGCCTGTGGAACATGAGGGCCAGTCAATATCATCAGTGCCTTCATCATTCAGGGAGCTGCCTATGCACGTTTGCCATATGAGTCATTGTCCTGCACCAGGTGGTACTTAGTGCACCAAGATAAGGTCTAACAGTGCGACTGAGGATTTTATCCAGGCACCTAATAACAGTCAGGGTTGGTTAGCACATTCAGGTCTGTGCAACCCTCAAAGGATATACCTTCCCATATGTTTGCTGTCATGCTTGCACATGTTGCATAGTTTTTGCCGTCCCATCTCCAGACTTTTTTGTGAACCACCTCTAATTTGTAAGGAGAACTGAATGTAGCTGAGGGTTCTGGTGTTCTCTACCACCGGGCTGTGAGCAGAGGTCCCACTACATCACATCATGCTTTCATTCCACCCTCGTGGATTCTGATTCTGAGAGTTTGGTGTGAAACACACACAAGTAGCCTGCCAGAGGCCTTTTGTTGTGCTCTGGCAGTGCTCCTCTTGTTCCTGCCCACATAAAGGAGCAGGTACCGGACCAGCAGCTGGATTGTTGCCCTTTTAGAGCAATGTATTTCTTTTGTGTTTAATGGTCAATCTCCTCCACACCTCTGAGTGTGCAGGAGACACACAGTTAACATGGTGTGGATGAAAATACCTGAAGGAGTGGGCCTGAGTGGGCTGCAGGTTTCATCTCCTAACAAAAAAGAAAATGAAAACATCAATCAGAGGGATCTGTGATCTGTGGCCTCCACGTGTCATTCGCACAAAATCAGGTGAAATTGATGAAGAATTATGTGGAAGTTTAACTGATTCTGTGATGATCACCTTATTATATGACCTTATTTTTTTATTTTTTGTTTTGCACAGTCCATTTTCTTGCAATTTAATTTTTTTTCTTTTACCTTCTCTCATATACCTAGTTCCTCTCATCCTGCTCCACTAACATATATCTTTACCATTCATTTGTACCCCCGTCACAGAAGACAAGAAAAGACATTCATCTTCCTGTCCTCCATGCACTAAACCATTTTTGCACTCCACTGTGCATGTTCTGAGAGTCACACTACTTTCAATTTTGGCACATTTTGGCAAATTCACGCTACAATGAGTGAGTTAAAATGACACAAATGTTTAATACACACAAAAGAATCATGAAAGTGAAGGATTCGTTCTCCACTGCCTCCCTCAGCACAATTATAAAAATTCAAGTGACACAGTTGTACACGCGTGGAATGTAAACCACCTCATTAGCATTTTTTACCCACACCTCTGGTGAAAACAGGTGTGGCTCAGTAAATTATGTTGTAAATGAAAACATTTTATATACTCTAAAAGTAGTAAGTTAACAGATTATGAACCTGCAGTCAAGGTTTTTGTCACTAAGGGCTTTTATTGTGATGAGGTAGTTAGCTTAAATGGTTTATTGTCCTCAAATGTGCAGGCTGTTGAGCTGAAAGCCCTTGAGCTGAGAGCTTTGTCATCTGTTTGTAGATTGTAGTACTTTGTGGGCTTCTTTATAAAGCAGGGAAATTCAGTTTCTGCCACAATAGTATTGTTGAGTTTAAAAAAATGTTACAAAACAGTGTAAAATTGACATAAAAATAGAATTAAATGATTTAAAAATTATATAAACTTCATGTAAAAGAAAGAACATTTCAAAAGAGTCTTTCAGAAATAAAAATGGGGACAGTTCACCAATTTGTCAAAGACTGCAAATCCGTATATTCAAAGTATTTGCTCATCATCTATGGTGCGCAATATTAAAAGACTCGTAGGATTGGCCAGATTCCACATACAAGGACGAAATCAAAACACAACGATTGTGATCCACAGGGAGCAGTCGTGTAAAATAGACACGATTCTGTAGTGGTGTATGCAATGGAAATCACTGCATGAGCTCAGGATGCTTCAAACAATATTAGTTATGTATTCAGTAAACAGTTTCTTCTTGCACTGGTAAGTGCAACCTCTACCATTTAAAGACAAAAAAATATGATCCTAAAGCACTGCCACCTTTTTAGGGAGCTCAATTAAGATGCACTGAGACGAAGAAGCTGCTGTGTGCGCATACCAAGAGGTTAACAGGTCAAAAAAAGTAAACTCTTAAACCTCTTGGAAGAAACCCCACATATTTTAACATCCACGCATCCATTCTCTTCCGCTTATCCTCGTCAGGGTCACGGGGGGGCTGGGGCCCCTAACATAGGGCGTGAGGCAGGGTACGCCCTGGACAGGTGGTGCCAGTCTAATAGAGACAGACAATCATTTACACTCACACCTAATTTAGGTTTACCAATTAAGCTAACCCAAACAAGGGAAGAAAGGCCCCTACCAGGTGGTGGAATCCAACTTAGGACCTTCTTGCTGTGAGGCAACAGTGCTAATCACTGCACCACTGTGCTGCCCTATAGTGACACACTATGCTTTTGATTAAATGTTTGCTTTTTTCTATGGGAATGAGTTTTTTCCCTCTATAAATTTTACTCTCTACTGTTTGGTTGGCTAGATGGTTGATTTAGGATAATAAATGATTGATCGCATTAATGAGATTGTGACTTACGCACTGTACTGCCCTATTCAGCCTTGTTGTAAAAAGACACCTTTGAGGTGATGGCTGAAAAGTTTTGAATATACAAAAACACAAGTGAAGTTTGCAAAGTGTCTCATTTCCACTTTCAACTTGGCACTCCACTGTTTTAAAAGAGACAAACATATATGAGCAACCCTCCAACTATAAACATGGAGACAGCAGACATATTTTTTTTCTCATATTATTTATCTGCCATATTGTAGGTCATCCAGGAGGGATGTCAGCCAACAGCAAGCCATAAAACTGAAAGAACCAAACAGCACAGTTAATATGTTCTCAGCATACAGAGTAGGCTCACGATTGCAGTTCAAGTTGAGTTGATTATTCACACCTGGGGAAGATGTTTAATTCATTTGGTCAAATGATTTGAGGATACGGTCAAAAACAAGGTACCGTGATGATCTTTGAAAAATAATTTCCTTTCTTTTTTCTTGTGATAACAGCTAGCTGAGGACATAATGTATAGATAACCTGTGAAAGATAGAATGAGAGGCTGTGGCTTTAAAAGAGAAAGGGGAAAAAAAAAAACAACGTATGAAGACGACAGAGTGTGAAGGTGCACCAGAGGAGGTGGGGGAGGAGGAATGGCCACGAGCTCAACAAGCTGTTGATTAATAAGGAGCTGCAGGACTGCCTCTCCTGAGCCTTGCATGCATGCAGGTTTAACACATCCTCGGGCTCACACCTGATTCCTCCGAGTCAAGGACACGCTCACTCACTGCCATTGTGGTATATGCAATAAAACCAACTCAATTTGTCAGCTCTGTTATTGCATTAACCATGATCCCTAGAGAGGTCTGAAAAAAAATGAATGCGTGGGCATCAGGACTGCAGACTTCCAACACCAATTTTCAGCATCTTTAGGTGTCCAATATTTCTGAAATGAAACTGGCCTGTAGGGTTTTTAAGGGAATTTATGTTGTTAAGTGAGCTACGTTTTTATTCCTCCATATTTTTTATTTAGGAAATCTGATAATTTCTCTGTGGTGACTGAGATAAATGATGGCATTACTACAGTTTCATTTTTTTGTCTCTAATGAGATACATTTGAATATAAGAATTAGTAACACAATCTAGTCTGTTAGCTTAAATTTACAGTTTATGTTATGGCGGTTTTACGTATTCCATACACTCATTTTTCATTTATTTTTGCCCTTCTTTCTCTTGTTAGTCTTTATTGTTTTCTCTCTCCTCAAACAAAAACTCAGGTTAAAATAAATTTCTATTTATAAATGCGATCTCTGTGTAAATACAAAGGAAAAAATATTTTTAATGACATGCTTTCAGCTGAGGGTGAGGGTAAAAATGTGACCCTGAAAGCAACTGAGGTCAACCTGACTCCCTTGGCTGTGTTCCTGGGTAAATTATACAACATGGGGGAAGTGAGTGATAAAATATATATATATATTTATTGACAAGCTCAAGCTGACGAGTCTCTAATTGAGTCTAGATGCACAGGAGAAAGAATCTTTGGCTTTCGTAGACGATAAGTTATGGAAAGCGTTACTTTGATATCCCAATCTTCAACATCTTAACCCTCCACCTGCTCTCTGGAGCTCTTCGGCAACCAGCAATAAGAAAACTACAAAAACAACAACAACAACAACAAAAATGCTCAAAAGTCCTCTGAGATTAAAACGTGTTTACATGTGAAATTGATCCAGCAGTGACATTTTTATGCCTCAGGCATCTTGAGTCCCCTAGGAGAGCGCTCTCAACCCTTGACCTTTTCACACTGCAGCCTCGTGCATCTGCCACCAGCGATAACGGCATCAAAATTGATTCCAATTACCCTCCAGTCCACACGAGCCTGAAGAGAAGGGGGTCAGCAAACCCCTGCCCATTAAGCAAGGACTGATTTATTTGCAGGATATAAAATAAAACTAAGTAAACCCAGTGAAAACAGAGTCAGTGTTTCTCAGGGTTATTTCACAAAAAGAAATCTGGAAAAAGGTGCTACTTCAGCCCTAATTTCAGTTCAATTAAACAGTTCTGAAACCATTCTGCAAAGGCAGTTTGGTTATAACAATCACTCAGTCTGCATCACATCAGGAATCATTAAGAAGACAGAAATTTAAAGACAAATATTCACTTACAAATAGTGTAAGTGAATAAAAAGGCCTAGAACTGACAAAAAAAAGGAAAAGGTTGTAAATAACAAATGTAATGCTCGTGCTCTGCAAAACTCATAAAGGCCCAATAGGAATAATCACAGGAATAATGACTGATATCCTCCCTGGTTCTTGGACCTCAGGTTTGTAGTTTTTTATGAGGGAGGGATAGCTCAGTAGGTAGAGTGGTGATCGAAAGGTCGGAGGTTCGAATTCACTGAACCGCTACTCTGAGGTACCCCTGAGCAAGGTACCGTCCCTACACACTGCTCCCGGGCGCTGGAGTGGTGGCTGCTGACTGCTTCACTGGGTGAATGGGTTAAATGCAGCGGGCTTATTTCCCTATTCTTTATTTTTGAGAAGGATTTTCTCCTTTGAGAGTTCATGATTCCTCTATTTTGAATTTGTTTCTTTTGTAAATTAGCTTAGCTTTGGAGTTCTGTATAGTTTGTCCTTTCATCAGCGTATCCTCAGTTTTCCATTTCTGCATTCTTAGTTTAGTTACAGTTTCTTCCTGTTTTATTTTGGTAGTCTTTCATTTCTGGCGCTGTTTAGTTTTATTGCCTTGTTGGCTCATTGTTCCTGATTAGTTACAGCTGTGTTCCCCACCTGTTCTCCCCTCGTTACCTTTTGTATAATTGTCTGTCTCTGCTTATCGTTTGTTGTGTTGTCCATTTTACTGTGTCTCCTTGTTCTGTGGTCTCAGTGAAATCTGATATTTGGATTTCCTGTTCTGCAAATGTTTTGGGATTTTTGGGTCCTTTGTTTATTTTGTTATACTTCTGGCATTAAAGGTTTATTTTTTAATTTTGGGTATGCAAGACTATAAGACACTCAATGTTTCATAACAGAGACATGTTTTTATATTCACTTTAAAAATCATCAACACTGGTTGGTATCCTGGTAACAAAGTCCAATATCTGTGAACATTTGATCTAATTTATGAGGGAAAAAAAGAGTAAAGAAAGTTGTGGCCATCAGGTGTAACCATGTGACCCTTATATCAAACTTCGAAGGAAAACTCTTACAAGCTTAAATGGAAAAACCAAATGGTCTTTGATTTTTCTCAGCGTTTGATTTTATTATCTCTAAGATCTTTCTATATATACAAATGTAACGCACTAATTTAGCAATCTGTGCTTAGAAATGCTTAATCTCAAGTGGTCATGTGACTTCTTCTGGACACTGTTTTAAACTGCCCAACTTGCAAAACTAGCTTGCTGGTGAGTAGATGACTAGTAGATAACTGGTGAGTCCGACCTCCAAAAAACATGAAAGTGACCAAAAATAATTCTTCTTCCTCCTCTTTGTCCTCCTCCCTTTAGGGCTCACCACAGTGGATCATCTCTACATGTCCTAAAATCCTAATACTGAGGCTCTGAAATGTGGAGAAACCATCTTTTATATATAGTCTATGCTTTAATCTTACAGAATATTCAAATATTCTCACTACGCAGGCTGCCATACCCTTTTCCAACTCAACTAGGTTACACTACAAGCCTCAGACATGGAGATATTACTCTTCTTATCTAGATCTCCACTAGAAAGTCTGTTAATAATTTTCCTAAAATGTTTATTCCTTTAACATTTCACTGGGACCAAGTATTACAGTCAGATTAATGTGTAATTTATTAGGGCAGTCCAAGGGCATCAGTGCCTGAACAGACTTCCCATGACTGTGATTCAGAAGCAGGTATTCTTATTTATTTATTTCTGTTAACTTGTTAATCCTTTGTGGAAAATTTCCATTGCTCTCATATGATCTTTGTAACTGTAATCCATTCGAATATAATAGCACATTTTAACAAATTAACCTGTCAAACCATTTCCAGCCAGCTAATTTTTAGAGCTAATTAGAGTTATGTTTTCATATTAAGTGCACTTCTGTATGCAGCATAATTAAGACTTTTAACTGTATTTTCACCCTCATTATAAAACCATGTGGTTTTATTCTTAATCTGCTCTATTTGCACTAACTGCATTCATCTTATTGTCATACATTTAAATTTCTTCCCTGACCCAATTTCTCCTGAATCATTAAACTTTCATTTTATCTTTTCCTTCTCTTCCATCTTTAATGCTTTTTTTCTCAATTACATGTTGATTAGGGTTTGAACATTTAAAAAATGGAGTTGTGAAGGCAGCATATCCTGTTAGTGTCTATACGAGCACTTCCAGTAAAATAAATGGCACAGAGGAGTGCTCTGTCATTTGCAGTCAAAAGAGAACCATCTCTCTTTAAACTTTCCATCCAAATGTGGTATTAATGCCCCTCAAAAATATTGATTTTTTTTTTTCATGATGTAAAATGGCCTTTGGTTTTACCCCCCGCCCAACCTACAGTAGGTGAGGACGCACAACTCTTAGGGGGAGAGAGAGAATAATGAATAGTGAACATGAGCCTTGTATTTGGATGAGTGCAGATGATGAATGACCAGAGGGAGGAAGTACAGGACCAGAGCAGAAGCACAGCCATTTGTTACTCTGCTGTCACAAATGTATTTTTAATGAATTTGCACCTCTGACTCTTCTGCAGAGCAAGACTGTTCCTTAAGGCCAATGTGACCCCAATATTTCCTCTGAAGTGGTGGCTCTGAATGAACCCACTTTAGCTTCTCCGGTGTAATGTAAATAACCTTGTCCTTCTGTTTGCTCAAACCATCAGTCTGGCTCCTCATTATTATCCGTACCTGTGCCCAGAATAGTTTCTGTGCTGGTAGCAGGTGTGGAGGTTTCACCTTGAATTACTACTTAGTGTGAAGCTCTGTATTACTCAACTATGTTGTTTTTCTTGGCAGATTAAAAGTCCTTTGAAACAACATCATTTACACTCCTTGACGGTCTCACCTAAAGTGATTTAAAATTCAAATTGTTCTGGTAATATACTGCGTGGAAGCCCCTGTAGATCACCCAGCTTTTTCAGTGAAATGTAAATACTTTCATAAGCCAAGTCTTTTCAGTTTTATCATGGGATTTGTTTAACATGCCAGCGTGATTAATTAAGAAAAGATACAAGGGAGAAAGAAGGGCAGGAGAACAAGTAACAGTGTAAAAGTTTTCTACCGCTTTCCTGCAGGGCAAACACCTTAAAGCATGACACTTATCTGTGATGAAGTCCAGAGGCAAACCAAGAGGAATATATTTCATACTGCACTACTGAAAGCCTTAGTTGGCTGGCATATTGGGGATGAGTATGATGTTGGAAAAAGCTAGCAGGAGATGGAGGTTAAGGCAAGGCCAGTAACATTCACACACCTCTGCCATTACAGCTCTTCTGCTTTTTGCATGTGGATGTTGAAACTGCAGGCAAAAAAAAAAAGCTCCACACACAATCCTGGAATAGACTGCCTCATTTTATGTTACGCCGACGCACGAGATGATACACATGACACACATCAACATGTGACCTCAGCTGACACCAAGAATGACACACACATCATTGCATTTGCTGTGTTTCATCTGTGCTGTCACGCCGGTTCAACGGTCTTCTGGGTAATCGGACCCAGGCAGTCATCCATCATCAGCCTCCACAGGAAATGTTTTATGCAAAGAATAGATACCAGAAAATGCAATTCCACACACTGTAAAAAAACAACCAGACAGAGCGATAATTCACAGTCTCAGTGTACTCATCATTCTAACAGCACAACAACACAAACAGAGCAACAAAAGGCAATCCAGAAACGTCACCTTATTCACTTTTGTTAATGAATCCCATGACAGCTCTTTATGATATTGTTGTATTTGTCCACATTGAATAAGGAGGTCCTGTAAGTCAGGCTCTGACAGGTGTGAGTCCTTGGCCTCCGTGTATATCCACTTAGTGTCAATCCCAGCGCTCACCTTGGAGCTGTTGACAGCTTCCTGCTGCTGAGAAAATGTCATGGTGTGGACAGCCATGAGAGTCACATCCCATCCTGTGCTTGTCATGGCTGAATTAAAGCACGCTGGTGCAATGAGTTGGTGTTTATGAAGGCATCTCATTGCCGCTGGACGCCTCTGTGGGGCCCCTCTGCCTGCCTGTACGGCGGGTCTTGACAGGATTCTCCCTCGAGCATCAGTGGGCGGCTGTTCTTGTCTCTGTCTTTAACACAAGTCTGGTTGTCACTGTGAATGAAAATAAATGACAATGCTCACCGTAAAACCAAACACATAAATCTTTTTGATGCCAGTGACTACATTTAACAGCATATATTACAACATTTCGGGTGAACATAAACAGAAATACAGATAATTGTTTGATTTTTACTTTTATATGTCATTCTAATAAGAGTGATGAAACAAGGCATAAACATTTAAATGTTTCTTGTGTGTGTGTGTGTGTGGGGGGGGGGGGGGGGGGGGGGGGGTTAGTTCTACAAATGAACAAAAAAAAACACAAACCCCACACAAAAAGTTCCCTCAATCACTCAAACCTTTGCATCAAAGGCAGAAAAAAATCCTCAGAGACTGAAGAATTTTTCCTGAGGTTTGAAGTCCTTAAATTAAAGTACATATAATCTCTTATTCACAAAACAAACAAAATCTTTCATGCTGTGTGGCAGCTCTTTTATTCTAGCTGACAGTTTCTACTTAACATGAGTCTTCAGCTAGAGAAACCCTCTGTTAATCACAGCAAATATCAATACCTTTCTTGACAGTCTTTTGTCATTGTGCTGTCTTCATAGATTTTTAGCATCGTCTCGGTGCGGTCATCGAGGTGCTCTTTGGGCCCTTGAAACCTGCGAGACACATTTTAAGAGATGATTACCAAAAAAAATCACACACAAACACAACATAACTCTAGCCACAGCCTTTCCTAATAAGCCTGTTTGTTTCTTTAAAAAAAAATAGGTCACAAATGTTTTGCATGTAGTGGGGATAAAGATACACGTCTACATTCACTGTGAATAAATGTCAAGGTTTTGCATTAGTATGTGTGTCCAATACTTTATATTTTAGGAGATCGTGCTCTCTGTCTTTATGTAATCACTGAATCATTGCACCCAGACATTTCTTGCATAAATTTGTGGATGAAAGACTTTTATGGACATTGTGTTACTTTCACTCTTTATAATTTACTTACTTTCTGAAAGCTGATTATTTTTGGTGGAGCTTTCGTGTTTGAGTAACGAGGCTGTATCGTGTTGTATTTCAAAATAAAAACTTTATAGTTGGGGGCTGTTTTTTGTGGCAGATTGATCCAAACTTTGTTAACTATCAGTGAGAGCTGCCTCTGTGTTGCCAGACATTGTAGTCATCCACTTTCTTAATACAACACCTGGGCTCAAGTCTCTCTTTCACTTTAGCAATGGACAGGATGTAGGGGCTGATCTGTCTAGCGATGGTGGTGAGGTAAGAGTTCTCCTGCTTCAGCTGCATCAGGTCCTGAAGCTGGGCTGCAGTCAGTAAACAAAGTTAATTAGACCTATTAAAAAAAGATTCTTTAAATTTGAATTTTTGTTGTCATTATTGGGGACAAACCTTCATAGATCTCCTGCTCATTCGTGACCCTCTGAAAAGTCTCATCCCACATCTGCAAAGAAAAGGTGCAAAGTAAGCTGATTCTCACAGAGCAAAATGTTGCAGGAACTGCAGTTGGTTCACTCAAGGGATACATTGGCATTTGCAGTTTTCTTTTTTCTTCTGTTTGCATTCCCTGTAGTCTACATTTATGACAAATGGGTGAAAACTAGCTTGTTAATATGTAATATTTAGCTAGAGGTACCAATCAAGCACACATGTTGATAGGTTTTAATCAGAAGTGCCAGAACATACTAAATGTCAGGTATCACTCGGCGCACCTCTTCAAACATGACTCTCATAGTTTCTACTGTGGAGTACTGGGCAGCTATCTGACTGTCAATGTGTAGCGATCTGTCCAGGATCTCCCCCATTTTATCTGTGTTGATGATGGAGTGGTGCTTGGTCAAATCTCTGTGCAGCTCCTGGACCTGGTCCTTCAGATTCTGCATCTCTGTCTGCAGAGACTATAAACACACAGACATGCACATATATAGGGCAACCTGTAAGAACTTTCCTTCAAAATGATGGGTGTACAGATGCCTGTGAAGTGCAGCTGAGCATGAAAAACTTGCTGCTCACTACACAAGTTGAAAATGATCTCCTGGTGGAATTTATGCTGCTGTGTTTCACTGCTTTACTTTGTGGGCTCCTCGTGTACTGTTGCGTATCTCAGTATCTCAGTGCATCCAAATTCAGGTGATTTATAAAGTAAAAATAAAACGGTAAAATATTTCATTTATCTTTATAACTAATATACCCTATTTTCTACTGATTACAAAAGCCTACTAAAAACAACAAATCATCTTTTTTATATTTAAGTAGCTGTAAGATGATGGTTCTCTTGTAACCATCATCTTAAGAAAAGAAGCACCTTTAAACCTCTTACTCCTTGGTGTAAGTATAATTAATTGTGCAAACTAAAATATTTTTGGACCTAAGGATTGGGTAATTACCACAAATCCTGAAGGTGAATCCACAATATCACAGGTCACACATATCAGCTCACCCTGTAGGCGTTCTCATAATTGCGGCAGTGCTCGGTGAAGGGTGTTTCCCTGCCCTCGGCCAAAAGAACCTTAGTGCAGATGTTGCGGTGAGAGGTGGGCCTTCGCCCAAACGCCGAGCCCAGGGGCATCTCACTGAGCGACGGGGAGCGACAAGACACAGTGAGAGGGGACTGGAGCCTGAAGAGACAGGACAAAATATATTACCACAATATCTTATATTAAAAACAAAATTCTATTCTTAACAGTCAAATTAGTTAATAAGTCAAAACCTATAATATGTTTACATAATTTATTATAGATTTTGTGTGTTTTGGTGAAATAATTAAATCAAAAACTGTGCCAGAAAGTCAAGAGAGTCTGGAACCTTTACAAAATTTACTACATGCAAATATAGTCCATTTTTGGTTCTATTTCTCTTTCATTCTTATTTTGTGTTATAACTTTATCATGCTACACATTTTTAAAGCATATTCAAAATGTATAAGTTAGACTAATTTATAAAGTCTCCTCTTTGCTTCTTCTTCCTTGGTACTTTGTAAGCCGTGCCGATTGTAACTCAAAGTTTTAAACATGTAACCTCATCAGTCACTTAGATTTATTATTGTAAGGTCTACCTTCCAATATAAAGCACCTTGAGGTGACTGTTGTTGTGATTTGGCGCTGTATAAATAAAACTGAATTGGATTTAGAAAGTATGAAAGTACAGATATGTAAGCTACCAAAATCAAGTATCCACTATATCTCACTAATGTCTTTGGTGACAAACATACATTTTTACATTTTCTTTCCATAAAATACTGCAAAATTTGGACAAAGCAGACCATCTGCTGCTGTTCATATTAAAAACTAACCACAGAAAAAAAGACAGACAGCGACAGTAAATCCGCAGAGGAACTGTTTAGAAGTTGTCACTATCATGAGTGCGGTCATGAGTAAATCAACATAACTGCTGTCACTCAAAAGAGTAGCGCCTTATTGTCATCACTTCTCTGAAAGTATAAAGGTATGCAAGCACAGCATGTGGTAGCGCAACTAAACCTGCTTTTATCTGGGTCCTGGTAGGACCATAATTTTGGCTTCATGCCTAAAACAGCATAAACAACCAGAAAGGCGTTTTGTGGTGGGTGAGGTGTGAATGGATTACTCTCACGTTCCCATCTCCAAAAATCCAGGCTGTGTCTCAACACAGCTGATTAAAGACTTTGACAGTACTAAAGCAGCAGCATTCTTTGCATGAAAGAACTTACATGTACGATTTCACTGAGCTTCTGTTCTGTGAAATTATGATAAAAGGGATTGGCTGTCCACCAATCCCTGCTTGCATTGCATCCTGCATTAGAAGCATTCAGACACAACAGCACATTCAGCTGAGTAACAGGCTACACCATGTGGGTGTTATTTTGAACTACCATATGGTAAAGAAAAGCTAATTTATTCCTCTGTTTCTGAATTGAGGTACAAAGTGAAGTTCGAAGACTGATCAGTCAAGCACCTTGTGTAACCGCTGCCATCCTACAGTGCCACAGGCTTCAATGGAAATGTACCCACGAGTGCTAAAGCCAGGCTCTGATTCATAAACAAATTTAGTCAAATCTACACAGCAGTGGTGACTTAAAGATAACTCCAAAAGTTAAATAAATATTCTGGGCTTACAATGCAAGTTAAGGTATATGTTATATACTCAAAAAGAAAAGAAATTACCTGCAACCTGGTGGCCTCTTACTCCTGCCTCTTTGTCCAGAGCTGATGCAACAGCAAACTTGTCTGAAACATGTATTTCTCTGTCTGCTCTACACGTTATCCTCTGAACATCCAGCCCCTGTCCTCCCAGTAGTGACGCCAGTTAAAGACTTCGCCCGTGCTAAAACAGTGACATCAACGGTCTGGAACAAAACGGTCGGGCAGCCCCTGCGTGCCAACTTACAGATGAATCCGAGAGAGTTCTGTGAAACCGGGATAAAAATAGTGCCAGGCAGCCGACTGACCACCAATCCCTACCTACTTTGCATCTTGCATTGGCAGGGCGTTAACTAAATTGCAAAGGAGAGTTGTCAGTATGTTGGCATTAGTGGGTGGGCTTAAGGACCTGTGAACAGTTGCGAGACACTGATGTGGAAAGAAAATGATCAGGGGAGTTTGTGTATGTGGATAATGACATAAAGCAAAACAAGAGAGGACTGAACTCTTCGTATTTTTATGGGTAGCGGCATGTGTCATTGTAATGTAATTACAATGTATAATTAATTTTATTTCATATTTTACTATTGAGAAGCACTTTGGTGTACCTCTGGTCTATAAATGTGCTATATAAATAAAGTATCGATTGATTGATGTGTCATATTTACTGTTGACTTAATATGATTACAGCTTGAGGAAAAAAAGAGAAAAAAAACACTGTGCAGGAACTGTGAGCACGTGCAACCACTCATGCATCCTTCTCCTGAATGTTATCTGGCCACGGCACAACCAGACCTTTTTAATACAGGATGAAGGACCTCCTGTCCAGCCTCCACACGACAAGGTGAGTTACATAAATATATCAGCGTACAGAGCTTACAGACAGATGAAATAACTGCCATAGTGGCAGTCAGCACGGCGCCTCCTTTTGTCTCACTGCAGTCCATGTGCACTTGCAAAACATTTGGGGATTTTGAGTTTGGATGCTTCACAAGTGTGAAATTTTCTGCCCAGACTTTTGTTTACTTGGAAGAATACAAAAGATGCCGTGGAAATATTCAGTTGGTGAAAGAACAATGTAAAAATAAAACTCACAGGAAGGGATCAGTTAGTGATTACATTTAAAGTGGTTCTAAGCCAAATGATCTTACCGTATTGCAGCACTTGTGGAACCAGTGACAGAAGGAGGGCAGCGTGGTCCTATCTGCAGCAGAGGCTCTAGACAGCGAGCAAACTCACTTCTGTACTCTGTGTTGATCTAATGGAGAGCAGAGATAATGTCACTCAGCCTTATTCGGGTTAAAAAAAAGAAATAAATAGCACAAAGTACAAAGAAATATCAAACAAAGTACTTTAAGATTATACAACTTATTTGAAAATGCATCTGTGGATAATACAATCATAACACCCATGTCCCCATCATAGATTTTTTTTATATGAGATATATTTGTTAGCATGTATCTGTTGCTTTAAATATTACGATTACAGATATAGAGACACAAATGGCAGAAACACTGCAGATATATTTTCTCGTAGACACACCTCCTGCTGTCTGCTTTGCTGATTGGATTTATGAGATTAAAAATTATGCGAATCTTCACCAAACCAGGAAATGTCTTTTGAGTTCACGAATCTACATACTGAAGCTCTCCAGTTGCTTTAAGATGATTAAATGCCTCACCCAAGAAGTGTTACATATTTATTTTTGCTTTCCTAGATTATAATCTATCTGTTTAACCAAGTGGCTTTTAATAATAAGTTTTAATAGCTCTTCCTGTATGAGTGATGTTTATTGCTGTCTGCAGCATTTATGTTATGTATTTCCACATATAACACAAAAACATCTTAGCCTTGCTTGCTGGAGTGTACTTACTTAGTCCTTTGCTATGTTTAGTGTGCCGATGTAAAATTCTGGGTAATTTGTTAGCCCATGTTTTGTTCTGATTCATTTATCGTGTGTCCTCTGTGCTTCTGTCGTTTTGCCAGCTATTTCTCTTCCTTATTTAATCTGTTGCATTAAGCTATCAGAGATCCACAGACAAACTGTGTTGTGTCGCTTATTAATAAACAAATGTAGTGCACGTTAAAAGGCCAAAAACTTTATATAAAAGAAAAAGTAGTTCTGACTAAAAAAGAATAACAACTAAAGGCTCCAGTGGATCGCTTTCTCGGTGTAACCTTTTTTATGTCTGAATGAATGCTGTTCCTACTTACTTTGCTGCTCTGCACTGGTTTCAGTCGATGAGGGAGCTTCACAATCCTCTTCAGCCTCTCCATGAGTTGCTGTGTACGCAAGAACATCCAGGTGTGATTCAGTGACCTGTTTAACCTCCCCAAGACACTGTGGACCTCATCTATTTAAAAGCCTATTCAGTGCAGCTAATACTGCAACTTTTCTCTTGCCAAGAAAACTTCCCCAGAAAGAGCAGAGCCCTTTGTGTACGCAGCAGACAGGACAGTCTCCTGTTATTAATCCATGCTTCTTCTTCCATACTCACTCATTCTTTTGTACTCACTCATTTCTTTTACTTTTGTACATCTTATACTGAAGGGCTGTTTTACTTTATTGCAAAAAATACTAAAATACTTTCAAAATTATGGACATGGATCACAGCTTCTGTTCACCCAGTTTTTGCTATACTTACATAGCCCATATCCAAAAACTCAAACTTGTTAGCCGAGCTGAGGAAGGCTGAACAGGTGACAAGGTGGACCTTTAAGGATGAAAAGTTAAAGATTAGAGTAAAAAAAAAACAGATGCAAGAAGAAGAAATTTGCAAATGTATACAGATCTATATAATACAAATCTACTGAAATAACCTATTAGCTGTTTTGTTTTTTACTGTTGCTTTCATTGGCTGCTTGATTTGTTTTTGAAACATAAACTGTTTTGTTAAGTTAAAAAAAAAGAAGGTGTAATGGGATGAAATTCTAACCCAGAATGTTTAAAAAGAGAAACCCAGAGCCTTAACAGTCGAAGAATTTTCCCAGTTCAGATACAGTTAAACACGAGTAGTTCCTTGTTGTAAAAAATAGTGATGTATTGTTTACTTTATAATCTTTATCGTTTGCTATCAGCTGTTTTCACCGTACTGTTTTTATTTCTTTATTACTGTTTTCCTTTAGTTTTGTGATGTAATTTTCCATAAACAGATTCTATTTGGTTGGCTTTCACAATGTGTGACACGACGTCAGCTTTTACAGCTTTTACCTGAGTTTTTGCACCACAAATTGGAGTGCTGCTGTATTTAGCATTTTAACCACTAAATGTATTATGAAGATGAAATAATAAATAATAATCATCACAACCTTTCTGAATTAATGATTTTAAACATTGTATTACACTATAAAAGTTTACATTACATTTATGTCAATATTTTTGTGCAGATACAGCCTTGATAGTATTAAACTGTATTTATAAAGGAAGGTTTTTGTTGTTGTTTTCTTTACAAGGTTTCTTGTATTTAATTTGTTAGATTGTATCCAGTGCCTTTAAAATGTGACAAGTGTTAATATGTGACCAGGTGGGAGTGATACTCATCACACAATTGCCACAGCCCAGTGCATGATGGGATTGACACTGAATGGGCATCTTGTGTATCCACTCAGAAACCTGCAACTTTGATAAAATCTCAGCATTTGATTCATTTGTAACCACAGCTCAACACTGGCTAATTGAATATGTCTCAGTTAAATCAAAACAGATCATAATAAGTTGATTTATTATTAGAATTATATGCAGACAGATTTTTATACTTTATTCACTGCATTATTGCAGTACAATCAGGTAATTCAAGTACTTTTTGCTCATATTTTGCGTTTTTACTCATTCTTTTACTAGTTCTCTTAATTGCGTATTTTTATGTTGTTCTGTGTGTACTCTTAATTTATTAAGGATCCGAGTATTTTCTTTCAAGGTCTGATAGTTGTGGAGAAACAGAAACATTTGTCTACTTTACAGCACTTAACCTGGAGGGTAGGTAGGAGTGCAGTAAGGTGTGACAGTTGCTCCTTCAGTGCTTTCTCCTTCTCTTCATGTTGGCTGCAAACACACAAATGCACAAATATGTAAGACTACACCTTCACATTCACGCTTGCCACAATACACAGAGGAATCAGCTCAGGAGATGCAACCGCAAACAACATACTCCATATTTCCAGGAGCTAATCTATCTGTCTTCTCTTGTAACAAACACACAAGCACAGATGCCGGCTCAGATACACAAAGCCTGACATAAATAGCCTTTAACGCCCTTCCGGGAAGGCAGCCGCTGGCTGGCTTCCAGGCAAGAGGGAGACAGAAAGAGATGGAGGACACCGGCCACAAAAAATCTCATTAAAGATCCCCACAGAGTGCAACTTCATACACTCACCCACTCAAATACATAAAATTGTTCCCATTCAATCATGCACACGTACACATGGAGTGCTTGGAGAGGCGAGCAAAAGTGCTTGCAATGTTTTCCAGACAAAATAAAAACCTGGATAAACACAAATTTAAGTTTGCAAGTTTATCATCAGTTGGTGATAAGCCATTAGTCTTTCATAAATTTTACCTGACGTGCAGTTAATTGAACCAACGTACTAATTAGCTGCAACAGTGGCATTTAATCAAAGTTTACTGATTCTAATATAAATCTATTTGTAATTATTTTCGTGGCATAGAGTCAATGTTAAATAGTTTGAGAAACAAAAGTTCTGCACAAGCAAGCAGCTAAAAAGTAAATAGCAAAGTGGGAAAGAAAAGATAATATTCTCAAGACAGTGTATTATATATTTTCACTTGACCCATCAGTCGTCGTAAATATGTTCTGTTTTAATGCAAAATGTAGAAAATCTACAGACAGCTTCTAGGCTTTCCCGGAGCAGTTGCTTTTGTTGATATTATAGACTTCAGTAAGTCTGTGATTTACATATCATTTATTTGTTTTCCAACACTTTTCAGTTAGCCTTATTTTCATTGAATGGATGCAGACACACATATAATCTTACTGAAGTGGTTTAAATTCAGCTCCATGCTTTGATGAAAATCCAAGAAAAGGTGTTCGGTGCGGACAGAGATTATTCCAGAGCAAACACGGCACTGCTATTTATCACCCTGTGCACAATGCAGCATGATACAATGGAAAAGGGTACCAAGTCATACAGTGACAGTGGATAATGGCATTCAGCCTCGTAAATATTATGACACAAACTGTGTGGAACAATGTAAGAAAGCTAACTCTTTATAAATGTGGTTTTTACCTTTGAGCTGCTTTTAACAGGATCTTCTTCCTCTCTTCTAGTTTTTCCTGTCAGATCAGAAAAGAGAAAACAGACTCTTTTATCCACCGTAAAATAGCCTTGAGGTCTCTAACATTAATTTTCAACATGTAAAATCCACAGTGTGCTTTCTGTTCTGTTTGATTGTGCATTTTGCAAATAAAATTCACTCTTCTCTCACAATTAGGTTAACAGAGACATCCAGTGGCCAAGCAGTGCTAATGGTGCCAGAATGTGCCATGTGTTATTTCTGTGAAGAAGATGATTAAGGCAGATGGTTAAATCTAAGCAAACTATCTGACAGCCATTCAGTTAGTCCAGATTAGTCCACTTCTCTGCAACTAATTTAATCTAAGCAGACCTGACACATTAAATCCTGGTAACCCAATGGATCATGTGAACATAATAAAAAACATTTGGTGTTAGAGATGATCTCTGCATTCACTTTAAACCCAAAAATATTTCTATAGACAGAAGTTTAGAGACAGTTGGATCTTTTTCCAGTAAACAATTTTAAGATTCAAAGAAGAGAACAGGGCAATAACCCTTTTTCTAAAGCTAAGGGATCATTTTAACATCTTTACACCTCACCACACCTGTCATCACAGCGCCTGTCAACACATTCAAACAAATATTTGTGTACGCAGTTTTCTTTTCCTACAGTTGGCTGGGGAGGATAAACAACAGCACCTGAATAAAATTGGATCAATATGTGACCTGCAAACTGTTGAACAGACTGCAGATTGCGTTCTCTTCTTCCTCCACATTCAGACACACTTCTCCTAGCATAGCTCTCAGCAGAAGGATCGCCTCTCCAGTTGAAGTTTGCAGTTCCTTTACCACCTACAGAGGGAAAAGAGCGCTTGGTGACAATCGTGAGCTTTTTAACAACTTAATGAATGGGAATCATCTTTTATTTCAGGGAATGCAAGATCGTTCAATCGATTGTAGCACTTGATTGTACAGATATACTTAATAAAGTCCTTGAGATTTGGACTGGTTTAGTGTAGCTGTTTTTTTTATTGCCCAGTTCCAGGTAACACACAAAACACAACAACCGCCCTTATTTCTGAAATATGTCCCCAAGCACCTTCAAGCCAGAGGACATGGTTTCTCAGCCAGGCTGGGGATCGGACCTGAGGCAAGAGGAGTTTGGAATTAAAGTATCTTCAGGTTTTGTTAATATGTGAAGGAAGAATAGAGCAGCAGACTGATAAGACCTCTACTCACAGTAGAGCCTGTGCACCTCCTGATCCAATGGTAGTTTTGATATCTGACTAGGATCTTATGAACCAGAACATAAGAGATGATGTCTCTCAGATGCCTTGATGAAAACATCTCTTTACAGTCTTAGTTATGATGGTGGAGGCGTGTTACAGGGAAGATAGCGGTCTGAGGAACTATGCTTGAAGTGCTTGTCCTGTAATCTGGACCAGGATAAGTGGCAAAAAATGGATGGACATACTGGAAATACTTTATTACTTGAAAATGTCACATATATGACTGGACAGTTCTATAGACTTTGGGCATGCAAGCTTTTCTTGGTAAGCCCAAAAAATGGGCAGTCAAATAGAAGCACAAATTAAAATGTTATTTTAACGAGCTAAACAAATTTTGGGAGCACCTGCACCGCATCTCACATTATTATCAACACTTCATAGTACCTGAATTATTCATAATGCTTTTTTTTTTTTTTGCCTTGAGTGTCATGAATATGTAGATGAACAAACAGGACTCTCTCACCAGCACAGCTTGGTCCAACATCTCACACCCCTGCATGTAAGCAGTTTCAATATCAATGCAGTGACTCCGACTCTCCCTGGGGAAAAACAAAAACACACCTGAATTAGCATGGAGAAGAGAAGAGAAGAGAAGAGAAGAGAAGAGAAGAGAAGAGAAGAGAAGAGAAGTTAAGTTCTGACAATCATAAATTTTATGCAGCAGGTTCACTCACACTTGCATGTCCCTGAAGCATTTGATGCAAAGCATAGACTTATTCTCTGTAGAGAATAGGATGTAAGGTTCCTCGTGGAGAGCTGTGGAGACACAGACGCCTTTTAACTTCAGCTCACAGGAGTGCCAGAGTTAAAGTACTGCTATTCTGTTATTCTAGTGGGCCGTATGTAACAAGTAAGGTTCATAATACAGACACAGGTTGCTGATTAAATTTAAAGACCACACTCATACTGACTGGGGTGTTAACACCACTCCTTTTTATGCTGCGTTTAAAAATTACCCACCACTGCGTGTGAGAGTATGATTAACATGTAGCCAGGAAAATTCAGCCACAGCGCTGGAATAACTACAGTTCTTATGAACATGTTTCTACACAGGTGTAATTGAGCCTCGTAGGTGAGTAATTCTTCTGGAGTAAATTACAGGTGGCACTCACAGCATTTCCTGTGTTTGGCTTTGGTGCGTTTGGCCAAGGACACAATCTCATGGTGGGAAAACATTCTGGCCTTGTGTGTCAGCTCCCTGCAGGTGGCGCACAATGGCTGGCTGCAAGTGTTACAGTAGTACATCACCCCTGTGTCCTGTATAAATAAGAATATTTAAGAATGTTTTAAAAGATTTATGAATATGTTTTATATTAAAATTTTCACTGTTGTACTCAGTGGTCATTTAGACTTTAATTTAGAGAACATATATTATAGGAAGAATGTGAGCAGCATTAAAATTGCATATGAAACATCAAAAAATTAAAACTGAAAAGCTGAAGTGAAAAATTTTGAAGTTCTACAAACACTCCTGCAGAAATTAAGAATTCAGCCCCTTTAAAAGCTGCATCCCTGTTAGCCTTTGGTTTCTCCTATGCACTTATAAAGCCCAAGTAATAGGTTGCCTGTTTCCTAATATGTGGCTATGAAATAAGCATGCCATTAAAAGGGACTGTTTTGGATCCTGGTAAAGCTGGCTGGGTTAAGCATGTGAACCGTATGTTTTAAGGCTATTTACTCCTGGGTTCAAGTGAGCTTTGAGGCCATTTACTGCATGCCTTTCTCCTGGCTTTCCTGTCATAATAAAGACTAAAGAATTGGAAGCCTTTAAGAGAATGCAGGTAATTTTCTGGTTATCCATGGGCTCATTTAACATGAATTAATGTTGGTCTGTTAGATCAGTACCTTTTTGTTGCTTTCCTGGTCACAATTGGCACACTGCACCGCCTCCTCAGCATCTGCATTGTTGTCAACAAGAAACTTCAGAAGACGGTCCTCTGGTGGGAGGCTATTATTCCCTTTTACTATAGATGGGTATCTGTGGCAAAGACAAACAGCTTAAAAAATATATGTTAAGAGGAATCATGAAAGTTATCTACAAACAGTATTTTGTGAATTTTCAAGTTCACTCCTGCTGGGAATCACTAAAACAATAACGACACAGTAATATGCAGCTCATCCACTCATAACATATAGGGCATTCTAAAAAAAAATGCAATAAAAAAGGGCCTGACTGTCAGTCTATATCAGAGAATAATTTGCTTTTCTAAACTACACCAGACAGATTCATCAGTTTGCAAATCGTGACAGTGTTTTTACAGGAGGCTGTGATTCAACACATAGTAATTTAAAATCTGTATAACATGCAAAAGATCCATTCCATTTTGCACAAAATCTGCTAAATCAAAAATGTGGAGCTACCAACTGTGGTGACCCCTTGTGAATAATGGAGCATCTAAAAGTAGCTTTTAATGTGATGCAGCAGAGAGTAAACACACCCCTGTCACAGTGTTTTCTAAAACACTGGGGGGGGGGGGGCGTTAGTGCTTTTTTCAAAGGCCTAACATTTTCTCATATCTTATATCTCATATCTATCTTTCTTCATAGATAGATAGATAGATAGATAGATAGATAGATAGATAGATAGATAGATAGATAGATAGATAGATAGATAGATAGATAGATAGATAGATAGATAGATAGATAGATATTTCCAGTGATCTGCAAAAATATAACAAAATCACACATAATATAAGACCGAAATATTTTTTTAAAAAAGAAAGAAAATTGCAAAACGAGCTTGTCTCCATGAAGAAGAATAAAAACCTTTCAAATATTTTGGTGCAGTATTGCAGCAAGCCTGAGGGGGCAGCACTGGAGACCTAAACACTGCCGCTGTCACCGGCGAAGAAGAGAAAGCGGAAGACTGTCAAATAAACGTGCCCTGTAGCGGAGGTTTGGTGGTGTGTTATCTGGAAATTTCTAGCAAGAGCTATCTCTGTAGGGAAAACGACAGCGTGTGTAACCTTTTCGACAAAGCGACGTTATAGTCAGCGTTAAACATGTCTGTTATTTCAGAGGAACATGTTCGAGGTGGCAGCGTTTTCAAGGATATTAGCGCAGACGACGACGACTGGCAGCCCACTGAGATTGAGAGCCTGTGTATGAACTGCTACAAGAACGGTACAACACGTTTGCTTCTGACCAAAATCCCTTTCTTTAAAGAAATAATTCTGAGCTCCTTCAGCTGCGCCAACTGTGGCTGGACAAACACTGAAATCCAGTCTGCGGGTCGGATTCAAGAGCAAGGCGTGTGTTACACGCTTAAAGTCAAAACAAAAGAGGACCTAAACCGGGAGGTTGTAAAAGCAGACAGCGCGACCACAAGGATCCCCGAGCTGGATTTTGAAATCCCTGCCTTCACTCAGAAGGGCTCTCTGTCTACCATTGAGGGTCTTTTAGACAGAGCAGTCGCAGGATTGGAGCAAGACCAGGTTGTGAGGCGAGCCACACATCCTGAGGTGGCTGTGAAGATAGAAGAATTCATCCAGAAGCTCAGGAAGCTAAAAGAGGTTGAAAATGAGTTCACTCTGGTGATTGAGGATCCATCTGGGAACAGTTTTGTGGAAAATCCTGTAGCACCGCAAAAAGATGAGGCTCTCACAGTAGCCTTCTTCAAGCGGACAGTCCAGCAGGATATACAGCTGGGAATAAAGGCAGATGATGACCTGGATGAGGAACCAGCTGGCAACGACCTGGAGACGATGAGAAATGAAGTTCTGACATTCAACACTAACTGTCCCGAGTGCAACGCACCAGCCTCAACCAACATGAAACTGGTCCAGATCCCCCACTTCAAGGAGGTAATCATCATGGCCACTAACTGTGACAGCTGTGGCCATCGGACCAATGAGGTGAAATCAGGTGGAGCGACAGAGGCGCTTGGCACCAAGATCACCCTGCACATCACCGATCCTTCAGACATGACCCGAGATTTGCTGAAGTCAGAGACGTGCGCCGTCATCATTCCAGAGCTGGAATTCGAGCTGGGAATGGCAGCCCTGGGTGGGAAGTTCACAACTCTTGAGGGCCTGCTGAAAGACATCAAAGACCTGACTGTCTCCAAAAACCCCTTCATCTGTGGGGACAGCAGCACTGCAGATCGGATACAGAAGCTGCGTGAGTTTGGAGAGAAAATAGACAAGATCATTGTAGGAGAACTCGATGTCCATGTCATCCTTGATGACCCTGCAGGGAACAGCTATTTACAGAATGTCTACGCTCCGGAGCCAGATCCCGAGATGACTGTTGAGAAGTACGCCCGCTCGTTTCAACAGAATGAAGAGCTGGGACTGAATGACATGAAGACTGAGAATTATGAAGAGAAAAATAATGTGCCAGCAGTACCTGGAGGGACTGAATGAGTTTATCTGTGCTAATTAATGTCCAAAAGAAATCCCAGTATAATTAAGTTGCTCCATATTTTCGGCCACTTTGACTCATTTTAAGTTAAACACTGGGTGAATACTCCCTTTCATTGGTATGTTGATCAATGAGAAGAATTCCAAGTTTTCTAAATGTACTTTAAAAATAAAAGGCATATAATAAGTTGTATAATAACACATTAAAATGCTGTTGTTAATTGTACATCCTTGATGACTTAGTGCATTCTTGTGAAATCCCTGAAGATGGCACTGCATTTACTCAGATTAAAGTGATGTTTTCCTTTTAGTGGGCCACTTTCTGTGTGACAAATGTATTTATTTTGACACCTGTAAGTGTGCCAAATACTGGTATTTAATTGGCAGTTTGGCTCTGCTCTTTGATTTGGCAGATTTGACTCTGAAAGCTGAATTTTACTTTTTGTCATTGCCTTGAGTCTGAAATACAAATTCTCACTTCACTCATTTTTTGGTAGTGTTCTCAATTTATTGTACCTTGAACACAACATTTTAAACTTATTTGTTTAGAGATTATCAATATTTATTTTTTTACAGCGTAAAATATCCTATTAGCCCAGTATTAACTGACATGGAAGAAACTGCAGCAAATTTCTAATTTCAAAGGTTGAATTGGAGTGTTTATGTTTGATTAAGAAATCAATTTGAACTGAAGAGCGATTAGTTGTCTATAAACCAATTAAATTACCTTACATCTAATTAATACTGAATAAAATCACTACCTTGGTAAGAAAGTGTCTTATTTTCATACACCTTTTTAAGCCTAGTTGTAGACCTCAAAACTTGTTTCACTGATTTTTTTTTTTTAATTGTTTAAATAAAGTGTTTTTAGAACCCTCTAAACCAGTTTCCTACACGTGATTCAACCCAGTCCCGTTTTTAAAGAAATAAATACAGGACTGGGTTGAATCACGTGTAGGAAACTGGGTTAGAGGGTTATAAAAACACTGTACATGCAGATTGAAACCCAAGTGCTGTATGACCACATGTAACCAGTTTTTGTTATATTACCACATCTGCACAGGCCCGTTTGACTTAAATATTGTTCTTCTTGCCTCCACTATGAACATTTTATCTAGTTTTCATAGCAACCGGGATCCATTGTGTTCTACTAATAGAGTTGTGAGTTCCTAGATTATGTGGTTCTTGAGTGAGCAGCTGTTAGCTGATGGAAATAGCTGCCAGACAGTGGGCCCCTGTATCCTGAGCTCAGACAGCAGAGCAGAGTGGCTTTGTGCCCACTGTGTTATTAGTGTAAAAAAACAGATCCAATATGTAAAAACATATGTGTTGGTATTACTTTGACTTTTACTGTTGACTATATAATCTGATGCACCTCATGACAGTTAAACTAGCTCTGAGGAAGTTAGATGCGGGGTTCCACAGTCATTAATTTTTCAAGAGAATTGTATTTTAAGAAATTCACCTACCTCATTGGCAGTGTAATATGGGTATGTGTAAAGAATCAATATAAATTCAGATATAAACCCAGAGGAATTTGATATACAATGTTTTGGTTTTTTAAAGCAGTTCCGGGTTTGAAACTACAAGAAAGTAGAAAGCATCTCAGAATAATTAAAATACTCTCAAATTCATCACCACTATATCTGATTCAGATAAGACAAAGTCGTATGCGTTCTGACACAGTAGAATAAGACTGATACTGTGCATCAGAGGACCTTTTCTATGGACCCATGCTTTGATGAGGGAAAGTTAACACTGCAGATCTGAAGGTGACTGTGAACCACGGGTCATTCCTTAATAAGATATTAAATGGACTGCTATCATGTGACTTCTTTTGATTGTCCTAAGCTGTTAGCACTGCTGCCAAATACCAGTATGCTTTGTTTGCTTTGTGACATGGCTTCATGGAAGTTGCAGCCCCTTTGCGTATTGGGGCCAAGGGCTAAATAAGAGACTGGGTTGACCCTGCAGCTGCTCCAGCCACTCAGTTCTGCCCTACCCACACCGGGCCAGCAGTGGGTCATAGCAGCGCCCTAAAAAACAAAACAGTGAGACTTGATGTTCTTCTTCAGTCTCCTGCACAATTTACATGGAACCAATCCTGTTGAGCAGCGCTGCCCAAGATGTGTTTTCAAGAAGTAAAGTTATATTTTATTATAAGAATCCAGCTTTTATCATATTTTGACAGTTTTACTCAACTTTCTAATACAAAATATAAGTAATGTTGCTGTAAATTGTGTAAGGTTGTAATTCAAAATGACAGTGTCTTAAGCCACCAAAACCACAAGTAATTCACTTTGGTGTGATGTGGAGGCTCAGGTCTCCTAAGCACATACTAAAACAGCATGTTTGACTTATACTTTCATAGTCTAATTTGACCATGACGAACTTAAAAGTGCCCTCTCTTACCCACAGAGGGGGCAGCTGAGGCGATTGTCAATAGTCCGACCTCTCAAGCAGCGGGCACAAAAGATGTGGTAGCAGTCCAATAAACATGGGGACTGGTACTGCTCATGGCACAGGTGACACATCAAGGGGTGAACATTAGCACAATCCACTTTACACAGACTGCCCAAGTTGTTGAAGATTCCTCCTGCCATCTGGGAACAGAGTACACGAATAACAACAATCCTTTAGTTTGTTCTTGGAACAGCCTTTTTTTAAGACTACAAAATCACATTACTTTAAAAAGCTTTCGATAGTGCTGTGATACTGAATTACACCCCAGAGACCAGGCCAAGAGTGATAATGAAACACTTTGATCATGAATAATTAAACAAGGACAACATTTATCGCTTACCTTGTCAGACAAGTAATACCAGCCTGTAAATTCGGTGACTATGCACAATCCACAGATCATAAATATATAACATAAAAATAGGATGTCATCACTAACATTATATCCACTATCAAACTAAACTTACTGTAAATGTAGTAGGCCGGTCTGTGGAAAGCACAGAGTGGCTCTGTCTTACCTTTTAGTGGTGCTATCAGCTACCCACAGCAGGAATGACAGCAATGCAGAAACTCTTCAATAGTAGGGCGATGGGCTCTGTCTGCCAGGCAGCTGACAGCACACACACACCTCATGCCAGCCCCCACGTGTTGCCAAAGTGCAAAAGGGAAATTTAATATTGCCATCCCACACAGACTGTAACAACAGTTGTCCTATTTCTAATGTCCTCCTGCTCAATCCCACGTGTTCATCTGGAATATGTACATATATTTATACAACCTACTCATTCACATGTAATCTGTAGACTCAAGTAAAGTGCATTATTCCAAGGCCACATGTTTATATAGGTAGGTAGGTAGATAGATAGATAGATAGATAGATAGATAGATAGATAGATAGATAGATAGATAGATAGATAGATAGATAGATAGATAGATATTGGAAGAATGGGCCAAAAACAGACCTGAGCAATGCTTGCAACTAGTTTCTCCATACAGGTAGTAGGTATTAAATACATTTCAGTAAGCATGTTCAGTACTTTTCCCTGTGTCATTTCTCATTATTACACATGACTTAATTTATAGAAATCTATGTTTTGATTTTTTTGATTTTTTTTTGCATGTGTGGATTGGATGGATTGTTACTGACATCTGGCAAGAATTTCATCCCAATAGCACCTTTAGAAATATGTGTGGCATGTTCAATACTTACTTTACCCACTGTATATAGTCTAAAAATAACTGTTTAGACATGAGAATAGTGCACATTGGGGCTAATCTTATTTTTTACATCCTCCAAAACTGTTATATATATATATATATATATATATATATATATATATATATGTTGTGTTTTTAAATAATGTTTGCATGTGTAGGTATGTTTATGTATATGTATGCACATATACATCAGTCTGTTTATCTGTGTTTTTAATTTTACACAGCATCTGAGGGAGTATAGCTATAATTTCATTATCCTTCCATAATGACAGTGAAATACTAGGAAAAACTGTAATATATTGTAATGCCATCTAACAAAATTACTTTTTTCCTCAAGTGGACCACATTCTGTGTAACAAATTTATCTGTTTTGACACCTAGAAGCATGTCATCATCCAAATACTGTTATCTTAACTGAGTTTGGCTCTGCTCTTTGATTTGGCAGCCAAATCAAATGAATCTTGAAGTTTGTGGTTGCCTTCAAACACAAATACAAATTCTCAGTTCTATCAAGAGTTTGTTTGGTTTTGTGTTTTTTTTTTTGTTTTTTTTTTAGTAATACTGTTAGTTTATTGCACTGTACCTTGAATACAGTCTTTTAAACTTTTTTGTTGCCAAAATATTATTATTGTTATTATTTTTTTTTTTCTTTTGCAGTGAAATATATCCTATAAATAACTTGTTTTATTGGTTCAAAATGTAACGTATGTACACACACACACACATACACATGTCAGTCTGTCTTTTATATAGATTTTATGAACCATATGACAGAGTATAATGACAAAAACACATAAAAAATTGTAATATGTAATCACAATAATTGTAATGTCTTCTAGCACCTTTGAAGGTATATTGATAACCTGCATAACACTATTACAATATTATTACTATTTATAATGTAATAATAATAATAATGGTAGAATATCTTTTATTATTTTCTTTTATAATTCATAATGCTAGTTAGGTTATTACATATGTGTTTGATGTTATTCAACTTTTCTAAAAAAAAATTATGTTTCCCTTTTAAAACCTACTACATAATACAAAAACTACATACTTAACCAGCACCTAATAGGAAGCTGTGTAGCTAAGTGCTAGGAGGGTAACGTCTCGCAGCCATCTTGAAATGCACTTTTCTGGGCAGTTAAAAAAAAAATCAAAATCAAAAAATTTTTAAAAAAGAAATATTGGCTTACTTGGCCCAACATCAAGGTTTTAAAACGCCCATTAAATCTGTTATACTTTAAACATTTTAGCCGGGAATTTTATAGTTGTAAGTGCAATAATCTCTCTCTATGTCTGGTTCCACTCCAGCTGACAAACTACTGAACACTGAACAAAGTTAACATTTGGTGCAACTTTAAGTGGCATTAACAATTTCTCGTACCTTCTTTTTTCTATGTAGTGCAACATAATCGAGTCTAGAAAAGTCGATGCGATCGATTTTGCGGCCGGCTCTTATATTTCCCGTGCAGCCTTTGCTCCTTCCCTTTTCGCTGAATTCTTCAGCCATGGCTCCGATTGTGAGTAGTAGCCCGACCAAATAAAAGTGCACACAGGCCACTTATTTTAGCTTGTCTTTCCATTTATAGACTTGTATATACGTGTGCACAGTAATATAGAAGAAACGAGTGTTCACGTGCGATTTTGTTTGCCTTTTTTAACGTTTCGTCTCAAACCACGTTTTGCTAACTGTTAGCGCAAGCTAGCAGCGATCGACGTGAGGGTTAACAGGGTGCACGTAAACAGTTGTTCGTGGTTTTTGCAACATTCTTTTACGATATTTACTTGAAATGCTAGTATAAAATGTCTGGAACATATTGAACACGCTGTGACTAACCGCTAATAAAGCTATCTGAACACTATTGTTGCTTCCTTACGCTTCGCTTTGGGGGTTTTCCGAGTTTAAGCAACTTTCTCCATTTGTGTTAGAAGAGGCAGGTGGTTAAGAAGCCGGGTGGGAAGAAGAAGAAGCAGATCCTGAAGTTCACCCTGGACTGCACCCACCCTGTTGAGGATGGCATCATGGATGCTGCCAACTTCGTGAGTAGATCACCTCTGACAGAAATGACATCTTGTCTGGTAATCAGTGTAGCAGCTGTCAGACACAAATGCTCTGTGTCAGACACTACTGTCAAATAAGGGGCATCAATCAAAGCCCTGTATTAAGGATCCAGTCAGTTGATATTAAAAGAAAAGAGAGAGGGGGGAAAAAAGACAGATGTCAGTCATATGTTTATAAGAAACTCTGATCTGTAGTTCATAAAGAGGCCTTCATTTCTGGTGCTTGCTGTGTGTGACTTGCTGTGTCCTCTGCACATGCAGGAGCAGTTCCTGCAGGAGCGTATCAAGGTGAACGGCAAAGCTGGAAATCTTGGTGGTGGTGTGGTGTCCATTGAGAGGAGCAAGAGTAAAATTGCTGTGAACTCTGAAGTTCCCTTCTCAAAGAGGTAAATAAAAGAAAAACAGTGCAACTATGCCATATTGTATTATTTAACTGGTCATAGTCATTTGCCATCATACCAGCAATCCTCAGTAAATACTGTGCACAGTGCTTGCTTCAATGTCTAAAAAGACAAATGTTAAGTTTTTAAGAAAATCTCTGTTGTTTGTGTGGAATAGAGAAGTATGCAGAATCCTGTTGAATGTAATATTGAGGGAAATGAAACACATTTGACATTTCAGCCCCAGTAATATTTTAATAGACTTAATGAACAGACATGAGAAGACTCCAAACAAATATGGCTGTGTTTGGTTGTCACTTTAACAGTGGTTGCAAAATTTTACTGATACTCAGCCTGAATGTGTCTTCTGACTGATCATGCTGTCTTTGTGGTTTCCCACTTATTTGAGAGCTTGTGATCTGATTTTTTTTCCAGTTCCAGCACAAGTACATTTATCCAGTATTACATGAGCTGGTTTCACACAAGTGTGGCAATAAATACTCTGGACAGATACACCACTAGAGAGTATCTACCTTATGTGAGAAGCCAAGAAATCTCATAACAATGCTTAAAAAAACAAAAGATTTTTAGGGATCAGATAAGTTCATCATTGCTTGCCACATTGTGCAACAAGGTCCTGCTGCACCCTAATGTGGGCATAACATCAAGTTTGATGTGTGTAGACATAACAATAAAAAATGACTGAATCGTAGGCTATGACACACAACTATGGTCTCTTCCTATGGTGTGTCATCTTTAATGTGTACTCGTGCTGCCCCAACTGCACAGTATTTTCTTCTATGCTTGAATTCATTACCTTTTTCACAAGTTTTACTGCCACATTTTTCTTTTGTGTGTGAAATTGTCATTGATCAGTGCCTAATTTCATGCTGCATTCCTGTTGGTTGATTTAACAAAACAAAAAAAGGTAGGTTGTAGCATAAATTTTGTAAGGTCAGTACTCACTAGGGTGTCGCGTGTCAGGTGCAGGAGGCAAAGTCTAGTATTTATTATTTGACCATACTGTCTACATACTGTGTCTACAGTACTAAGAAAATACAAATACCATTGTGTATTTAGAATGTTGGCATCGAAAGGTACCATAAGTATCGGTTCTGGTGACATGTGCCTAGTGTGGAAGTCTCGTCCTCTGGCAGTCAGTTCTGAAGAAACATCCCTGCTGCTTAAAGGTTCTTCTGTGAACACATGAAGCAGTCGAATCATATAATGAGAGTTTCAGAATTATTGTATTAATTGTGGATTTGTCTGAAGTTTTGTAAATATTTAGAAAAACCAAAACTAATATCTTAAAGTGAGATCTATTTCAATTTCGATTCAGATTTATTTATATAGCGCCAAATTACAACAACAGTTGCCTCAAGCACCTTCGAAACACAGATGTTACTGTGAAGTGTAGTACTTAATGTAACTGATTAGAGTGGCACAGCCAAAATGGTTATCTTATCTTGTTATATATATTTATTAGGCTGTAGCCACCACTTAATAATGATGCTAATTTTCTATTTGGACAATAAACAGTATTAACTGTATAATAACCTAGATATAATAATGGCATGTGTATTATACATCTGATCATTAAAGTACTTGAACTCATTTTTAAAACCGGCTGTACCAAAGTTGCAAAACATACACATGTCCACCTAATCTACATCTTTTAAATGTTGGGTTACGTGGATCTGTGTGTATTTCTGGAACTTTCCCTAACCACCTTCATGTCCACTTCATACTGTAATTGTTCAGTAAATTTTAAACACCACCACCAGAGGGGGACTGTGGCACTCTCAGTCTTAAATGAAGCATTTGGTATAACCAGTGTAGGTCTCCTAGGTTAGAGCTGATGCTAAAGCAAATTAATTTTGTGATCCCACTTTTCTGCTGGTCACTGTTATGGCAAAAACCGCACAGAGCTGGTTTTTTTTGTGCATTTGGGCTACTGAGAGTTTTAACTGTTGTATGCCATGTTTAACAATTTCTACACCTTCATATAAATGTAGAAAAACAGCAGGATTTTGCTGCTTTACGGTATATAAATTGTGAAATCTAAGGGCAGATCGACTCACACTCTTCTGCTCTCTGCTTCCATTTTCAGGTACTTGAAGTATCTTACCAAGAAGTATCTGAAAAAGAACAACCTCAGGGACTGGCTGCGGGTGGTAGCTAACACCAAGGAGAGCTACGAGCTGCGCTACTTCCAGATCAACCAGGATGAGGAGGAAGAGGACGAAGATTAAACCTTACGCCACTCTTAATAAAATACTTAGAGAGAAAACCCTTCATGGTCTTGTTTTATTTGGAAACATTTGGTTTGAGTATGTTATCTGGATCCCACACAGACGATAAAAACAGAGATAAGAACATGTGACTGTGCACTCTGATTTCATTTAGCGTTTTTCAAAAATAATCCTTGCTATTTAGATGCATGATGACAATTTTGCATGTGTAAATTGCATATAAACCTGACATTTTTAGATTTAGGAATGTTTTCTGGTTCTTTATTCTGATGTGGGATGGTGCTTTTTTTGTCACCTGGTTACAAAAATGTTTATTTGCATTGTGTGATTTGCCCCCACCCCCCTAAAATCCTGCAGGATGTGGGATGAGCTGGAACTCTCAGCCTTTCATTTGTATATTTTGATAAAAGATAAAGTGACGCTGAAGCTGATACTTCCTCTGCTCAGCTCTCTGTGGGGCATCCTGTGATACAGCTGTGGTAACCTTGACAACAGTTAGACCACTGGCAGTCAGGACTCCTCACAGCTTGCAGTCATCAGCCTGCACTTGTGTGTGCTTTGTCAGGACAGTGTGGTCGCTTGCAAGATGAAATCGAGTCGGGTGATAGTTAGTTGGGGGTTTTATGCCTTAATTGACGTCCAAATCAACCAAAACGTCCGTTTACACAAACGGTTTGGCTTCAAAATAGAAAGCAATGCTGTGTTTCCACCTGCAGACACACTTTGGAGTGGAGCTTGTGAGTGAATAGAGCAGCAGCTGTGCGAGAAAGTGGGAGAAGTTTCTGTCTCAATTCTCCGGACTTCCAAAAGGAAATGGACAGGCGCGGGGAGTGCATCCGTCTATTAGCAGCACACGGCGCTCGATGTGCATTTTTTTTGCACGCTACTAGTTGAAGTGGTAACTAGGAGAGTATGACTAACTAGTTGTGGGTGAAATTATGGGATGCATCGTCATGGCAACAGACCAGACGTCACAATCTGGGCATGTGTGTTCCATTTTTGTCTTTCTTATTTTTCAGACTGGAAGACCTGGATAGAGATCATTGGAATATATATATTTTTTAAAAAAAAAAAAATAATTTATTTTACTCGTGGAGAGAAAGCCCCATGTTCGTTGCACAGAAATAAAAAAAAAATCTTACATTTTTCACAGCGACGAATACTATTCTTTTTGGGTGAAGAAAGAGACTGTGCTGCGGCGTCTGGAGGGTTAACTTTCAGTATTCCCAGCCTAAAAGGGGTTTGGGGGCTATGAGATAAAGATGCCGGGGTCGCTGAGCAATGAAGACGAGGGACAAGACGACATGGATTTTGAAGACGATATACCAGGTGAGGGAAAGGGGAGAGGCGGGGTGTCCTTCAGATAATTTTGCGCCGCTACGCCTTGAATGCGGGGAAAAGGGCTTGTCCTGCGTTCCTGAGACCGGAGAGGAGGGGTGGGGTGCAATAAGCAGAGTCATGCTATTATTTTTTTTTTGTACGACCTGCAGTCTTAAAGGTGGCAAAGGGTTGTAGTTTTTTTTTTAAATCTCTCCCCCCCACAGCTGTCCTCACATTCATCCTGATTTGGGGGCACGATGGAAACGCTGCTGCATGGTTTCTGTGGGCTGCCTTTTCTTTCACAGACTGCATGCGTGTACAAGTGAATGGCTTTGAGTCCAAACACAAGTTTTGTTCAGAGAGCTGTTAAAAAACCCGTACTTTGCTCGTTTCCGTGTCAGTGTGTCCATTGGCTATTTTCTGTCCCTTTTTAGCTCGTGGATGTGCTCTTTTGTGGAAAAAAAAGAAGGGGGGCTCCGGTGACAACGTGCGTGTTCATTTTGTTGTGGATGATGCGCTGCCGTTAGCGCTAGTGATTAGGAAGCTGTTTCAACTTTAATTCTTTTTTCTCCCACTGCATGGCCGCAGAGGTGTGAAAGCCACGTGTGGGCTACAGTAAACAGAGCTTATCAAGTGTGCTCCTTTGCCTTGGACGTTGATGACACCGGTTAGGTCACCGGCAGCCCTTCAGCTCTGGGTCGTGCGCGAACTGGAATTAACTCTAACCCACATTCTCTGCGTGCTGCTAATTCATTTCACATAGCAAGTTCATACAGGAGAACCTATGCAATAAAATTCTCCAGGCTGAAAAATGAACATGTCATCGACTCTGGCAGTGAACCAGCTTTCAGTGCTCCTACAGTTTCCTCCTTTAAAAAAAATGGTCAAGATCAAATCAAGTCACAGGGGGTTTTAAGATTCCCTAATTAATGACCATGCACAATAAGGTACTTGCCAAATTTTGGCCATTTTTGTTTTCTTTTGGCTGGTAAGTTTGTTAGACTTTCTGGCAGGTGTCAATCCTAGGGCACAGGGGAATCCCAGTCTTAGTTTTTTGGCAGGCATGGCTGTGGTTACTTGTGACATTTACTCAAATTGCTAACTGTGTGGTCCATAATGTACACCAAAGAGCAGGCATCATCAGAATCTTCATCTGCGCAACACAAACCCAGTTCTGAACTGCTAATGATTGGTTTCTTGATCTAGTGATGCAGCAGCTCAGGTGATGAAGTGCCCTCTTGTTGCAGCCTGCTGAGCTGAATATCCAGACATAAGATTGTCCCGTGCAGCCAATGAAGTTCCTTTTATTTTAAAGTTCTTATAGCTTGCTCCAAACATCAGATGGTTGATGTCAAGGGCATGATTTAAAAAGTCCTGCTTTGCCCTCTGCTTCACTTTCACATGTGGAAAATGTTTGTGGTTGTAAAATACACTCCAAAGCCAAAAACAAAAGTCAGAAAGGTCGGAAAGTAAGAGCCCTGCTTTGGATCAGAGAGCTAGTTTCAGCGAAGTCAAATCACCCCAAAAAAATGAGGTCAGCTGACTCCCTCAATATACTGAATGACCAGGTTTTTCCATCAGTGGTTTTTGTTCTTCCCCGATAACAAAGACATTTTCCTGGATGACAGTACCAGGATTCATTGGGTTAAAACATGAAAGAGCAATTCAATGAGCACGAGACATCATTTTCCAACAGGGACTGGCCACCGCAGAGTACAGACTTTAACCCCTCTAAGAATCTTTGGGATTTGCTAGAGAAGATTTAGCAGACTGTCAAGCCCATCGCCAATACAAGGCATGAAAGTAACACAGCTCTAGGTGGAAATAGGTGTTGTGACATTGCATAAGCTTATTGAAATGATGCCTTGATGAATGCTGGCCATGATCAAATGAAATATGTGAGTGTGTGACTGCTTTTTATTGGCCGATCAGTGTAGATTCAGCATGAAATGAAGCTTCTAAAATCCAATGCAATGTTTTCTCTAGCAGCAGGCCCTCCTCATCTTAAGTGTTGCTCAAATAATGCAGTGATGTGGAGTATAGAATACATGTGAAAGAAGGCACAAGAAGTTTTATTTATTAAACATCTTGCTGGTGTGTCTGTTGCATTGGTATTTGGTATTGCTCGTTACGGAGTGACGAAAAGTCATTTACTGGGACACTACTTCGGTGGCTTAATTGTGAGCAGTTGTCACAGTACTGAGTTGCCAAATTGCAATCCTTGCTCATTTCGTATGTGTGTTATAAAGCTCTTGAACATCTGAGGCTTTGAAGTGCTGTCACAAAAAATGAGGTAGAATGCATACAATTACGAAATTCAAGGGTACCACTGGTTACCATTTCTTAGACAGAAAAAGGTAATATACGCCACAATATTCAAAAATTACCTCTGCGTTTAACACAAGGTCTGAGTATTGTGATATCTGCATTATTTGAGAAAATCTTTTGCATTAAACACACATTTCTTTTGTTTATATACATATTTTTTGACGAGGGTAATTTGAACTTGCTAGTTTTTATGTGCATTTATGTGCATCTTAGCAGTAAGCAAGTGAAAAAGGAGGCAGACAAAGAGAACGGAGAGTCAGAGGGGGAGTTAGAGCAACATCTGTGACTGCCATCCATATTTAGAGGGAGAATACAGGCACTGATGTGTGTCCTCAGTAACGCATTAGTTTGTTAAACATGTATAAGAAAGGAAGGCTGCAGCTGAATATGGCAGGTGAGTGAATATATGTCAGTATTAATTAAGTCAAAAAAATGAAGAATGTGTTTAAATTGCTTAAATATGCTTTGATGGGATTTTTGTAGTCATGTGTTTCAGGCTTCAAAAAAAATTTCTTGTAATATAATAAATACCAGTGTGATCCTCTATGATGACGCACAATGTACCTACTCGAGGGTAAATCTAGTGAAACTCCGACACAGTGGTCCATATTGGTTTTGTCATCATGAAATTGTTCACAAAAGGGAGTCAGTCTTTCTAGTCTGAAAATATGACTGTTTTATTGGAATAACTTTCTTTTAATTTGTCATATCACGCACTCATCACAACAAAATGCTGCGGATCAATTGTTATGCTGCTGATACACGAAGCACTTTCCAGACAGTTTATGACCTCATCAGCAGGCTTGAAAGTGATAGACAAGGTCAGAAATCCAGGTCAGAGTTTTCTACCATGAAGACACTTCAGTGCAATTAAAACACAACAGTGTGGGAGCACATTGTGTGGGGACTTCAGACCCCAAAATGCTATCCTATCACAGTCTTTATTTGTTGTGCCACGTAGTGTCCTAAGTCCCTTTGTTTCACTCTGGGCACTTACACTGTCACAGATTGTTCCATTGTGTTTTCTGTTTTAATTGCTTTGTTCTTCCATAAAATTGAAAGATTATCATGGGCTTTTGTGTGCCTACAAATGTTATCCCCAGTTGGAAAAGGGGCTATTTTTGGATCCCTCACTGTGAAAGTTGACACAGTTTTTTTTTCTTAATGTGTGTGTATGTAGCGTAAGCATAAAAAAACATGCTTTTAAATATATTTTTGCAAATGAGTGGAACATCATTTCTTATCTGTTTCCTACCTGTTTATATGGGATGTGCTATGACCTTAGAATAGATATACTACAATTTAATGATGCTATTTAGGCTTTATCCTTCCATCACTTAGATGATAACATTTTCTAATAATAGCCTACGGATGCTTTTGTCTGAAGGCATTTAAAGCCTGAGCCATAAGTACCTAATCGATGAAGATAGGAAACCCTTTGGCCTCGTCTTCCCTGCATTGTGGGAAGCAATGCTGGGCAGCATTAAGTGGGTATTTCCACACAGGGGCCAACAGAGAAATGACTAATGTGCTTTCCAGTAAACTCTATCTTCCTCACTTGGGACTCGTTCATGAATCTCCCTTCTAATGGGTCAGTCTGGTGGCCAAGCCCTTGCAGGAAGGTCAGAACTGTGTCTGTGCCACATTTTACAGAAGGCTTGTTTGCCAACTGGAGCTTTGGTCGTCTTCCTAACACAATCTGTTGCCAGACCTCGGTGTGCCACATGACTGAGCAACCTCCCCTACTTCCAACACCTGGCACTGCCTGGTCCAGTCACCAAGCAGAAAGAATATCTCTCCCCTGATGGCTTTCCCCACGGGGACTTCACAGGCCATTTACTTTAGTCAGGGTTCAGATTTTAAGGCAATTCAGGTGATAAACACAGAGCTGTTTCAGGGAGCTGCATTGCTGTGACACATTCCTGTGTAACAAAAAATGATTACTGAGAACCCATGTGTTCAATATTTTATTTGACTCTCTGACAATCTGTTATCAGCACGTGGTTCTGTTAAAGAAATGTCAGCAAGCTAACATGGCCCCAGTTACAGCGCTTACAGGCTGATGTTTGGCAGATTTTATATTTAGAACATATATATATAGTTTAGTGCCATCATTAATTACAGTAATGAGCGCACAAAGCACAATGGTACAGCAGTAAAATAATGTATGACTGCCATTTTTTCTGCAAATTAAAAAAATCGACTAGATTATAGTGCAGAAGAACAGATCATTATTAATGCGCCGTGGATGTGTGTATGAAATCTCACAATAAACCAGTTGAAATAGTTCATTTAAAACTGCATATACTGAACTCATGGTGAAAATATCATCAAAGTAGGGCTCATCCGCTGGGGACCTTGAACTTCTGTATCAAATTTCATGTCAGTCCATTCTCTAGTTATTGAGAAATTTTAGTCTGAACCATAGAGGTTAAACAACCAAGAGGCTGACATTGTCAGACCTTGAGCTTCAGCACCAGCATGGCTAAAAAGAACTCCGCTCAGTCTGCTCAAAGTGAATTAGGTGCTTATCACCGAACCATTTAAACCCCACATCAGTAACACCGCATCACCACTGTCAAGTTGGATTGATTTATTTTACAATAAGCAGAGCCAAGGGCACAGAGATATGAACTGTACGCTTTGTGTAATCCAAAGCCATCTCGATCTGCACCTGAGCCATGTCATCATCTGTGCATCTGAGAGAGATGTAAGGCTCTGCCGTGCTGTCGTCATAAGTTGCCTGGCAGGTGGCTAACCATGCATCTGAGACACAAAAGAGTTGCCCGTTTGAGCTACTGAATACATAAACTCAAGGCTTTATTTAGAAAAAAAGAAAGTGAAGAAAAACACCAAGGTCTGTGGGACAAGAAGAAAGAAGGAATGAGTAGCAAGGCAGTAAATGTCTGTCAGCACATTTCCTATAATAATATTGGCCAAGAAAAGCACAAGTTACCCCCAGTCAGGGTTGAGGAAAGGATGACACAGTTCATCTGGAAGCCAGGACAGCACAATGAGTTTGACATTGCCTCTGATTAAGGCTTTGAAATCAGTGTACTGTATGTGTATGCGTGGAATACCTCCTGCTAGCTTTGCTAAATAGAGGATAAGTGGCTGGTGAGGTTTGTGTGTCTACTACACAGGAATCCCTCCTCCCCAATCTCTCACTCCAGCTACCCAGGGGAGTGGTAGACTGCAGGGCTAGTGTTGGCTGATTGACTCTGATACATGTGCTGCATATTTCATGCCCTCCAGTCTGTCTGCGTGAGACACAGAGAGACGGGAGACATGCAGATAGACAGACTGGAAGAGACAGCGAGACAGTTGGGAAAATGAGATTAAATAAACCTTTTTGGGGCACTAGAGTTGCATCATGTGTGTACAATATTTTCTCTGTGTGACTTTTTACAGAGATGTATTGTTTGGGACTGTCTCTCTCCCTTACTTACTCCTCTGTGACCCACTGTGGCATCAGCGAAGTCTGCTGTGCTCAGCAGTCAGCACGTTTACACAGCAGCTTTGAGGCGGTACAGCTGACAACCAGCAGCAGGTCCCTTTAGTCCCAGCAAGCATTAAAGGCAGAAGATATGCTCAGTATACCTCAGTGGTCCTCCAGGGAGTTCCCATTTAGCGGCAGGGCACGCACTCCATTTATTTGTGTTTTGATGGGTAAAGTTGATGCACACTCAATGATGTGTGATTATGAGGTTGATTTTGCCAAGTGCTCCTGTTGGTCTGACATTGATTCATCATTGTTATTTTCACAGGAGGCTAACTGACTTTTCATCGTGGTGAGCTTTCACAGTAGAGCCTGCAGCAAATGAATATTTGCAACATCTATTGTTCATTTTTAATCTTTTTGATTAACCATTTTGTCTGAAATGTCAGAAATTTCGATTTCCCAGAACCCGGGGTTACGTCTTCATCTCTTGTTTTGCTGCCCAATTTCAAAACTCAAAGGTGTTTAATTCAGAGTAGATTCATATCCTCACTTTGATCAAACAAAATCAAAAAATTGAATAACCACTCACTGAGGCAGAAAAATGTACGAGTCAGGCTGAATGTGTCAGTTTAGTCTTATTACAAGCTGAATTATCGGTGTCGTTTAAGTGTACTAAGCAAATAATTCTCCTTTCCCCCGTGTTCAGATGAGGATGACGAAGGTGAGCGCAACACAGTTCCCCTCACACCTCTCGACCGCTTCTTTTCTGACGACGAGTCCCTCAAACAACAAAAGAAGAAGCCCAAAAAGATGAAGGAGGGAAAACTGCCGAAAGTTAAGAAGAGGAAAAAAGAGGTAAGGCATAATTCACATTCAGCACCATCTGTCCAGACCTCGGACACAACAGCTTGGCAGGCATTTTGGCTCTAGCCATATCCCGCATTCTCTATTTCTCAAACCATCGCTCTTTTGATGTCTCTGCAATTGGATCAAAGGTGTGTTTTGGCTGCTGGACTGCCTCTGTAATCTAAATGAGAGGCAGTGGACTGTCTCAGGCTTAGGGGAGGTTGGCAGCATTGTCACTGTTACTGCCAGTGTAAGCTGTGGGTTCCAAACGACAGTTTAGAGTGTAGATTTGTGCCTGTGGTGCTGGTGCTGATGGCAGGGACTGTAGGTCAGAGGCAATGTGTTCATGCCTATCCAGTAGCGGGAGTGAGAGTTATGACAGAGCGGTTTTGACAGTCCTTCGCCTCTAGCCTCTAATTTCCAATATTTAGATAGCAGGATTGAGACTTGATTGGCTCAGAGCATTAACACCAGCGTGATGTTGATAATTTTACAGCTTATGAGGTGAACGCCTGCTGCTTTTGCTGAATAGGTCACATGTGGCTAAAGGAGACAGTTAGAGAATAAGGAAAAATTGCAGCATTAAGAGGTTGCACAGTAGTGTCGTGGTTAGCGCTTGCTTCTTCACAGCAAGGAGGTTACAACCCCTCTGCTCAGGGTTTGTCTGTGTGGAGGTTGGACACTTTCTTTGTGTCTCCACGTGTTTCGTTCAGGTGTGCCGGGTTCCTCATATCAAAGTGATTTAGGTCAATAGATGATTCTAAATGGGTCATGGGCATGCAAGAGTGTGTGATTATCTGTTTTGCTGCATTAGCACTGTGATTGACTGGTTACCTGTGCAGAGTGTACCCTCATTAGTCAGTTTTTTAGAAAATGGATGGATGCTAAAGTCAGTACTGTACTTTATATTATTTCAGTTCCATTTTCTGAGGAGACATTGTTTATAAATGATCAATTATTTAATTTTCAATTTATTATTAAAGAGATGGTTCTTGCATATTTTTCATCAGGCCTCTAGTGCTATTTATTCATTTGTATGACCTGCCCAATTTTGTAGATATTGGCTCTAGACATGTTTCCTTTCTCTTGAATATAATGGTGAAAAATACATTTTATTTTGTAGTATTTAGAGCACCAAAAATATAGTAGAAAAACTGAGATGCAGTGCGTCATTCCAGAGTTGCTAAAATCCATCTTTTTACCCAGTTTTACGCCATTTTATGTAGAAACTTTTCTTTGTACAAATTTGCATCCATCAAAAGAAGCGTAAATAAGCTTTCTAAGGGTATAGCAGGGAAAAAACAAGCAGAGTGTATTGAAACCAGCAGTTTTAGGTTAGAGATCCAGTTTTATTCATACAGTGACCTTGTGGTTAAAAGTGCTGAAATTTGGATGATGATTATCTTTGGGCTAATAAGTCTACGAATGACCCCGTTTGCACTACCAAACAATGCATTTGATCCAGCATTACTTCATGATCTGCAGCTTGAAGGGCCATCCTACAAATAAAGTCAGCCCTTTAACTTCTGGAAAAGTTTTGTTTCTTCAAAAGCCCAGAGGCTAAAAGAAATATTTATTATTCAGTAATTACAGGAATTTGCTGTATTCCCAGTGATCTCCCCGCTCATGTTGGCGAGCTGTAACCGTGTCAGTGACATAGCCAGGATGTTCCCCTCCGCTGACTGGAGATGCCAGCAGTACCGTGAGGAGTTTGGCTGACCATGCTGCCACTCGGCCCTTTGGCTGCTCGTGGTAAACACTAAGCTCTGGGTCTCACTGAGCTAATGAAGCGGGGGGCTCCCTGTGACACTCTCCTTTCCCTAACTCACAGACACTGCTCTGTATTCTCCTTTTCTTCCCTCTCCTCTTGTCTCCCACATGCATCACCTCACTTTGCTTTGATTACGATGCTGCTGCTTTCTTTCAGTCTTGCTTTCTTGCTCCCCACCTTGCTGTATTTGTGTCTTTTTTTGCCTCCCATTCAGAAACCATTGCTCCTGTAATTCACTTCCAGTTACTCCCCAAAGGCTGGTGTCAGACAGGGGCCAAAAGTCAATTGGGGTCAGAGACTGTCAGTAGCACATCCCAGTCTGAGTTCACAGCTACTGGCAGGAGGAATGATAGCCACAGAGAGGTGCGCTGTGTTTACTCGTCTTCTCCAGTCTGCAGTGAAACAAAGAGCTGTGTAGATATGACAGGATATTTAATGGGCTTTTTAATAAAATATCTGTTAAATCAGTGAATTCTGGGTTTATGGAAAACAATTCATTTTAGCAGCAGAGGAAACTGCTGCATTTTGGCCACAATAAAAAAAAAACCATGTAGCTGGTTCTTGTAGCATTCACATTTTGCTGAAATACAGTCGGTTTGAGATGAGCTTCTGTCTTGTTTTTATAACTTCAGTATCCTCTCTGGGATTGTGAGTCAACAAAGAGCTGTTTCTGATTTCTGGAGAAAAGGAGAGGCCATTGTTTAGAAACCATAAAATAAATTCTTAGAGCAGTTTTCTTTTTTTTTTCCTGTTGCACTACATTTTATTGAACATCCACTTCTTCGCTCATTTGATATTTTCTGTGGCATCCGCTCCAATCTCCCTAAGGCAGAGCCATTATGGGAAAGCATCTAATTTGATTAGGTTATCAGCACTTATCTGATTTTCTTTCCTCTGAAAGAACAGACACCATCTTTGCTGCTGTGCTGTTGTGTCCTTTGCTTTTATGATATGTGTTTAACATTGAACTCAGGGCCACCAAGAGACTGTTGCACAGTTTCACCTTGTCTTTGCAGTTGCTCTCAATGGTGGTTCTGCTTCTTTGCTTTTTGCTCCTCCATCTCCACCCCATCCCCCATCCACAATCTTCAATTTACTCTCTCTCTCTCCTTCTTTCTTTCTCTCTCTCTCTCTCTCTCTCCCTCCTTCTTCTTCTTATGCATAAATGAGATTTGTCTAGACGGGTGCTGGAGCACTGGCTCTGCAACCACAGGCCTCTGCATAACAAGCTCGTTATGCAAACGTGTCTGATTGGATGGCGCTGTTCCATTGGCTGCTGCTGTGATAGAGTGTGTGTGGGGGGTGGGGGGAGTGAGTGGCAGGATAGAAAGAAAGAGTGAGAGAGGAAAGAGAAAGGGGGAGAAGTTAAGAGATAGAGTGAGAGAGAAAATAATGGGGTGGAGGGGTGAGAGAGGAGAGCTATGAGATGTAAAGGAGAGAAAGTAAGAGGAGGAGAGAAAGAGAGAGAACGAGAGAGAGAGTTAGAGAGAGCCAGACACTGCTCAAATTTGGTCACCATGGCAACACAGCCAGGCTGCTGGTAGGGTTGGCGGGCGCTGCGGCAACGTGAGCCTTTCCACTGCGCTACAGAGCGAAACGCCTGCAAGTCTCTCCATGGAGCCATACAGGCCTGCTGAGCAACAGGCAGCGAGCAGAGCACAAAGCTGCTGTGCTCTAATTTTGCTCCACTGCATGTGCACACACAAGTTCACTCTCACATACAGTCATGTTTTACATATGCATAAACACACGCGAAGAGGAACTCTCACAAAAATAGCGTTTTGTTTTTTTTTTTTTAAAAGGAAAGCACTCACAAAGAATGAGCGCACCCACACACACACGCTCAAAAAAAACCCCAACATGTCCACAAACACACAAAAATGCTCTCTCACAGGAACGTGCCCAGTCAGAGACAGGGGCACAAATGGAAACTTCCACAGGCCTACCACATTCAAACACAAATAATTAGGTGGCATGTGCATGATGAGAGAAACAGCACACTTTCCCTCTCTCGCTTACTCATGCGCACATACTATCGTGAGCAACCACTAGCAAATTTGTTCATATGCAGCACTCTTGGTCACACAAACAACACCTGTTAACTGTTAAATCCATACAGCCTTCCAGATGTCTCATATTAAACCAGTAGGATGCAACTCAGGCTACAGATTAACGCTGAGCTCTGATTGGCTTGGGTACCTGAAGTGCTCTTTTTCTGGGTTTTCATTTCATGTAAAAGCACATTTAAAAGGTGACCATGCAGCCGCCTTGACTCTTCATCAAGTCACTGCTTACTTGTACTAATTTAAATATTTCATCACAGGCAGAAGAGTTATCATATTAGCAAGGCAGCGACACTTTCGAGTGATGTAATTTAATTTATGCAAATGCCATCAAGTAGTAGCTTTTATCTAAACTGCTTTAAAGTGCATTCACAGAATATGTTTTTAGAGTGGGTGGCCTCTGTGGGAGCTCTAATCCCTCACCCTGGCAAAATTAATGTCATGCTTATTTGCTTTATCAAGTTTAGTATTTTAATTATCCCCACCTTTTTAGCGCTAGATATAAAATTGGGTCTCAGAAGATTGCGCCTAGATTTCTTTTGTCCTGCTGTTTGTAAAATCCAAACCTGGAATCTAGTTGTGTCTCAGGAATCTGGCTTTGATGGCAGCTTTAGTCAGTCACGCTCGCGCCCTTAGGTACAGAGCTGAAGCGAGATTCAAAGCCAGATTCTACGTGTTTACATTTATAAAAATAGCTGCTTGGCAGAAGCTCTACACTACATCAAAGAAATAGCTTAGACAACATTTTCATTTAGTAAAAATATAAATCCAAATATACTAAAATATACTTTCAGCCTGTAAAGATGCCAGATTGAGACTGAGAAAGAGTGACATATTAACCTTTGCACAATTAAACAACATGCTGGTTGTTGGTGTATATGTAATGGTTTTTTTTTTACCTTCTCAAAATCCTCCAGGGAACAATTCAGGCACGACTTGACAGTGACCTGGAAGAGATTTCAGAGGTGGAGGAGGAACGGGAACGTCCGGAAATCGGCTCCGAAAGTGAGAGCAGCATGTATGGTCCCACCAAGAAGAAGAAGAAGAAACCCAAGGAGAAGAAAGAGAAAAAGCCCAGAAAGAAGAAGAGAGATGAAGAGGATGACGATGATGACGACGATGATGGTAACATGAAAGTAAGTGTATGTTCATGATGCTGACATGACTGTGTTTCAAATGAACATTAAAGTCTGTAGGGGGCTCTAGGTAATGTGTGCAGAAATTGTCCAAAGTTGTTATCACACAGCACAAGACCAGCCCTGTTCTCCATGCTTTAACTCCACTTGGTTAAGGTCAGTGAGCTGCCCGGGTGAAATATGCAGGGAGCTGGACTGTGAATTTGCTGGACAATTACCTGCTGTTCTCACATGTGCAAATGGAGGAAACCGGCAGGTTAAAGAGCGTTTAGAGTCTGATCCCTTTGTAATGCACATTTGCATTTCTCTCACCTTTGTCAGCTAATCTCTAGAGAAGTTCAGGGGGGTACTGCATGTGTAAAAATCACATTTATCAAAATAAGTGACCGTTTCTTTATACAGTAATCTGACGATAATGAAAAAACGTAATGATGCCAAGACTAAATTTAATATTAAGTCTCAATTGACTAATGGTAGATGAAGTCGGGGAAGGTGTTTAACTTTTTAGCATAGTTATCATAATTATAGGCTTGCTTTGAAAAAAAAATAGTGTCTTTTTTTTTTTTTTTTTTTTTTTTTTTTTTTAAATAAATAGGACAGGGGGAATGAATGAGAGAAAGAGGGGGAGAGAAAGAAAGAAAACCAAAGGGGAGAAGAGACGGTGAGAAGGGGGGGGAAGAGAGAGAAAAAAAAAAAGAACTCCTGGGTCACCTGTATGGAGAAAAAAAAAAAAACAAACAAAAAAAACAAACAGAGGAGACAGCAAACAACAAAGAGCAACATAATAATAGAGAAAACAAAGCACCATCACAATAAACTAGCTAGTCATAGATATCAATATTTACTAAATAATAAACGATATTGTGCAGCACGCAAGATAGACAGCGCACAGTGTGCTTTGAGGCAGCAGCCAAGAAAGCTTTAGTCCGCGTCTGTGAATACCCATGTGTGCATACCTGTGTGGATCAGCATGCTTGCATTCCAAAGGTTTCTCCATGTAATGATCTGCTAGGGAGTGTGGGGGGGCCACAGCCCCGTCCTCCAGGGTGTGAAGCGGGTATGGAGGAGATCAAAACTCCAGACATCCAGAGGCCCCCAGAACACAAGAGACCATGGAAGACCAACAGAGGGGCAGCCGCGCCACTGTTCCAGTAAGAGCTGAGGAGAGTCCCAGATGAGGGCTCGCCCAGCAGCCGCGGAGCAGAAGTCAGGGGGAGTTGCAGTGACGCGCCCGTGAGCTCCGCCGGCCCCCAGCTGCGCCTGAGTGACCGGGCCCCAGGCCGAGAGGCCGGGGGCACCCCACCTCCAAAGGGGCCCGAGCGAGCCCCAGGCCCCAGGCCCCGACAAGCGGCCGCCAAGGAGTGAGCCGGTGTGTACCCGGACGCCCACCCCCAGACACAAAGAACCACCAACACACCGACACCTGAGGGAGTCCGCCACCGGCAGGGGAAGTGGTGGTGGGTGGAGATAGGCCTCCAAACCTTGGAGGGCCTGAGGTGTCCCCAGAGAGGTGGCGTCTGATACCCAACCTGACATATAGACACAGACATACAGGCACACACAGACACAAACATCCATTCCCACCCTCATGCTCTCATATGCACTCACTCCATACTCAACCAACGTGGAGACAGACATAAAGAGACGCTGTACACACAATCACACTCCCCAAGCGTACTCTACAAACCGGGTCTAGGTACCCTTGCCCCTGGAGGGGGGAATTGCACCCAGACCCAGGTGGTGTTACCCTTTTCCCTGCGGTGGGGAGAGGCAGACCACCCCGACTCCGCAGCAGCAGGGAGGCCCCATACCCCAGACCGCAGTCGGACGGCCAACTCCTCCTACTAGCCCTCCCGCTCCAGCAGGCCGCAGAGAATGGGGGTGGGAGAAGACTCCAAACCTCCCTCCACCCGCTCATTGTAGTGTTGATGCATATGTGTTCTAAGGTGCAATTAAAACCCAGGAGGGCATGGAGCTACCTGCCAAGGAGCGGCAGAAAGACCGAAAGACCGTGAAAACATGGCGTGTAATGCTTTGTTTGTGGATGTGGAAGGGTAAAAGATTAAAATAACTTTAATGTTCACATTTCATGTATTAAACATCATTAACATATGTGCGTTGATCTGTTATCTGTACACCCCCAGGAGCCCAAATCATCGAGCCAGCTGATGCACGAATGGGGTCTTGAAGATGTTCAGTATGGCTTCACTGAGGATGACTATAAAACCATAACCAACTACAAGGCTTTCAGCCAGTTCCTCAGGCAAGCATCTAATTTTGTCTGGATGATCTTTCATTGTGTTAAAGTGCTTTGTTTTGCCTCAGTTTCTCTGGACTGTCAAAGTCATTCTCTGAGAGTCTTCCAGCAAAACTCCACTGTGAGACTAGACTGTGTTGTGACGAGCAAACACTGCTCTTTTTGTTTGAGCTAGAAAGCTCGGCTGTTGGTATAAAGAGTCTGTCTCACCTGGGGCTGTCTGGCTCGGCTAAGCTTCTGCTCTGACAAAGTGGAGCATGAGCTCCTGCAGTGCCCCCTGTGTGTAGTCAGCTGCTTACTGGATGCCTGTGACAGGCTCTGGGACTCGGTGCTCTGACCCACTATCTTTCACAGGCCAGCGTGCCAAACCTCAAGCTGTTGCCTGACAAATCGCAAACATGACATGCACACAGCAAAGCAGGGAGAATAAAACTTAAGGGGCAGTGGAGTGTCAGCAAATCAAGACCCAGTTCCCTCCAGTGCTGTGGGAAGCAGAGCTTCTATTAACAGGAATGAAGTGTGACATAATAAAGCTGCCATTGTTGTTTCATCTCCCCCTGGTTTTATTCAGGCCTCTCATTGCCAAGAAGAACCCGAAGATTCCCATGTCAAAGATGATGACAGTGTTAGGGGCCAAGTGGCGGGAGTTCAGTGCCAACAACCCGTTCAAAGGTGCATCTGCCACCGCTGTGGCCGCCGCTGTGGCTGCTGCAGTGGAAACGGTTACTGTGGCACAGCCAACGTCTGTCAGCAGCAGCCAGCTGAGCTCTCAGCTGGGGCCGATCAAAAAAGCCAAAACCAAAGAGGGAAAGGGTAAGACCTAATAAAAAGCGAGATCATTTTTAAGAAACGATAGCAAGAATGCCATCTGATTAACAGATCTCACGACTGACTCTGTGTGTGTCAGGACCAGGAGTTAGAAAGAGAAGTAAGACTGTGAAAGAAGTGAAGAAGAAGCCCAAGCCGAAGAAGACCAAATCAAAGTCGGGCCAAAGTGGGAAGAAGAAGAAAGCATCCTCGGTATGTCTTGCAGAACCCTTTTCCCTCAGCTTTCCCTTGAACGACATCAAAGCCACCGGCCTGTTTGCAGCACTTATTGTGAAAGTTGGTTTATCTTAATTCTTTCTGTAGCTCTGCGCTCCTTAGTTTCTGTGTTTGCTTTTCTAGAGTGAGGAGGACTTCCTAGAGGAGTCAGACTTTGATGACATCAGCATCCACAGTGCCTCTGTGCTTTCTGATACCTCGGGGGCCGCCACCAAGAAAAAGGCCCGACGTGGGCGGAAAAAAAGGAAAAGTATGTTTACTGTCTACTCTTGCCATGCTCTGTGGTGTGTTTTTCCCTCTAAAATCCCATTGAAATCCCTCAGAACCAGACTGTTTGATTTTGGGTAATGAGTAAATTAAAATGTATTTTTTTAAGCTTTATTTATTCTGGGAATGCTTTCTAAAGGCAGATGGTCTTCCACAGCAGCTAGTGTGCTTATACTCATTAAGATATTTTTTTATATAGAGGATTCTAATGTGTAATTATCTTGCATTTATCTATGCATCCATATCTATGTGGCTTTCTATATGAGGGAACTGCCCAGGTTTAATTGTTCTGTAACCTTCTCCAGAGGAGGACGGTGATGGCTATGAGACAGACCACCAAGACTACTGTGAGGTTTGCCAGCAGGGTGGAGAGATCATCCTGTGCGACACCTGTCCCAGAGCTTACCACCTGGTCTGTCTGGACCCTGAGCTGGAGAAGGCCCCAGAGGGAAAATGGAGCTGTCCACACTGTGTAAGTACATTAGTTTGAGCAGACTGACACATTTTGTAAGGTGGTGACTGCCCAAGTTGGATTCATGAGAGTTATTTTTGGTGATATCTTTGATGCAACTAGTCCAGGGCTATACAATGTAACAGCCTGAACTGTTGGCACCATCTTTAACCATCAGCTCAAGTTTGATGTGAATACGGAGTCAATAAAACGGGGTTAACAGAGGATACGTTTGTTAACGAGGCTGAACTCTTTTCATGTTAATAAAAAACTGTATGCAATTTTTAGTATTCATTTTTAGGAAGTCTTTTAACTTTTTCTTGCTGGTCAGGTTTTTCATCTATTAAGGATTGAAACTCCCTCAGAAGTATTGTTAACACCTGCTCTGAAATCACAGGCAGAGAGATTTGTGCTCACTGTGAGGAAATCAGGTGATAAATAAGGCAAAAAAAACATTATTATCCATCCTGAATATGTTTTGCCATCTGAGTTCAGGAAGTTGCTCTCAGGTCACTGTTACTTTGTACCCAGTGTAGAACAAACAGATTAAAATCCTTCATTACCTCAGATATTAGACAATTAGTGCTGACAGGAGTCATTCAGGTTATTTTTATTATTTTGTTTTTAATGGCTTTTTATTCTTACGATGTTAGTTGACTTCTGCCTTAACGTGCAGCAGTGTTTGTGATCAGCATTTAAAGACTGTAGGCTGTGTGACTATTAAGAGGAATTTTTGACTTTGTGAGCAGCTTTTGTGTATAAGCTGCAAACAAACTGTTCCCGACTGTGCACAAAAACAGCCAAGAAATCACGCAATTAAGAACAACTGGACTGTCAGTGTTTACGATGTTTGTTATCTTAACTTTACTTTCTGCGAATATCTCTATGTCTGAAAAATTGACATAGTCAGAGTTAAACTGAATATGTATGCTTAGTTTTACTCCCTAACATGCCCACATCAACTGTGTCCTCTAGGAGAAGGAGGGAATCCAGTGGGAGGCCAAAGATGAAGATGAAGATGAGGAGGAGGCTCCAGGTGAGGAAGAGGATGACCACATGGAGTTTTGCAGAGTTTGTAAAGATGGAGGAGAGCTGCTGTGTTGCGATACCTGCCCATCATCCTACCATATCCACTGCCTCAACCCGCCGCTTCCCGAGATACCAAATGGGGAGTGGTTATGTCCGCGCTGTATGGTAAGTTCATCTCAGTCGCCGTAGTATTTGATATTATTTTGTTTAAAATGGCTAATAATTAGGCATAGGTTCATGAAAATGTTGTAGTCAGAACAACTGGACATTTTACATACACTCATGATGGACATGAATGCTATTAATGGGACTTTGGGATTTCTGAACTGGTTTTTTTTTTTCAGCATAAATGGTTGTACAGCAGACACTCTTAATGATTTTAAACAAGAACTGAGTGCACAAGTTTGATTTATTTTAGATTTACTATAATCCACACAGTTCTTGTAGTTTCTAATATATCCATATACTCTCAATGATATGTGGATAAACTTTTCTTAGCAAGTTGCATCTTGAGAGGACACTTTTGGTAGTCATAAACAAACCTATGGCATAATTCTGGCTGGATATTTGACAACTCTTCTTGGCAGAATTGGTAAAGTTAATTGGTTGGTTTCCTTGAAAGTACCCCGTTTTTAAGCCTACTTCACAAATTTTCAATAGTGTCGAGGTCTGTGTTTTAGGAAGCCCTTTCCAGAAGTTCAATCTTAACCGACTGTATCCATTTCAAAGAACTGTTGTCATACTTTTGACCCTGTGTGCATTAGAGAAAATTGAAAATAAATACAAACTTGTGCACCAAAATCTTATTGTTTTAAAGTCAATAAAGATGTATGCTATCAATTCATTCATCATTCATCCTGGAAAAAGAGCAGTTAAAAAAAATCATTAAAAGCCCAAAATTTGCATGACATTCATCTCCATGATGAGTGTAAGTAAACCTCAATTGTATATGTGCACAACGATATTTAGTTTAACATTTGCTTTGGTGGCAGCACGGTGGCACGGTGGTTAGCACTGTTGCCGCACAGCAAGACGGTTCCAAGTTCAATTCCACCATCTTTCTGTGTGGAGTTTGCATGTTCTCCACGTGTTTGTGTGGGTTCCCTCCGGGTACTCTGGCTTCCTCCCACCGTCCAAAGACATGCAGCTTGTGGGGATAGGTTAATTGGATAATCCGAATTGCCACTAGGTGTAAATGTGAGTGCGAATGGTTGTCTGTCCCCGTGTGTTGGCCCTGCGACAGACTGGTGACCTGTCCAGGGTGTACCCTGCCTCTCGCCCTATGACAGCTGGGATAGGCTCCAGCGACCCCGAAAGGGAATGGATGGATGGATGGATGGATTTTCTTTGGTGATTTTGTTCAAATTATTTTGTTTTTCAGTCTTGTCTTTTCTCTTTGTTGTTTACAAACGTGACACATTTACATCATGTTGATTTTAATTACCAGAGCGCTGTCACTGATACATAATTGAATGATGCATAAATATACATTGTTAGAGAGCCAGAGCAGATAAAGGGTGACCTCTTTCACTTTGATAAGTGTGCACACCTACAGCAGTTTCAGCCACATTAGCTTGTTGATGTTAATGTGAAATATGTCTCCTTTAGGAGGGTGATTGCTTGTCAAAGACTTTCATATTCATCTTCATATTTTTACAGAAACTCATTATTGTTACTCAGTCAGAAGCTAAGAAGAGCTGTGTGTGTGACAGAACCTTACTTTTTCCTTGCAGTGCCCTCCCCTTAAAGGAAAAGTACAAAAGATTATGCATTGGACGTGGGGAGAAGCTCCGCTGCCAGCCGAACCACCTACAGGACCTGATGGCAAGCCAACAGATCCGCTCACCAACCCCCCGCTCAAGGGCCGCCCAGAGAGGGAGTTCTTTGTTAAGTGGGCTGGCCTTTCGTACTGGCACTGCTCCTGGGTCAGCGAACTGCAGGTGAGATGCCAGAAGTCAGTCCAGTCTCAAATTAACATTTCTGCTCTTCTTGGCCAAAGTGTTCTCTTTGTTAAATATAGAACAAACCGAAGGAGCCAAGGGAGGATTTTACTGGATGATCTATTACTTTTTAATATAATATTAGAAAAACACAATGTTACATGAAATCTATTTTTCAGTTTTTCATGGAGAAGTTTTCCTTCAAATGCTCGACAAAGCACCTAATTTATTTTACACGAACTTTTTCTTTATTAATATCAGTCTGGGTTTTTTGTAACTAATTAAGTCAGTTTCATTGTTACAGATGGAAAATAATATATTGCATTTTTGTACCTACTTTGCTCAAGGAGGTGCTTGAAGGAAACTTACAAAACCAATAGTTTTGCTTTGTTGCTGGTTGTGCAGTTGGAGCTGTACCACACGGTCATGTACCGGAACTATCAGCGTAAGAACGACATGGACGAGCCCCCGCCATATGACTACGGCTCCGGAGAGGAGGAGCTCAACAGTGAGAAGAGAAAGAGCAAAGATCCCCAGTATGCTGCGATGGAGGAGCGCTTCTACCGTTATGGCATTAAACCAGAGTGGATGGTTATCCACCGGATAATCAATCATAGGTAGCTGCTCACACAGACTCTCAGATCAGGGTTTTCAGGATGTATTTAAAATACCATACATTTTATAGACCAGATATTCTAATTATTGCTTTTAACATTTCACAATATATCTGTATAACAGTTAAATGATCAGAAAGAAACATCTTCCATATGGCGGTCTCATATCAAGTTGTTTTTCAGTGTCTGTTTAATGATCAGTGTGATAAATTTATAAAACCTGCAGCTGTTTTCTGCTTTGTAGTTTTGATAAAGATGGTGATGTGCACTACTTGATCAAGTGGAGAGACCTGCCCTACGACCAGTGCACCTGGGAGGTGGATGATTTCGACATCCCAGATTATGAAAGTCATAAAGCTTCTTACTGGGATCACAGGTTAGTTAACTGTGTTTTGTACCTTTTTCAAGTAGCTTTCTCACGGTGGGAAGATGACAGTGAGAACACAGAAATCCCCTGCACACAAAAGTAAACAAAAGCATATGCCTACATCTGCTGCTGTTTCCCTTCATCCTCGCCCTCTGTCTGTGACAACCGTTAGAGTCATTTGTTGTGACATGAAATTGTTGCTTCGTTATAATTTTTTTTCCTTTTCCTCAGAGAGCAAATTTTAGGAGAGGATCAGCGCCCTCTTGTGGTGAGGAAAGGCAAGAAACTAAAAGATGACCATCCAAAGAGAGAAGTCCCTCCTGATGCCCCAATCATAGATGTAAGTTTGGATATTTGGGCCCACTTCTGCCAACTGAACTGTGATTGCCTGCAGCAGGTTTTTGCAGCAAACATTTCAAAAGTAATGCTCTCGATCTAAAGCTACAATTTATCGTGGCTGATTATTCTAGAGTCTATATTTAAACTGCACATATACAGTACTGTGAAAAAGTTATGAGTCACCCCTCATTTCTTTGCATTTTGCTTGGAAAATGGTATATAGGTGCTACGAAATATGGGCTAAATGGAAATACAGAGTAAAAGTCAAAGCCAAAGTTTTTACAAATTTAATTAGCTTGATATGAACACCTTCATTCTTCCGGACAGCCTGAACTCTCTTAGGCAATCCTTCATATAATTTCTTTAAGGATAATTCAGGGATAGTTCTCCAGGCCTCTTGAAGGACATTCAAAGCTCTTCTTTGGATGTTGACTGTGTTCTGTTCAGTTCTTTGTCAAGAGGATCCCACACAGTTTCAGTAATGTTGAAATCCAGGCTCTGGGGAGGCCAATCCAAAACTGATAGTTTTCTATTGTGTATTTTTCTATTCAGGTATGCTTTTACTGCACTGAGAGTGTGTTTGTGATGCTTTAAAATGGCATTGCATGTTGGATCAAAATCTTATGGAACTTTTCTGCATTCATAATTTCAGCAGTTTTGACAAGATCAAACCATGTTTTACATGGTGAAGCACCAGATGCATCTCTCACATCTTATCTCATGTTTTCCTGGATCTTTTCATGTTTCATAAGGACATGACTTTTAGATACTGTTCATCTGCTGTTGGTAGTTTTTTAGGTCTCCCGCTTCTTGTTTTGTCCAACTGTTCATTTTTTAAAGGCAAATTATGGGTTTTTGTGACAGATTGCTTGTAATGAAGCCCATAAAGATAAAATTTCAGATTTGTCCTTTGCTAAGTTTTCTTATGTTTATGCTAATGTTTTTTATGCTTAAATGATTCATAGGTTGATATTAAGTTGTTCAAAAACTACAAGATCTGGACTGGAAATGAGAGCCAAAGTAACAAAATAAAAAAGCATTGAAAGACCTTCCGAAAGACTCTTACAAGATTCTGCCTCCTATTTCTATTATCAGCCCACCATCAAGTTTGAGCACCAACCATGGTACATTAATGCCACTGGGGGAACGCTACATCCGTACCAGCTGGAAGGCCTGAACTGGTTGAGGTTCTCCTGGGCTCAGGGCACAGATACGATCCTGGCTGATGAAATGGGCCTGGGAAAGACGGTGCAGACGATAGTGTTTCTCTACTCGCTGTATAAGGAGGTAAGACTGAAAGACTGTCCTCTTTTGTCTTTTCCATATTGCATTGCATAGATCACATTTTGGTTCTGTGGGTGTAATTCATAAAGCACCTGTTAGTAATATAAATGGGAATATAAACTTAGAGCTAATAATATTGTGCGTAAAAAGTAAAATGATGAACTGAGTTCTTCTTCGGGTGATGTATTTTATGGGGAAGTAACCTAATGTCTCCTGTCTCTGTCAGGGTCATTCCAAAGGACCTTTCTTGGTGAGCGCACCCCTTTCCACTATCATTAACTGGGAGAGAGAATTTGAGATGTGGGCTCCAGATTTCTATGTGGTGACATACACTGGAGACAAAGACAGCAGGGCAATCATCAGGGAGAACGAGTTCACCTTTGAAGACAGTGCAGTAAAATCAGGGCGGAAGGTGTTCCGTATGAAGGTAGTGTACCCCATGCTCATCCATGTTTTTCTCACCAGGTCAAAATACTGTTTTTCAAGTGCATACTTTTTGAAGCCGCAGGTGATGAAATAAATGATAATTTTACTTTGTTTTTAATTCATTTTATGCCTATTACATGCAGCACATACTAAATCATCGTATCTACCATCCAATCTGCTCCCTTGCAGAAAGACACTCCTATCAAGTTCCATGTGCTGCTGACATCTTATGAGCTGATTACTATAGATCAAGCCATTCTGAGCTCTGTCACCTGGGCCTGTCTGGTGGTAGATGAGGCCCACAGATTGAAAAACAACCAATCAAAGGTAAAGCTGCACCGCCTGCACTGAGATATATCCTATCATATGCTTTGGAAGCAGAAACAGCATCCTTTTAACAGAAAAAGAAAAATGCATGAGAAGGATGAGTAGAGTAGGGTGTACATCTCTTCATATGGCATTGACTTTCATCATCTTGCACAATCTCTCATGTTCAGTTTTTCAGAATTCTCAATGGGTATAAGATCTACTACAAGCTGCTGCTCACTGGAACTCCTCTTCAAAACAACCTAGAAGAGCTGTTCCACCTCCTTAACTTCCTCACCCCAGAGCGCTTCAAGTATGTGCTGTCTCTTTTCTATCGTATATAATTTCCTACCTTTTTTTCTCATGGATTTCATGCATTAAATTATGATATATATAATGTTATGAACAATAAAAAATACAAACAGGAAGAAAGTGAATGTAAATAACTTCATTATAAATAATTGTGTATAAACTGATTTTAAGTCTTTTTTAATAGTTTTCTAAAGCCAATGAAAATTCACCATCATCTAATATTTTTTTGCCCGTATAGACTCAGTTTCTGTGCAGCTCAGGTAAATTGGTATAGATTTTATGACTGATCCTCCTTATTATCGCATAAGTTCAGCCCAGTAATGAGTCTTGTCCATTTAAAACTCCAGAATGACAAATTTTATACATTTCCAACATCACAGGCACAGCTAACTGACCAAAGCACTTTTACATTTTGTGATGAGTAAGACTATCAGCATCCATTTTCAAGCAGTTTTAAGTCAGCACATTGTACTGGAGCAAAAATAGATAGATCTCTTGTTTTAAATAAAATACATTTAAATTAAGAAATAGGCTTTTTTTTAAAAATATAATTTCATTTCATTGTGACCTGCAGTAACCTGGAAGGCTTCCTGGAGGAGTTTGCTGATATCTCTAAAGAGGATCAGATCAAAAAGCTCCACGACCTGCTGGGACCTCACATGCTCAGGAGGCTGAAAGCTGATGTCTTCAAGAATATGCCTGCAAAGACAGAGCTGATTGTCAGAGTGGAGCTTAGCCCCATGCAGAAGTAAGCCTGAAAAAAATAAGCATAACCGTGTTGAAGGAAGCATGGGCAAATAATTGATTGTGATTTTCATTTCTTCTCCTGACTCTATCTGACCTCTAACCTGCAGGAAATATTACAAGTTTATCTTGACACGAAACTTCGAGGCTTTGAACTCCAAAGGTGGAGGGAACCAGGTGTCCCTCCTCAACATTATGATGGACCTGAAAAAGTGCTGCAACCACCCTTACCTGTTCCCTGTGGCCGCTGTGGTAAGGCAGATTTACTTTATTTGTTTTATTTCAGAGTACAGATGACTTATATCAACCAACACAGAAAACTAGAAAACTGCCCCTTTTTCTGAGTTCGGTTTAGCATGTTATTCAGAGATACTGTAGCAAGCAATGATTCTCGAGCTAATCTCCATCCTGGCATTGATTGTTTTATCTTGAAGGAGGCTCCTGTTTTACCCAATGGCTCTTATGATGGCAACCTACTGGTGAAGTCCTCAGGAAAACTGACGCTGCTTCAGAAAATGCTAAAAAAGCTCAAAGATGAAGGACACAGAGTTCTCATTTTCTCTCAGGTAACACTCAAATAAATGTATGTGTCAGAGTCTGTCTATATTTTAGCCATTTCTGTGCGATGGCAGTTTTATGTGATGAATGACATCAAAGACAATTTCAGGTTTTTTAGCTGTAAGGTCCAACATTGTGTTTACAGATGACAAAGATGCTGGATCTGCTCGAGGACTTTCTTGAGTTTGAGGGTTATAAATATGAACGTATTGATGGGGGGATTACTGGAGGTCTAAGGCAGGAAGCCATTGACCGCTTCAATGGTGAGGGTTGTTTTTTTTTTTGTGCACTTGCACATTTGTCTCAGTCTGGCTTTCACTTACTCACACACTCTTAAACACACAAAGCAACTCGCTGCTCTGTTTTATGTCACAGCACCAGGCGCGCAGCAGTTCTGCTTCTTGCTTTCAACACGAGCTGGAGGCCTTGGCATCAACCTGGCGAGCGCAGATACTGTCATCATCTACGACTCTGACTGGAATCCTCACAATGACATCCAAGTACTGACTCCACATAGAATATTTTAATATTGAATTATTATTATTATTTATTTATTTGTAATTTGTAACAAGTTGAGCTTTAATTCTCAAGTGAAAAACCATCTCTTTAATTTCACCTCTTCACTCCAGTGTCATGCCTTGTATCTTCCTCTTTGTTACAGGCATTTAGCAGAGCGCACCGTATAGGCCAAAACAAGAAAGTGATGATCTACCGGTTTGTGACTCGAGGCTCAGTGGAGGAGCGAATCACCCAAGTGGCCAAAAGGAAAATGATGCTGACTCACCTGGTGGTGCGCCCTGGCCTGGGCTCCAAAATGGGCTCCATGTCCAAACAAGAACTGGATGACATCCTAAAGTTTGGAACTGAGGAGCTTTTTAAAGATGAAATGGAAGCAGCACGAACAATGGGTCTGTCTATGTGTATACTGACGTGTGTTTCTGTTATGGATTGAACAAAAGCACACCCATTTTTATTGGGGTTTGTCTATTCACAGATATTCCTGTGCTAGAGACCTTTTTGTGTAGATTTCTATCAGCATTTTTAAGCTTACACACTTTCCTCTGCTCAAAAGCGCCTCCGCTCGTTATTAAGTAAAAGCCTCTCATTAACAGGTGATAACAAAGATGGTGAGGAGGGCAGTGTGATTCACTACGACGATGATGCTATCTCAAAGCTGCTGGACCGCAGCCAGGATGCCACTGAAGACACAGAGATACAGAATATGAATGAGTACCTGAGCTCCTTCAAGGTGGCTCAGTATGTGGTGAAAGAAGAAGATGGAGAGGTGAGATTTTAACCGTCTTCACATCATGTGACATCATGATAATTGGGGTCGCACACACAAAATCTGTAGATCTCATTTATATCACAGTTCAATTATTTTGCTCAATACGCTACCTTCGACATAGGCCTTGTTTTAGAGATACTTACGCATGTGTCCTAATGTGCTATTATTCAGGAGGAGGTAGAGCGAGAGATCATTAAGCAAGAGGAGAACGTGGATCCGGACTACTGGGAAAAACTCCTCCGCCACCACTATGAGCAACAGCAGGAAGATCTGGCGCGAAATCTGGGCAAAGGCAAACGCATCCGAAAGCAGGTCAACTACAACGATACGACCCAGGAAGACCAAGGTAGGCTCAAGAGACACACAGCACCTCCCTATCAACATGTCTGCCGAGTTTTATTAGAGAGACAAGAGTGTGGCATTATCTCAAAATGGGATCATTTGGGTGTATCCTCTTCATTGTAACTCTTAGAATTCATTATACTGCCCTAAAGCTCACTTGTACCTCATGCATTTATGTAGTTTTATCAATGGGTGTTAAAGCACCCCTTTTTGCAGTAATTTTGCATGCTCAGCGTCCTGTCGATTGTAGTTGTCCTGCAGTTGAACTTTTATTTAAGAGTGAATAAAGACTTTAAAGCTCATTGTAGCTTAGAGTACACTCAAAGTTAAAGTGATTGTCTGCCATAGTTGCAAACCCTCACTTCACTTCCAGAGGCCTGAAGTGGTACAGTATGTGCATGCCCGACTGTAGTGGTCTGTAGTAATCTGCAGTGCCATGGCGCCCTCAGGTGGCCACCAACAGAAGCGAACGCAATGTACTGTTTCTCTTTGATGTGTGGCTCAGAATGGCAGGATGATCTTTCAGACAATCAGTCGGAGTACTCCGTGGGGTCCGAGGACGAGGACGAAGATTTCGAGGAGAGGCCTGAAGGTAGGCAGCAAAAAACACGATAAGTCACATTTGAATATAAACAAAACAGATTCTTACTGTATTTTTTCTGTCATTATACATGTCCCTACATGCGCCCATCTTTCTGACAACGGACTTTGTTTTGTTCTACGTAGGAGGACGCAGACAATCACGTCGGCAGCTCAAGAGTGAGAAAGACAAACCTCTTCCACCCTTACTGGCTCGGGTTGGAGGCAGTATCGAGGTATGAATTCCAGGAAGTCCTCGCATATCTTCAAGTGTATTGGCTTACTTTAATTGTTTGTCTTACCAGATCATTTTGTAATCAGTCACTTTAGAATATTTCCTCATTTGAAGAAAATTTGACATTTTTGAGCAGCATGTCAGGAAGCATCACTGCTCTGCAGCTGATCATGTGCTTCTTTGTAAAATGAGAAATCAGGATCAATAAATTCTCACCCTGTTATTACATCATAAAACATATATCCACAAGTATAATTTAGAACTGTTTTAATATACAAGGGAATACTTCTTATGTCTTTCTACTGCTTCTTTCTGACTTTTTGAATTCACAACCTCTTTATCTAAAACATCTCTATTACTCTGTTTTCTGATTATCATCATTTCAAGGTCCTTGGGTTCAACGCTCGTCAGAGGAAAGCCTTCCTTAATGCCATCATGCGCTGGGGCATGCCCCCTCAGGATGCTTTCAACTCTCATTGGCTAGTTAGGGACCTGAGAGGGAAGAGTGAGCGCGAGTTCAGGTGAAGCTCTAATATTATTCATTTTTCAACTATGACACAAGTAGCGTTATTTGAATCAGTTGTAATTTTGTTTTCACACAGTGCAATTTTTTTCTCAAGAGGGGCCTGTCATTATATTAAGTGGCAGCTCTTGGCTCTTTCATTAACTGTTTACACTGTTTGCTAGCCCATGGCAATGCTCCAGATTGCTCATGTCACGTTGGTAAAGGTCGGCCTTGCCAATTTCACTTTAATTTGGAGCAGTGGGAAAGAAAATGCCCACAGGTTGTTAAAACTAAAATTTTATGCCTGCAAATTATAACACATCACTCCTGTTGCTGCTATTGCAGCCAATAACACTATTAGCAAACCTATTACTTTGACCTTGTTCTCAATCAGTCAGTTGAAGTGATGGCATTATGTTTTACCAAAGCGACTCACTACACTGCATTAGCATTTACTTCAGCTGTCTTCTATGTATTGATAGTTTCTTTAATAATTAGAGATGGCACATCCTATATGTAGTTATGGATACCCATTTTACTAAGCTTCATTAAACAGATCAGAAAATGTTAACCTGTAGCTTACATGCTGATGTAGTGTAACAGTGCACCTGTCTAGTACACAGTGTCATCTGTGTAGTTTCAGTTTCTAATAGATGTTAAAATGTACAACAAAATCTAGCATGAAAGGTAGGGTATGTATGTGCTTCCAGCAACAAACATCTTCAGCACTCGCTGTGGTGTTCCGACCGTGTCGAGCGTGTAAGCCTGTGTAACGTATATAATCGTCTTTTTCTGAAGAAGAAGCTTTGATACTGTCAGGAGAGTAGTTTGGGCAGTGTGAGAGTGTGATACACTGACTGAAAATGGGTGTCTCACACTAGGTTTTTTCTCATGATGTTGTTATTTGGGGAATTCTCCAAAATGTCATGTCGTTTAGTGAGCTGCACAGCAGAAACATGTTTGAGTTCAGAGTGATACATGGCAGTGTATCACCTCGAAACAGTGAGATTTCTGCCACCAGGGTGTGCATTCTTGAATGACATTAAGATGACAGGAAAGGAGTGCGTGTCTGAAACAAGCTTATTGCTACCTCCCTAGTCGTTAGTAGAGGTTTGAAAATGTGAGTTTGTGCTGGTAACCTTATAGAAATTTTTGTGTTCCTTAGGGCCTACGTGTCTCTGTTCATGAGACATTTATGTGAGCCGGGGGCAGATGGAGCAGAGACCTTTGCCGATGGAGTCCCTCGCGAGGGGCTGTCTCGTCAGCATGTTCTTACCAGGATCGGAGTCATGTCCCTTGTCAGGAAAAAGGTACCGATTATTCAGCCAAAGAAATTTTCTTCCTATGCTGGAACATTGAGATTAGAAAAAGTAGGTCAGCCCATCCTGGAGGAAGCCAAAGCGGGGGGGCGGGGGGGGGGGTAATCTTTGGGTACAAACTTTTTCTTGCTTTGAACATCATGCATATTCCAAAATAAGATGTTTTTTGGAGATTTGTCAGCAGTGAATACATCTGAGACTGAAGTGAATGAAGATTTGTATGTAAAGTGTTTAGAAAGGTTAGAAAGTTACTAAATACAGTTTCCACAATTATATTCGCCAATGTAGGATCACAGGCTAATACTACTTTTTCTTTATATTATACAGTACTGTGCAAATCTCTTGAGCCACCCTTGATTTCTTACCTTCTTACAATTCTTACAAATGGTCCTTTACAATAGTTTAACCATTTAACACTGACCTATGAATAATTTAATCATAAAAACACACCAAACTCAAGGGATGGAGGGACCGAAGAAGTCATATGGATGGCATCCAGATGAAGAGACTCTCAATGACTTCTTCAGTCGCTTGGAAATCACTAAAAGTTTGATTTTGTTCATCTGGACTCTGTTTCCAGATAAACAGAATGAACTTTCTGGGATTTCCTTACCTGAATTATTGATCCTGGATCGAGATCTTGACTCACTTGGGCAAGAACTGCCTAAAACTGGCATGTGAGTACAAGCAAACAGCACGTACATCACTCTCTTGGATCAGTGATGAAATGTTTCACATTTCTGAGGTCCTTCAAGAAGCCTGGAAAACTATTCCTGAAGACTACTTAAGTAAATTAGAAGAAAGTTGCCTAAGAGAGTTTTAAGTTTAGGCTTTGTTGAAGAATAAAAGGTGATCATACCAAATATTGACTTCCAGGCTCATTTGAACTGTTAACCTTTTTAACTGTCTGTCTTTATATGTTTTATTTCCAAGTAGGTTAACAGGTGTTTTAATAAATTGTTGCACCAGTTTTAACAACAAAATATAAAGAAGTTATGACGAGCTTGGGACTTTTGCACACTACTGTATAAAGCAAATAACAATAGCTATATTAATTCATTTATTTAAATCTATACATAGTAAACTTGTAGTATTACAAGATTTTTTAAAAGTATAACATTAGTGTATTACATGCTCAAGTACTACAGATAGAGACTAGCAAGTAGCTACAGCTGGCAGAATACAGCTCTTCCCTTATGAGAGCTACAGTTTAAAATTAGATTTTCTATTAATGTTTTTGTGCATGGCCTGTGGCAAATAAAGTTTTTAAAAAGTGTTGAAAAACCGAGTTGCCATGATAACTAGGCTAAGTTTGAAGTTAAAATGAGCTGGTCCATCTGGCTTGAGCCAGAATTAATATTTTACTAGTGCTTAATTATGCTACATGTACTTTATAATTTTATAATAGAGTTCTTCCTAATGCCTTATTTAAAGAAAGTAGGACATCCAGTGAAAGTATAGGATGTTCTTTTTATCACAGTTGAATCTCTTTTCTTTACTGTAGGTGCAAGAGTTTGAGCATGTAAATGGGAAGTTAAGCTCTCCTGATCTGATTCCCATTGGAATGGAGCTGAAGAAACTGAATGAGAGTGTATCCTCTGATCCCAACACGCCTGTGCCAGCTAGCCCTGTGGCTACTCAGCCCAGCACTCCTATCCCACAAGGTCTGCTTTGATCATGTTCTGTTTTCCTCTAAATGTTAAAGTAAAGTTCATGCTGTATCACTTTATGACTGCAAATGAGCTGAGTTGTTGTTTTCTGGAATGTAGAAAAAACTGAGTCTTTCTTGGGTACTGCGGAGGACAAGGAAGCCACAGAGCCAGAGAGCAAGAAACTGTCAGAGCAGGAAGTGAGTCCTTTTTTTTCTCCCTTTAACCACCACTTTCTTTCTTTTCTCCTTTATTGTCTTGTCCATCATCTCATGGGTCATCACACTGTAACCATAACTCATCATTCTCAGAAGACGCTTGTCAAACTCCGACACCTTTTAACTTGTCTTTTTTTGCCCTTTACCGACTCTATCCTTTCTCCCTCTGTTGTCCTGTCTGTTTTCCCTCGGCAGGCTTCCACTGTTGAGCCAGCATCTGCACCCGAGAAGGCAACTGACAGTGACGAGAACAAGGGCAACTCAGAGGAGAAAACAGGAGATGAGAGGAACAGAACCGAGTCGCCCTCCACAAAGACGGAGCCATCTGCTAACCCAAAAGAGCCAGCTTTCAAACAGTCCGAAGCGCAATCCACTATCACCTCACCTAAGAGTGAGCGGTTTATGATCTGTGTACTTCAGATTTTACTTATCTGCAAGGCTGTGCTTTGTTTATTCATTCTTTTTTCTTCTATCCTCAGTGGAGCCATGCAAAGAAACCGAAAAGTCCTCAGAAAAAGGAGACACTGATTCTCCTCTGGCAAAAACTGAAGACAAGGAAAATAAACCAGGTAAACGTGCTATGACTCCTTAAATTAAAGATGGAGGATTATTCTGCTATATACACCACTATATACACCACAGATATTTATTTTAATTAATTGTAACCTTTGCAGATGATGTAAAGAGTGAAGACGCATTAGAGGGTCGAATAAATGGAGACAAGGACACTTTGGATGAGATAGACGAGAGCAGGAAAGAAGACAAAAATGGATTCAAAGCAAAGTTCATGTTTAATATTGCTGACGGAGGTTTTACAGGTAAGAATCAATCCGATTTCTGCTATTTGTCCTTAATATACCTGATGCTGACTGACCAGGTGTCACCTGGAGTACTCTGGTCACATTCCTCCTTCATATCCACATATGAGATATGAGATAAAGTTGATCAATTAGACTCTGAGTTCACAAAGTCACTGACAAATGTTGTGTCACTGGGAGAAATTGTCACTTATAAGCCCATCATAGAAGTCTTCTGAGTCTGATTTCCTGAGACTATCCATATCGTCAGACTGTAGAGTGAAGTCTGCACCTTATAAATAGATATTCTTTCTCTCCCCACTTTTCCTCCCGTGTTTTCTTTGGTTTACTCAGAATCTCTACTGCAGGTTATTTCAGGTGTCACACTGATTTATCTTTGTTTTGATATAAGTTTTGTTTGTGTTTATATGCTCTTATTTCTCTTTACGTGTTACAGACATATGGGATATTACTTTGTATTTTTGTAAGAACCCTGTTTTTATTTTTACGCCGTCAGAGCTGCACACCCTCTGGCAGACTGAAGAGCGAGCAGCGCTGTCTTCTGGAAAGATGCATGACATCTGGCACCGTCGCCATGACTACTGGCTGTTGGCTGGCATCGTGACGTATCCTTTCTTCCAGAGTGAGGAGCGAGAAGCATATGGCAGAGCAATGTAATTACTTATGACAGAAGTAGCTGCGGAGCTGATATTTACAAAATGTGAGGATGATGTAAAACTACGCTTTCCTGCTTCCTCTTTATTTGAAGAATTTTATGAGGTTTTCCTTGCTCCCATTTGCTTTCTTTGACCGTGAATTTATCTCAGACATGGCTACGCTCGCTGGCAAGACATTCAGAATGATCCACGTTATGCGATTCTGAATGAGCCTTTCAAGACCGAGATGCATAAGGGCAACTACTTAGAAATGAAAAACAAATTCCTGGCTCGCCGCTTTAAGGCAAGTGTGGAGTTTTTTGTTTTTGTTTTTTTTTAAAAAACAGAAAAATAACAATAATACATTCTTCACATTATAATCTGAATACAAATGGAACCAGTTTGCATCTCCCTGCTATGTCTGCATTTCATACAAACTTCTCTTTGTTACTTTGCCTCACTGTAGTTGTTAGAGCAGGCTCTGGTGATCGAGGAGCAGCTGAGGCGGGCGGCTTACCTGAATATGACCCAGGACCCGAGTCACCCTGCCATGGCACTCAACACTCGCTTTGCCGAGGTGGAATGTCTGGCCGAGTCCCACCAGCACCTGTCCAAAGAGTCTCTGGCTGGGAACAAACCTGCCAACGCCGTGCTGCACAAAGGTCCGCAGCCCAGTGTCAAAAACAGCAACAGTTTAACCTGGCGAGATTCAGCTACCCAGTGCTGATAAATAGCTTTTTGTGATGCAAAGTAACTGGTTTGTTTGTGCTTCGTTCTGTTTCAAATCAGATGCAGGAGGAAATATTAACTTGAAACTTCACTATTTTTTAACTGAGACAGTATATTTTATGAAATAAATAGTATTTGTGTTTCTTTCACAGTGTGCTGTGTTGTTGGAATCAGTATACTAATACCAGAGTAAATTATGTTGCTCCAAGACAGTAAGAACACTAAGGAACAAGTTAAAACACCAATATAAAAAATTCCAAATGTTGCAAACAATTGCAAAATAGCTCCAATAATACAAACAGCTCTACGTATGTCATTCAGTGGTGCATTTAGGTCACCTCAGTCTCTCACTGAGCATGCTCCTGTGGCTGGACAGCGTGTCATGGAGTGGGTGGGTTAGAAGAGATTTATAACACGTGAAAAAAACTTCTGCAGTTACACTTTAAAAAGTCTTTTTTTATGTTATTTGAAACGGTGTCAATGTCATTTCACTAATTACTAGTACACAAAAGCTATTTTAACCTGTTAATAATACATGTTTTGTTTCCAAATGGAGACAGCTGTCAATTCCATCCATCCAGACAGTAAACAGGATGCCAAAGGAAGCATTTACAGATATTTCCACTCCACTGTTTTGTGAAGAGCTTCTAAAAGGCAGCCAGTAAATATCCTGTTTGACACAGTGGCTTCATTTTATGTTAATTTGACTCACCATTAAAACATGCTTACAGTGATTAGTAGGATGAAAGTTTGGGAAGAGGCCAAAGACTGATTGAAACTGAGGCGTTAAAATGTTATCGTTTCAAAATGATGCTGACTGTGACCCTCACTGATTTGTCTGCCAGTGAAACATGTTTTGGCATTTAGTTCTTGGCACTTGTTAATTTCAGGTCCTGGAACAAACAAATTAGCTTTTTTAATTATTTGAGGTTCACACTAATTATGTCAAGGGTGTTGGAAAAGTTTTACATGCATTTTCCCGACATTTTATCGAAATCATTCTTTTAATACTAACATAAGTGAAACTGCTCTTGTGTGTGTTCGTGCTCTTGCAGTGCTGAACCAGCTGGAGGAACTTCTGAGTGACATGAAAGCAGATGTGACACGACTGCCCAACATGCTGTCCAGGATCCCACCGGTGTCGGCGAGGCTGCAGATGTCTGAGCGGAGCATCCTGAGCCGCCTCACCAGCCGAGGCAATGAACCTCCACCGCAGCAGGTGAGATGGAGCGTGGTTGTCAAGGAGATCAGGTGGGTTTTAGAAAGCTTTTTAAAAAAATGGAATTAAAGTTATTTGAGCTCATTTCCTGTAAAACAGGTTAAGGCTCAAAAGTGGGCAACTTGGCTAAGTAAATTTAAGAAAAAGGAAAAGCTGTGTCCCAAAACCTTTGAAGTTCGCCGTTGTCGCAACTACACAGCCACACTATTCCTTTGAAATCTCAAACTTAGGCTCGCTATTCCCCACGGAAGATTTCCCTCAGGTGCGATATGGGGAAAGAAAAATCTCCCTTAAGTTGTTTGCTTTCACCACTGTGCTCCACATTTTGCTCCCAGAGGAGAAAAAGTTGTTGTGTCTTTGCTTTCCTCTCTGCTGTAGAGTGTGTATTTTGTTCTGTTATACAAGGGATCATTTCAGCCACGTAGTCTCTGTGGCCATATGCTCTGACAGTCTTTTTTTGGTTGTTATGACAACGCTTTCCTGACCATGACACAGTCGACGCACTTTCCTCCGCTTTTATCTGTCTTTACTTTGCTGGTGTAGAAAGAAAACTTCTCTTACAGAGCAACTCAAGCCTTTTAAGCACTGTATAGTAGAAAAAACCTCATACTGAATACCTGCTGTAATCACAAAGCTGTTTACAGCAAGATGACTAATCCTTTGTGTGTGTTTCAGCCGTTTAGTCCAGGTGGGTTTGGCTGCTCCCAGATGTACAGCGGCAGTTTTGGAGGCGGATTCAGAGGACCAGGCGGACAGCCTATGGTTAACTATAGTCAGATGCCCTTAGGACCATACGTCAGCGGTAACAATCAACATTTTGCACTATATTGTATGTGACACACAACACAGATAGCATTTCAATTTCATGTGCAATAGGCTGAGAGATTACATGTACAGTAAATGATGTCACCTTGGCAAATATGCAATAAAAAGCTACAAGCAAAAGTCTGCATATGTTTGCAGAAGCACTAGTTTTCTTAGATAAGTCAAGTGATTGTTAAGGATCATTTTAATTAATCAAGAATCCATGTTAATCAACTTATTGTCATTGTTCTTGCCATCCTTACTTAATGCTAATAGGCAGTTATTTAAAAGTAGAAACATTAGTAGAAACCCACAGGTTTTAAACAGTCACATTAGCTAAATTCTATCTTCCCACATCACTGCAGATGTCCATTGTGCACTTTGGCCTATGACCTAGCTTTATAAATAGCTGGTCATAGAGCTTTAATTTGTCATAGAGCTAATTTTTGTTTTGTTTTTTAAGAATGATTTAGAAATTTACTGACTTTGTTTTGCCTTTAAACAACTGTCTCATACCATCTGGCAAAATTCTCAACATTCACATTCATATTGTTTCAGTGAACCACAAAAAAAAAGATCTCTTCTCTTTTCAGTCTCCACTAATGGCCCCCCACCCCCTACAAGCCATCTGGACAAGAAGTCACTTGACTCCTTGAGGGACGTGGCTACGCCTGACCTCAAATCAGGCAAACCTAGTGATGTCATCTGTATTGAGGACTAGACCAGCTCTGTAACACTGACCTCAGGTCAGAAACTCCCAGGGATGGAATCTCAATGGATGACTACTGACCAACTCTTACGCCACTCTCTCCTTGTTCTCTCGCTCCTTCCTAACTCCAGATCTAAAAGTCAAGCTCTCTTCTCTCTACGGATAAGGCAATTAACTTTTTAATGCAGACGTATGTATCTTAACAATTGCACTTTTATCTTTAAAGAATCCTATAGAAGTATTTCAGTAGATGTTTGCTTTTGTTTACCTGTGATGGAAAGCTGCAGATTAAGAAGGAAAATGGAGCAGCTTCTTTGAAAACAGCTTCTTTCGCTCTGCACTACAGTGGAAGACTCGAGCAAGTTGGTGGCACTGAGTTCCTGACGCGCTTGATTGGGGCTCATTCTGATTCTGGAATGTGTGTTTTATTTGCGTCAGCCTCAATTCTTTTCATCTGCATACACTCAGTTGCTTTTACTCATCTGCCTATTTACTGTACACTGTGACTGTGCTCCCCCGGAGCTTGTCCCCTGTGAAGAGTGGAGTCGTCGAGGATGTCTACAGTCATAGCTTGATAAGAGATTGCTTTTTGAAGGCCAGTATTGTTATTTTAAATAAACTTGTGTTTTGTCATTCATGTTGTAACCTGTGAAGAAAATATTGATTTGAAAGAATCAAGAACTATTAACATGTATGCAGTAGCTGGACACAGGCTTTTGGAGAATCCTCTAAAGACTGCCACCTGCTGGTAATCTCAAGAAAGTAATTTCTGCTAAACCTGCAGGGAGACTTGACTGCAGTACCTGGGAACGTTGGCCTCTTGTACTGTATATACTGAGAGACTGCTGTTTATTTTACCTCACATATGTCTAATGATAGTGAACACATGTAAACATACATGGATGAAATCAGAAGCCTGGCTTAGTGTTGTACATGAAAATCAAGTGAGAGAAACTTTGGGAGTGGCAAGAATGATTTTTAATGCATTTTAGAGAAGACTGAGTATTTCTGTGTATGGTACAATATTTGTGATTCTTTCTATATTTGAATGTTAGTAGTGGCTGTAGAGCTTAACCCTGGGGCCATGACCGGTGGGACTTCATTGTAAACAGGGACCCATCTGGTACATCCACATACAGGGCTTCAGTGTTACCGAGACCAGAGTCCTGAATGGAGGGTGGAGTTTTATCCCTCTTATATCCCAGGGACTTTCCCAGTTCCCTTTTAATTGTTAGGACTAAATAAGAACACATGTGCTTATGGTGCAATGTCACCTCAAGTTTAACATTTGATGCAGACTGCGCTTTTGTTTGCTTCTCTTTTTTTGAGGTTAAATCTAATGTTTTTGGTCACTTGGTGCCATTAAAGGATATGATCCAGAATGATTTGTTCTTGTTGCAGTGCATTTCCTCCGCAGAGGTTAAGACTGTAAATTGTGGTGTTACAGTCAAAGCTTTTCATTTGAAGTAATATTCTCTGTGCATCAGCATTCAAGGACCATCATTGCTTTTAGATGATGTCGTCACTTTCAGCCTCCTTAGTAACAGTGTACGTGGTCATTTATTGCTTTACCTGGTGATAAGGCTACTACATGTTTACTCATTCCATCTACTGTTTTGTGCTAAAGTGACTGCACCTGGTAAAACAGTCTTTTTATAAATTCACACGTATTTAATTTTCTATTAACACACTGCAAGAATATTAGGACTAAATGTACAAATCTTTATTGACAAATCTATCTTTTTTTTCTTTTTCCAATGATATGTTTGTATTATGATTATTATTATGCCATTGCCAAGGCACTTATTTGAAAATGCTGAAAGGATAATTGCTATTGACTAATCTAAAGTGAAGAAATAGTGATTTATGGTGAGTGTATATCCTTACTCTGTTTTTTGCCAGTTCAAATGGTTGTCCTTAGGTGCTCTCTTCTGATTCCCTCTTCATTTTTCCAGCTTGTATCGCACTCATCGTTTCTCGAAATGCTTTGACTTAAAAGTCAAATTCAAAACATTACGATTTGGAAAGCATCATGAGACTAATCTTGAGTGCACTACGCTTTTTTAGTGTGAATCGATGCTGTTTCCGTTACCGTTTTTGTTCATGCCAGCAACTACTTGACCATGACATGGATGGTTGACAGACAGAACCTCAGAAACATGTAAATACTTGTTGAAATTGAAAGATTTTTCAGAGATAAGTCCATGTCATATAGATTTTTGTATTAAACTGAAAAAGATGAATGTTTACTGGATGGTGTTGCCATAGAACTGCTATGTGCACCGTATGTGCTCATCAATCAAAAACTTGTCCTTTTCCTCTGGAACTGTGACCATGAGATGACGTCGAAAAACACAATACTTCACTGAAATGCAATCAAACTGAAGTCAGTATGAATGTAATGTCTGTTAAAAAGGCTTCAGTCTAATATTACCAATATGTTAACAATGTATGCACATGCTTATTAATGTGGCTTCAAAAGCTACCAAAAGACCCTGTTAAAAGGCACCTTTGTTGCAGTGAATGCACAGCATGTGAAGCGTTTGATGGTTCACTTTTGGGAGGTGGTGGTATAGCAGGCATTTACAGACAATGAGCGCCAAGCAGTGTTATGGTACTGATATTTGTGCTGTATAGCAGTTGAATGAAAAAGTGAATTGTCATCTTTTTATTTGTATTCTGTGTATTTGTTCAATGTGTTTTAATAAATCTTCTGAACAACAGAATGTTTTCTGGTCAGTTCTTGCCCTGTACTCAGTCTGGAGACAGCTGAAGAAGCATGCAGATAAATAACTGAGCTGAGGATTTCATAATCAAAGCGAATGACATTTGTCTACACTTCACCTCACACATTACAGTGTGTTCATATGCAGCGACCTCTAGCACATGTCACACTGTGCATGAGCTTGCAGAACTGCAAATGTGATTATTGTCAGAAATAGAAATACTGAAGTACTCAGACTGAAAAAAAGAAAGCCAAAAAGTGAATGAATGAATGAATGTAACAATAAAAAGTAAAAGTCTGATACAGGACTATCAAACACAGAGTCCAAGAGGCAACTGGCCCACCGAAGGGTTGAATCTGGCCCCTGAAATGGCGAATGTTAAAACTGTCATCAGGTCAATGAAAATGTACTTTCAAAAAAACTTAGTCAAATTGTAAAATCATTTTGTCCAAAAACACTCTGGATGTGTGTTTGTAGATCTGCTGTGATTGGTGATGCATATAACAATATAATAAGCTGACTTATTAAATTAAATGGGTGTTTACCTGTATTTCGTGTCATTACAGAAAGTCAAACTGGGTCATTGAACTTAAGGGAGTTTGATCACCCTGGTCCAATTCAAATTGAGTACCTTTATTTATGGTAAATGGTAAATGGCCTGTATTTATATAGCGCTTTTACTAGTCCCTAAGGACCCCAAAGCGCTTTACATATCCAGTCATCCACCCATTCACACACACATTCACACACACTGGTGATGGCAAGCTACATTGTAGCCACAGCCACCCTGGGGCGCACTGACAGAGGCGAGGCTGCCGGACACTGGCGCCACCGGGCCCGCTGACCACCACCAGTAGGCAACGGGTGAAGTGTCTTGCCCAAGGACACAACGACCGAGACTGTCCAAGCTGGGGCTCGAACCGGCAACCTTCCGATTACAAGGCGAACTCCCAACTCTTGAGCCACGATCGCTTTATGAAACTTAAAGCCTATTTAATATTAATGATGGTGTTTATTTTGTTAAGTAATTATGAATGCTGATAGTTTGTGTTTAACATGGCCCTAAGATGCTTCCATTGTGATACTAACACACCAGTTCCCTATGTTGTTTCAGATATTCACTGTAGTGCATCCTGGACACATTGCCAAAACATGACAGGGCTAGCGCAGACAGATGACACACTCTCTGTGGCTGATTTAGAATAACCAGTTACCATAAATTGCATGTAATTTGGTCTGTGGTCACCAAGACATAAAATGTGCATGTATAGAATCGTCAGTCACATGTGATTTAAAAAGAAAAAAGAAAAGAAAAGATTTTTTTGGTGTGATTTCCCATTACCCACAGATTTCAGTTCAGGATTCTTTGAGTGCCATGTCTGTTTCATAATGTCAAAAGTTGTGTATCAAAATGTCTAGCGTTAAAACAAACCCATATAGAATTTGCTAGTAAAATAAGTCCATATTTGTTGTTTTTTACAATGCAAGGGATTATTTCCCATCTTCTCAAATTGTCTAACCTAAACAAAAATAATAATAAATAAGAAAGTATATACATTTATGTTCAATTCAGATAATAGACTGCTTCTTTAAAGTCCGTATTAAAGCCTTATATAAACGCACCTTAAACACAGGCTGTGTGTGGTGTGGGGGGAACACAAGGATTATAGTATTAAGCATTACTTTGCTGGAGAACCAAAAGTATTTTTTCATCTATTGTTTCAATTCAACCGGCTGCCTAGCACAGACACCTTCATCCCACACGGAAGTGCTGTGAGATAGCGTTGCCCCTAATTCCTCTAGTCCAACCCCTTTTTGTCTGAATCTCGCCCCTGATTGGTGAAAATATCATCCCCTAGGCATTTCATTGGCTGAATGCTTGCCTTTGCCAATCTGCTATTGGTCAGTTGTGACTGAGAACCCTCACCCCGCTTTGTGCCGCTGTCTGGACAGCAGCAGGGGTCTGGAGAGTGGGAGGAGGGAGAAAAACCAAAGAAAGGACAAAATGAAACTGGATGAGCTGAGGGGTGGCGGGTGGGGGCAATAAAAAAGAGAGGGGAGACAGAGGGAGGAACCGAACCAGGCAGCCAAGAGAGGCAGCGAAAAAGGGGAGGGAGCAAAGAAGGTTACCTCATCTAGAACTGTACACACGGTGCAGGGGAGAAGTTGTGGGAAAGTAAACAGGACAGGAGGTTTCCAATCTGTGTTCAGCCACTTGCAGCCCTCACAGGAGACTATAAAGATGAGTGTGCTGGAACTGGAGCTGTGGTAAAAGCTGAGAGTTTATGGGAGGCTACCAGGATTAAAGGGTCATCAGGGAGTGCCTGAAGCTTCTCGGAGGACACACTACTGAGGACAAGGAGGTGAGAGGCATATTTGTTGTGTTCCAAATAGGTTCTCCCTTTCCTTGTCTTATTTTTTTTATCCTTTTATTCTGTCTCTTCTCCTTCTCACTCCCCACTCTCAGCATGGTTAGCATGTTGCAAAGACAGCAGCTTTGTCCAAGAGGGCTATTGATGGAGTGGAGTTGGGGGTGGGTGTGCTGGTTTGTGCCTCTCTGTCCGGCACTTAGAAGGGCAGCTGAATGGACAATGTGGAGGAGAAGAGCAAAGGATGGGAATGGTAGATACCTGTGTGGCCCTTTGGCAGAGTACACACCATCATGGACGATTAAACCTGAGCCTGCCTCAAATAGCCAGCAGGGATACAGAGGATGAGGCCTTGTTATGATAGCATTTTCAGAGACAGACACCAGGAAGGATGAGAGAGGAATTGGTGGCTCAACCTAGATCCAAAACACCTACTAGCTGGGGTTTTTCTCCAGTGCCTTCAGCTATAAAAAAGAGGCCTGATCCCGGCCTAAACCATTCCAGTTTGACGGTTGCTTCCCGGCGTACAATGGCCCCTTCTGGGATGGATTTCACACTGCCTCTATACTCTCAGCAGAATAGAAAGGGGACACAGGAGGGTGGAGGGTTGCAGTTGGGGGGCCTAAGGGACCTCTGACCAACTAATTTGCATTTTGTGCTAGGGCTCTGTTTCTGCTTCACTGGCCGGATGTCCAAGGCATTTTTTTTAAAGAAACTCTATGGGCTCACTGTATCCGATCTTTTTTCTCCTTAGTCACAGTCCAGCACTTCCAACAGACATTAGAAATCCATTCATGCATGTCTTTAAACTACCACAAAGACGTTACTATCAGTGGACACCCTCTTCATTTTGCCAAACATTCACCCATGAAACTTGCACACATGCACTCACACAGTGTACACATGTAAGGCCTTCAGACTGAACTTAACAATAAGCCATTTGATAGTGGGTACACGCCTCCCAAATGTTTACCGGTGTACTGTATCGCACACTGACTACATTCCCTTGGGATGTGGTCAAGAATTAGATAATTAACTAGTAGAACACATTCAGAACTGTTTGGATGTAGAAGCTTATCTGAAGTATTTTGTAGTCACACTAATGTCATGTTACCCAAACATGTCTTATCTTATTTCCTGTTAGCTCTTTTTGATAACAAATTCTATAGCCAAGTCAACTTAACAAAATTCATTAGCCTTCATTAGCGTAATTGCCAACAACATGTTTAGTAGGTTAGTTAGTGATTCTAAACTGACTATTTTTGCAAAAGGCAATTTCATGGGCAGGTGCAGGCAATTCCTTCATTATGTCATTGTCAATTGAACAAATAAAGAGCCTGGAGTTGATTTGAGGTGTGGCACTTGCATCTAGAAGATTTTGCTGTAAACAGACAACATGCGGTCAAAGTAGCTCTCTGTGCGGGTTAAACAAGCTTTTCTGAAGCTGCTAACGGACAGAAAAACAGAAACAGAAAAAAACCTATCTGAGAAACTGCTACAATATTAGGAGAGGCAAAATCTACAGTTTTGTACATCCTAAGAAAGAAAGCAAGCACGGGTGTACTCAGCAATGCAAAAAGACCCAAACGTCCACGGAAGACAGCAGTGGTGGAAGATCGCAGAATCATTTCCATGATGAAGAGAAATCTCTTTACAACAGCCAACCAAGGGAACAACACTAAACTCCAGAAATATGCAGTCAAAATGATTGGGTGGTGTTTCATTATATAGATGGACAATTACCCAAAACATACAGCCAAAGGAACCCAGGAGTTTATTGAAGCAAACAAGTGGAATATTCTTAAATGGCCAAGTCAGTCATCTGATCTTAATGAGTATCCATTTCTCTTGTTGGAGCCTAAACTTTGGACAGAAAGGCTTACAAATAGACAGCAAATTTGTCCAACTACCTTTGAGCCCCTGAAATGAAGGTGTTGTGTTTATAATGCTTTAGTTGCTTATATTTTTATGCAATCTTTTTGTTCAACCCTCTAAATTAAAGCTGAAAGTCTGCATTTCAACTATGTCTTGAGTTGTTTAATTTAAAATTCATTGTGATAATGTACAGAACCAAAATTATAAAAAAAAGTTGTCTCTGCCCAAATATTTATAGACCTAACCGTAGTTGGATCAGGTGACCCTGAATCCTTCCTTAGTTATGCCGCAATTGGCTCAGGCTGTTGGCAGCTTCCCATGATGCCCTGAGTGTTTGTTCTTCGTTCACCTCTTTTCACTTTCTGTGTTTATACACTCTGACAATGAAAGTTTGCCCTGTTACTTTGAGCTGCATAACTCTGTGTTTATGCATTTAATCATTAGTTGTTAAACTCAGGCTCACTTCCACAGTCTGGGTTTTGTCCAGTCTTCCTCCCCTCAGCCCCAACCAGATAGCTGTCCCTCCCTGTGGCTGGTTCTGCCAAAGGTTACTTCATGTTAAAAAGGAGTTTTTCCTTCTCACTGTCACCAAGTGTTTGTTAATAGGGGATCCTTTAATTGTTGTGGCTTTTTCTGTGTTATTGAAGTGTCTTTACCTTGCTTTATTAAGTGCCTCGAGGCAACTATTATTATGATTTGGCATCATATAAATAGTATAGAATAGAGGTGAAATTAAACTTTTGAGCCATAAGGAAACATTTGTTTGAAATTCAGTGAAATTGAATATGTTTATTAATTGTCATCTTTTGATATACTAACCTTCATCGGTCACAGTAAGTGTCAAAACAAAGATAATGCTGGCACTCACTCAAAAGTTCTCTTAGTGTGGGAATATCTTTTTATCTTGTTTTTGCTTCAGGAACTATGAAAGGAAATGTGAAGTTTAAAAAGCTTTGACATAAAGCATTAACAAACAACCAGTGTTGGTTAAATTAAGGTAGGGTTTTCAGGGTCTGACCCTGACAGTCTTGGAATTTCTGATTAGTAGTTTCAGTCAGAAATATAATTTCTCATACAGGATCTGGGGTTTTAAGGATCGCCTTTTTCCCCTTTGGTTTCAAAGTGGATTTTTTTTAAGGGGGGAGTTTTGCATTTATTTGGAGTGTAGAGTAGACAGGAAAGGAGGCGAGAGCAGGGGAAGATGAGCAACAAAGGGCCGTGGGTAAGACTTGAACCCATGCTGCATTTCAGCCATATGGCATATGGTCGCCTGCTCAATCGGTGAGCTGAACTGGAAAATAGATTTTTTTAAAACTTGATTTGACTGATGTAATTGTGCGAAAACAACTGTGTTCTTTAATTTAGCAATTCAGCAGCAATGTGGTGGTACTTTGAAGTCTCTTTATGTACTCTGTGAACTATGCTATATGTTCTCGTGTATTTGGAACTGCTGACGGTACTGACAAAAAAGCCAAAACATCAAATCTGAGTAAAATAATTAACTTGGTGTCTTGTTCCAAACAGAGGTATGCACCTATTCTTTTCACCCCATAAACTATTTTCATCTTCAGCATCTCACTATTTACACTTTTTAAAAAATCTTCTATGTTGTTTCTGCACATAACTGCTAAGTTATGGAAGTATAGAGATCTAATTTTGGAACGTAAGAAACGCTAGGAACTAAAGATTAGGGCACCCTGACCTCTGTAGTATTGACTAGTCTCTTTCTGTCAGATCTAATGAAACTAAGATTTCAATTAAATTACATGTTTAATGGAATTGCAGGAAGGTTTAAGATAAGATAAGATAACCTTTATTAGTCCCACACGTGGGAAATTTGTTTTGTCACAGCAGGAAGTGGACAGTGCAAAAATTAGAATACAATAAGAATAAATACAGTACACAACTGTACAGAATAAAATACTATATACAGTAGAATAAAATATACAATAAGATAAAAATAGAATACAAATGCTATATACAACTGAGTAAAAATACAACGATGCCAGAAAAGATTATTGCACTTAGTGTTATTGCACATGTGTGGATGTGTGTGTTAGATCAGTTAAAGTCTTTGTTGTGGAGTCTGACAGCAGTGGGGAGGAAAGACCTGCGAAATCTCTCCGTCCCACACCGTGGGTGCCGCAGTCTCCCACTGAAGGAGCTGCTCAGTGCTGTCACAGTCTGCTGCATGGGGTGGGAGATGTTGTCTAACAGTGATGACAGCTTAGCCGCCATTCTCCTGTCATTCACCACCTCCACTGGGTCCAGAGGGCATCCTAGAACAGAGCTGGCCCTTCGGATCAGCCTGTTCAGTCTCTTCCTGTCCCCGGCAGAGATGCTGCCGCCCCAGCAGACCACACCATAAAAGATAGCAGAAGCCACAACAGAGTCATAGAAGGTCTTCAGGAGTGGGCCCTCCACTCCAAACGACCTGAGTCTCCGCAGCAGGTACAGCCTGCTCTGCCCTTTCCTGTAGAGGGCGTCTGAGTTATGAGTCCAGTCCAGTCTGTTGTTCAGATGAACACCAAGGTACCTGTAGCTGTGTGTTAATTGCACTATTATTAAAACAACTTCTTGAGATTTCGTAAGAAAACCAAAGACATTCTTTCATTTGGGAGCACATTTTCATATGTGATCTCTGATTTGATTGGCACATCAAAAGAGCAGCCACCCCTGTTTGTCACTGACAATGACAGTTTGCCTTGTTACTTTAAAGTGCACAATAGCAAACATCAAACAAACACAATGTCAAATCTAATGCTAAAGGCAACAGCAGACTGCAGAAATCTAAGAAAGTTGCTGCACATATCAAAAACTGAATTGTCTGAGATTGTTTACATAAGACATTTTAGATTTAACTAAGTGTAGTTACTGTTGTTGTTCTGTGGTCCCAGTTGCTGTTTTTATTGTTACGCTCTAGCCTGGAGCAAGATCAGATAGAAGAGACTGACATCTACTTGGAACTCAGAGGAAAGCCACTGAAGAGTTTTTATTGGCAACAGGGAATTATTCCCGCTACATTTGGATGCTCCAGCATTAGTCTGTACTATCTTTAATGTGCACAAAGAACAAATCAATAAAACACTTACAGCATACATCATACAAGCTCATAATAGCACTTCACACAGGGATTTTTTTTGAGCATTTGATGTTACTGGAGAATTCCCCCTTATGTATCAGACAACTTTGATATTTAGAAACACTTGTGATAAATGTTATGATCTTTCAGGCGTGTCTTTTTTGATGATTATATGCATTATATTATTATAGACATTGGAGACATTGAATCTAAAATGCAAAGAATCTTCTTCCTGGTTTCTTATTAGTTTTTGCATATTTGTCATACTTACATGCTTCAGATCATCAAACAAACTTTTAGACAAGCATAAACAAAGATAATACAAAACCCAGTTTATAAACACTGATTTCATTTACTATGGGAGAAAAGCTATTAGTGGTGCAACTGATCAGAACTCTCACGGTTCTGATCGGCTCACGGTTTTAAGTCACTGATTGGATCAATTTTCGGATCAACAAAAAAAGACAAAAATGTAACATTTACTTAGTGAAGTATTTTTTGCCTGTTAAAAACATTAAACTCAATACTTATTCCACGAAATTATATTAAAAAAATGACTGTACAATATAGGGCTTTGCATCTATTTTATTTATACAGTGTCAAATTACAACAACAGTCGCCTCAAGGCGCTTTATATTGTAAGGTGGACCCTACAACAATACATACCGCTCATTATATCGCACTCCGCTGTGACATAATGAGCTGTCACGGTCACGTAGCTTTCCGTTGCCCTGGAGATCCACCCATTTGTAGTTGGGCAACAGAAGATGCCTGGGACAGTTCAGCCATAACTTTAAACTTTTCCTGCTCATACATGCTTGGAATGATCTTGCCACTAAAGTGGACGCATAGCGTGGCTCAAGCGCGTTAATCATAGTTTAAACCCCGTGTTTCGCACAACGGAATACGGCTTCCCGTCTACAGCTAAACACCCCAAAAGCTTTTGTAATAACTTTAGCCCGGTCGGATTGGGCAGGAAAGGGCTGCTTGAATACCGCAAACTCCTCTGCTCCTCCACTTGGACCGCTAGCGCTGACCATAACTATCGTTTGACAGACCCACCACGCGCACCATACACATACTTTTTTTCTTCTTTTTTGAATCTTCGGATCATGTGCGTGCCGCACCCTTGCAATCAAGTGTTAGCAATAACTGACCATGAGTCTTTCACATCACTGCAGAGGAATTTTGGCCCACTCTTCTTTACAGAATTGATTTAATTCAGCCACACTGGAGGGTTTTTGAGTGTGAATGACCTGTTTAAGGTCGTGCTTACACAAATCTTGGATGAAATTCCTTTTTTTATAGCATGTATACGGAGGAAATATATCAACATTTGATACAGGCAATGTCTTTGGGCCTTTGTTTTCTAACAAATTGTATTGTAAGGTGAATAACACCATATTGATTAAAATGTTCCTCTAGACCTTTGAGTAATTGCTTTCATTCACTTCTAATAGCTGACTGCAGGACTTATTGAACTTAACCTTTCCTACATATGTTTCTGTCAAATCCTCCAACTAGTGACGTATTATTAACCTCACAGGTAAATCAAGGCATATAGAGACACCCAGATTACACATAAAATCATCAGTAATGGTTTTGCAAAAGAACAGGTGAAAATAAGAGAAGGGAATTAACATAGATACTACAGTAATTTGGGCTAGTTTGAATTAATCAACAATCCATTTCAAGCCTATGCAGGTACAGCAGTCAGTCAGTCTTACACATTTTTGCAGATATTTTATACTTAACATACTTTATGTTTTGGTTAAAAAAAACTACTTCATGGATCAGGATATTCTTCAGCATTTGAACAGTAAGGGACACACTTGTCTTGCCCACTATTGTGCTGTGTAAACAAATGGGATATGGGGAAGTCACAGTTAGTCCTACTGTTTTGTTTCCTTGATTAATGTGACATCACCAGCAAATGTGCTGTTGTGAGCTGACATTACAACCAAATCTCTGTACAGCAGAGGGCATATGAAGGCCAAAATGGTTCTTGAATGAATAATACATCCCCATATGTCTGAACAGTGAAAACATGACAGCAGATCTGGGAGAAAGTAGGAATAAACGATCAAAAATCTGTAAAAATAGCCCTCTTATCATATTGTGCTTACAGTGTGTTATTGTATTACACCTGGCCTTTGGCACAGGCGCCTTGTGAATCTCTCGTGATCATTCATAAAGTATAAACCAATAAGGCTTATCTTCTGGGTTCAAAGTCTTTGGTAGGGCAAGTCTATGTGTAAGCAAATCCATGAAATCCACAAATGTCTGTGAACAGCCTCCCACTCAAATTGTTACACCTTTTGACAGCCAAAGAAAGACATATTCCGTTTGTTCTCAAAGAACTGTTTGCAGTTACTAAATTGGCCAAGTCACATTTATATCTCCTGATAGGAAGTCCACCGGGATGCTGAAGAAAAGATGAAGAAGGAAGGAATGCCAGCGGCAGAATCATCTCTGCCTGGCACTGTTTGTTCCTGTCAATGGTCTGCTAGTCTCTCATTGTCTGCTGAGTGTTTGTGTGCCACTTTCTGTAAAGGAAAACCCTAAAGTAGTGGTGCTCTCAGTGACTCTCTGTTGGATCTTTCCAATGCTGTTTATTCAGTCATCACCAGCTGCTGTTCTTTGCTTTTGTCTATAGATATGTACAACATAGTCAGCCACTGACTGTTGGCTGTGAGGTTTATCTGTATTTGGTCTAGTACTAAATATGAAGCCCAGCAGTTGTTTTTTGTCTTCTAACTTTAAACTCTGTGATTTAATTTAATTTTTAAAGAAAATTATGCACCCTTACTGCTTTGTTAAGCTGTTAAGTAAACTGCAATAGAGAGATGAGATGGAATCGTGGAGCACAAATTGGATGCCAGGGACCCACAAGATTTCACTCCGTAATCAAAGACAGCACACTTTGAATGGAAATAAAATGCAGACGAGAACAATACTAAATATGCAAATCCAACAACTGCCACATTTAAAGTACGACAAGGTTTCAGCTACAAGGTACTCTGTAAATGTGTGTCCTGGCACAGCCTAAAAAAGACGCATTTTGCACTTTCCCTGTACACATACATCCCTCCTCTCATTACCACATTTGGTGCACAGTGAGGGAGTTTTCAGAGCCCTATGTAGGTCAGGGACAGGGTGTGTAGGAGTTGGTTTCATCTCTATTCTGTGATGTATCTCATTTTCCCCACAAGAATAGCTTTCACAAGCTTGAATCTTTTTGATGGCTTGTCCAAATGCTTTCTTTCAAAGAAAGTTTGCTCAGAATACCTGTCATTTTAATTCTGAGGGGGCTACTTCAAGTTAAAGATTCTGAGTTGCGGTTTTCTATTAGTATTCACAAGCAGAACCTTTGTTTAAACCACCAGCTATCCTGTTGTCTTGAATTAATTCATAAACATCAATATTTCCATTGTCATTCATGTGTTGGCTCAGACCAAGTCTATAGTGAAGAAATGAGAATGATTCTCCATCCAGTAAGGCTTTCATCTGTGGAAGCACAACAGCAGAAACTTTCCAGTGAACTTAGTGTTAAGCTTGGCTGATGTTTATTTTTTCACTATTTTATATTTTTACCCTACTGACATTTCAGTCTGGCATGTGTATGATAAAGATGGTGAAATTTACATTCACCTAAATACATACATACATACATACATACATACATACATACATACATACATACATACATACATACATACATACATAAATAAAATGAACCAGTATAAAGGAAAGGTATGAACAGTGGGCAGACTAAATGATTGAACTTTTCTACTTGGCTAGCTGACACCAGATAGGCTACTATGTTAAACTATAGGGCTGTTATAATGATATATATCGGATGATGATATAAAAACATCTATCGTTTCATTTTAGCTATCGTTTGTTTCGTGGTGTCGCAAAATAAAATGTTTACGGCAATATTTTTTTCATCGTTTTGATGGTCACTGTAGTGGCTATATTAATTTCTTAAAGTTCTCTTTCTGTTATATTTTATATAACCACACTAGGGACGGACAAGCGCCTGTTTTTATGCGTTGTGGTTAGCAACCACGACGGTAACACCATCGCGTGTCCGCTTGTTTATGTTCCACATAAACCTTTCACAATAAAGCTCAAGATCCTGTTGAGACTTTTCAAAATAAACGGAATCACGTGAAAGAGCAGATTATTTACGGATGAGAATTAAAAAAGAGCCGCCAGGTGCTAAAAAATAAACCTTAGACTCAAACGTTAGAACAGGCTTTTCCCCGCAGCACGCCGTGTAATAAATACTCACAAAGAAAACGGCGGCCTTTACAACTTATGTCTAAAAATGTGTAGTTTCATTCCCGCAAGACGAGCTGCCCGAGATTCACAGAATTTACAGAAAATTTTACATTTTTGTGATTTATATCGTTATTGGACGATAGAATTCTTATATCGGGATATGAGATTTTGGTCATATCGCACAGCCCTATTAAACTAATTATGTTATCAGGTGCTACAGTCAATGACTGGCACTGTACCCCAACAGTTCCCCTCCCCCATTATAGCTATAAACATGAATACTGAAAAGTATAATGGGGGGGTCTGTCCAAGCCTTTCCAAAAGGGTCACTGTTGACCACTCAGCTGAATTCTGCTGACATACTTTTTCAACTGTAAATAATACTAAGACATTCAGTTTCATAAAGAAAAAGTTAAACACCATTGCTGATAAGTTATTGCAGTAACAACCCAGCTCATGTTCATTATTTGGGTAATAGTAGCTCAGTGCTATCACTTAGCTTAACTTAGGAAGACACTGATTTCGGAGCACATGAGTGTATGCAATTCAAACTTTGGGAAGTACCTCTCATAAGAGGTCATTCATCAGCTCATGAAGCCGTAGCTTTAAAGCATGATCTCACTTAAAAATTGTCAAACAAACGGAAAAGTGTTGAAGAGATTCTTTGCTGACAGTCAGTGACCCCAACTGTTCCAGTGTGTGGTGCGTTTATTAGCTGACTTCTGCACCTTGAGAAAATGTGTGTGGTTGCATAATGGTTCCTGATGTGGTTTTATAATGTTCTTTTTCTGCTTGCATTTTTTTGTATTTGTGTGTAACGCCCAGAAGTGGTCGAGTGTACATGTGTGAATGTAAGTGACACTATCAGTGTAAGTCTCCTTTCTCTCTCCCTGTGAGGTTTTACTCTCTTTAGTCGCAGCTTTCTAAAACAGTCCACAAAGCAGTATCTGTGTTGGCTAGCTCACCTTTATCACTCAGAATACCCCCCCAATTTTATTAGGTACACTTTAATTCTCACAGTCTCACATTTCAACAGGTAGCTAGGCTCGGTTAAATTTTCCACCACCATCCCTCGGATGGCATTTTCATGTAGGAATGTACATTGCGTGACCTTAATACAGGTCATGGAATCCAGTATCAATTTAGTAGAACGAGGAGGGTCTTTTAAAAAAATGTTTTTAAAAGGGATTTCTAAATACACCAGCATAATGCAATACTGTGATATTGCACAAACCCCGTTGAAACATTCATGCATTCCTGCTACTTCTTTCCTTAAAAAAATCCTCCTTTCTTTTACAAAGAGATACAGCCATAGGCTACACAGCCATGATCCAAATGTCTAGTGAATTAATCAGTACCTCACTGCAGTGACGAATGTAGAAACAATGCTTTTGGAGGACAGAACAGAAGTTTTTTCATCCACAAAAGAGTCATTGTTGAGTTGACCAGGGAGTGGGCCGAATGGAGAAACTGTGTATGTGGTACAGAGGTTGTGAAAGAGGTCAAAGGCTGTGTTGGCATGCAGTTGTTAACAAGCAGAGAACCAGTTTCTGAGGAAAGGCTTGTGCTCTCTATTAAATTGTTCTGTTTTATGTTAATTTAAATACCCACAAATGTTAGCAATATTCCAACATTTTCCTAAAACTATTGTTAAGTTTTGGGGACTTGAATCAGTCCTTGTGTTCCTTAAAAAACACTTCCAAAATCACCATTTCCAATCTCTACAAAAATGCATGCTTAACTTTATCTAACATGAGGTAAGTCAGATGAATCAACACGATAGCTTCTTAAGTTAGTCTACGGCCTTCCTCTGCAGAATATCCTGTGTTCCCAGAAGCAATGTTTTTCCTTTTTTTTTTTAGCAGCAATGCAAAGAGTGAACTATAATAAAACACCAACTTAAAAACACATTCAGTTATTTTGTGTTATTTTAATTACCCGAAAAGGAAAATGGACAGAAGAAAGAACAAAATAACACTCTAGTGTTCACGTTGGTATGTTATTGGTGTTTTAAGATTACAATGAAAACTAATGAACCTACTCTTCAAACACATTTGCTTTAGGATTGAAAGCCATCACTAAACCAGAAGCACAGCACAAATAAACATCATCCAAATTGAGCTGTCAGCATGCAGTAAAAGCTAATGAGAGCCATAACAGACATTATCCTTGTATCCAGGTCAAACAAAATTGCTCACAATGATTTTTACAATCCTCAAGCAACATGTTTCATGGCTGTGTTCCCGTGCATCCCGTGTTTAGCTGTCATTTTCCCAAAGCAGTCTGACAAACTGCCCCCCCTAATCCCAACAATGTTCCAGCACTGGAAGCAGTTTGGTGCTAATCGAAATGCAAAGCAGATGCTGGGTTCAGCCGTGGTGCACTAAAATGGGCCGAAATGGAGTAAGTACAACATATTTAATAATTGGAGCAATTTAGTGCCTTGTGGGAATGTGTGCCATAGAAATTATAAAACAACAAAATAAAACAGAATTTTGAAAGTGCGATTGTGAAATCACAATGAAATGGCCTTTATTATGTGTACCAGTATGAAAGATTCTAAAATCATAATGTATTTATTGAGAAGACAAGATGAATTCAGCTTCTTCTTACAGTGTTCTCTATGCATTCATAAAACAGTTATCTGTTGTGTGAATGACTTCATTTCCTTAGTATTTAAAAAAGTGTACATGAATCTTATGTCCAAAACAAAAAGTCCAGTGTTCATCCTTTTGTTCTGAACACACTGCAAGGTTAAAAGTTCATTTTTTCCAGTTTGGTGTTGTTTAGTACAACAGAGATCTTTATCTCCTACTTCTTTGTGTCTCTTAAGCAGCTTTGGTATGTTTGCAAAGTTAAGACGACATTCCAGTCTTCGAGCTTATTTACCTTTTTGCCTTGATCCTGGTATTAAAATTGCAGTGATGAGAGTTAAAACAACATACTTAATGTCTGCACAATGTTTTTTGATGGAGCAGCTTATTATTAGACTTGGGATGATATAACCACCACCTTTTCTCTGCTTTCTACTTGGAGTGTATTATCACCCTGTCATTCAGTGCGTCAAGTAACCTTATCTTTTTCAATGCTGAGGTCTTTTTTTGATTACGTGGACACGATACTTTTTCTTGTTTTGTTCTCTAAGTTATTATCTGTTATGAAAATGCTATAAACAAAACCATTTACACTAGACGTTTCACTCTTTTTCAGCGATTATGTCTACTGTGGTGTCTCAGCAACTGCTAAAAGAGGATGGAGAGGATGATGACGAGGAGCAAGGAGAAGAGTTTGAGTTTGATGACAGTACAGATGAGGATAAACTTCAGGAAGACAGTAAGACGGTCACAGACTGTGTCAAACCTGTCCACGCATCAAAGCATGAAGACAACGTGACATCAGGCAGCGTCTCACAAACATTTACTGACAGCACAACTACAACTTCACCTTCTGCTGGACCAGATGGCGTTGCCACCAAGGATCCAGTTTCAGTTTCTACCACAGGTAACTAGTGTCCAGAAGTAAAAGGGGTATCAGGCAAATGGTCATGTGGCTTCTTAGTTATGTATTTTGTAAAATAATAAATACATTCTACAAAACAGCATAAATAATTGGCCAATCTGATGTGTACACTGGGGGCTGTGTGATTATCGTTATTATATTTTAAGGAGAAAAGTCAGCTTCTTCAAACAGTTATTTATAGTAAACAGATGTGCTATTTATTTATTTATTTATTTATTTTTTAGATATTTTTAAATGTCAAGGGATTTGCCAATTTTACATTTGAACTGAAACAGATAGTCCCTTTGAAATCCTTTTAAGACCACCCATTTACTCACATTTTTATCTTCCACTACAAAACTTAACTCTATCAAACATATCAAAGCCACACATCAAACAGATAAAACCATGGGATTTCATACTCACTTTGGCTGATGGACTACATACAGTCCAAGTCGGTCTCAATTGAAATGATTGTGCAATACCATATATTAAGAAAAATAACCTTCAGAAATGCCTTTTTTCCTTACATTTTTTTTTTAATTTAAGAAGAGGATTTTATTAAAAAACCAAGTGAAAGGCCGCTCTTGCTCAGCTTGCTTAAAAATTCCCCAGGCATCAGAAAGTATTAGGCTATTTCCTGTAAAATTATCTTCTGATTTAAGGCAGTTTCCATTTACAAAACATGATGAACAGCCTGAGAGCCTACTGCCATGCGGTACAATGTAAGCTTCACAGTGGAGAGGCACAAAAACTGACAATTACAGTCTTTGTGCTTCAAACAACTTGTCTAGATCTAGAATTACTTATAATTTTCCAGACATTTCCACACATTTCCACACCTGCACAGCAATGCTGGCAGCAGCACAAAAGATGAAGATATTAATTTTATTAAAACGTAATGCTAGCCATCCAAAGTGGACCCAAGTTGTGGCCTCCGGCCGCATGTTTGGCACTCCTCAAATATTAACAAACCGCCAGCCAACATGCCGACGCTTGTCACAGAGCAACAGCAGCCTGCAGACACAATCTACCTTTGCATAATAACTGTATATGATTGCATTCACAGCAACGAGCTACCGCAAGGTAACTTCGGGCGGCGATCGTGTGGGTAGCTGTTAACTTGCTCTTTACGGAAGTTATATTCCTTGTTTTTTGCTTTTTGCGAACTGTCTTTTCATCTATGTACAACCCTGCATCAACAGCTTTATTGGGCACGCGGTAAGGCTAGCCTTTCTTGTACAGCCTCTAAAATGGACACAGGTAAACAAACGGATATGAACAGAAATATCTAAAATAAGTAATTTACTCGTGTAGGCATCGACAAAAAATAGTAATCCAATCCATGTCCTGAAATTATTGACGAAACTAGCTGGCATATTTAGATATGACGTTACTCAAACTCAGTACTGGGTAGCCGCATAAACTTGTTCATGGACAGCAGTTAGCGGTCATCGGCTTTTAAGGTAGTAAAAGACTGTCGCGGTAAGAGATGCGCAATGCTTTTTCTTAGACGTATAGCTACTTTTTTATGCATTGTGTCCCGAAAACGGGTAACGTGACACCCAGAACACTCTCTGAACACCTCTAGCCTGAGCAGCAGCGTAATAGACGTGGCTCGTTGGTCTAGGGGTATGATTCTCGCTTAGGGTGCGAGAGGTCCCGGGTTCAAATCCCGGACGAGCCCTAGGTATGTTTCATTTTTATTAGTAAAATTCACCAGTATAGGTAAGAGAGCTTCTCTTTCAGCATGCAGTAGTTATTTGTGCATATTTATCTTACAGTTCTATTTCTGTACATACCTGCTTCATTTTCTTTAATAATTTGCCTCATGTTTGCTGTTTTGCCATTATTGACGTTAAGGACTTCAGTGAATTACACAGAGTCGGTAGGTACTTTCAGCTGCCCCTTTGTTTCCCAAGGGGTTATGACAGGACATGAATCACATGTGTGATTTGGCACAGACTTTTTTTCCCCTTCCTCGGGATGGGCATCTGGTGTAATATCTGCTCCCTGAGGCTGGGTGTTTCTCCTCCTGGCTTCTCCCAAGAATCTTTTGCAAACACGATGACTGTGTAACCTACATCATAGATTTACCACCTTCATAATAGTACTTAGTCTGTTTTCATTGTTATGTTTTCTTAGTACTACAATACAGCTGGGGTAGGCACATGACCCTCCATGACCCTGAATTAGATAAGCAGAAGAGAATGAATGGATGGGTGGATGGATTATAATTACTCATGTAAAAATTTCCAGATGTGGAAATACTGTATAATTTATAAAAATGTTTTTAATAAGCATCCAAAGCTTTGCATTCAAAGTTTTACATCCTCCTGTCTTTTGGTCTAAAAAGCAAATAAATGTCTGTCAAATGTAGTGAGGTAGAAGTATGAAATAGAATAAAGTCAGCAGTATAAGTGAAAATGACTGTGTGGTTGGCTGTACAGGCGTTTCAAGTCATCAAAATGATACCTATTCTGGTTACAAAACTCTATTAAAAGTACACTGAAAGTACAAATGGAATAAAATGGAGCTTTCTTATCGACAAAAGTGAAGGTTACTGTTTTGATATTTTTCACCTGTGAAACCCACAAGCTCCAGCCCTGTGTTATATTACGCAACTTCCATTAAACTGCCCCTGGGCATAACGGTGAACTGCACCTACTATGCCACTGCCTAATAGCTCATCTCAGGTAAGCTGAGATGTAAATGTGATTTTTCATCACTTAATGTGATCTAATCTGTTTTCTGTAGCGAGGCAGAGTCTCAGTGACTTCAACCAGTTGCTTGTGGATTTAATCTCTCCTTAAAAGGATTTAATTGTTGCCCGAAGCAGACAGGCGTTAGAGAGCAGAGTTAACTAATTGGATGAACTTACGGTATGTAGATATAAGTATGGGGGTGGTTGTAGCTCAGGTGGCAGAGCAGGTCAGCCGCTAATCAGAAGGTCGGTGGTTTGATCCCAGGCTCCCTCCTGGCTGCATGCCAAATATCCTTGGGCAAGATACTAACCCCATGTTTGCCTACTGGTGGTGGTCAGAGGGCCCTGTGGCGCCAGTGTCCGGCAGCCTCGCCTCTGTCAGTGCGCCCCAGGGCAGCTGTGGCTACAATGTAGCTTGCCATCACCAGTGTGTGAATGAATGGGTGAATGACTGAATGTAGTGTAAAGTGCTTTGGGGTCCTTAGGGACTAGAAAAGCGCTATACATTTATATTTCAGGGTTTGTGCGGGTGCTTAAAATGCTTGAATTTTAATGGTGTATTTAATGTTGTATTTTCAAGGTTTGAAAAGTGCTTGAATTTCAGATGTGGTGCTTGAAAGTGTAACTGTATTTCATTCACCACAAATAACTATCTGATTGAATAGTTTTCTTACCAGACAGAGAAATAAAATGAGTCGCAAAATGTAAAAGAAAAATTTCCCCGCCTGGGCTGCCTTGTGTCTGTTTCAACGTGTGATCCCGCCCCTGCCTCGGCCAGTCGGTGATCTGTGCGCTAACATACCTGTAGGCTGCTGTTTTAATGTGTTTGTAGTCTCAAGTTAGTGTGTTGCCTTGTGTAGTTAGTGTGAATGTCACAGTGAATGTCACAGTTGCTGCAAAAAAGCCACCAAAGGCAGATTGCAGTGTAAATGCTGAGTGACACACCTGCTGTCAGACCTGCAGGTTTATCCCTGCGCTGTTCTCATCTGTTTTATAGTGGACACAAACTTTTTTTTGGAGTTGCATAAATAATTTGTGTGCCTTCTTATTTGATGCAGAACACCTGATTGTTCTGTACATACTTTTAAATGGTTATATAAAAAAACGTCTGAGCCTTGGCTGCATTTTTAGGTAAATAGTACCATATAACTTTGTTGTTTGCAAAACTGTGCATATTTTTTAAAAATGTACAATTTGTATTTGCATTACAAGTTATGAAAATGATTCGTTAAACATGGCTGTGGTTTTTACAGTCAAAAATATCACTTTCTACTCGTATTTAAAATTTTGTCTGAATTTAGATAAATTGTGCTGATACAGTTTGTCAAAATGAGAAAATAACAGATTGGCAAGATGAACAGGTGAAATATAGAGGCCAAATCAAAAGTAGTCAAAAACATCCAGTTATACCCTGGACCCCAGAGGGTTAAAGGCTAAAAGCAAAGTTGTCACCAAGTACTGTTTATATTTGTGTGTACAGCTTTTTTGAGTATTAACTTGGTGCCTTTGGGTGAAATAATGGTAATATGAGGGACCGATCCATATGGTCACAAAGACAAGTCATTTGTTTCTGTGCTAAGTACCAAAGTTCCCCGGCTTTCATTCAAAATGTGTTTATCATCAGCACCTACACATTAAACTACTTAAACATTATAAATGTCTTCAAGCTCACACTGAGGCCGGTGCTGGAAAAGTCTGAAAAGGGACCTTGAAAGTGCTTAAAAAGCTTGAATTTGATCCTGAAAAAGGCGTATGAACCCTGATATTTACTACCTGGCTAATGTTGCCAAATAGGCCCTGGTAAGTACATGCTCAGATAAAGAGGGAGATTTAGGTCTTGGAGAAGTTCTGTTGGACAAAGTGGAGTGATTAGTCCTTAAAAAGCTTTTTTAGCAAGTATGTGTGGTAATCCGTTAAGTGGGCTGTGAGATGCGTAGGGGAATTCTGAGTGTCGATAACAGTGTGTAGTGGAGGTCTTATGTAATCGAGAGCTGAGAGCAGCTAAAATGTAGATTCTTCCCTCACTTGGATGACTCAAGCTTTTGTGAAAGGTGCCAAAGTAGATTGATTGTAGCCTTTGATTAAGGGCACCTTTTTTTTTTTTTTTGTACAGAACGTATGCCATCAGAATACATTACAATCATGCAAATCACTTTTAGCTGTGGTTTATACACATATTGCTTCACTTTTAGTAACACTCATGAGTTTATTTAAATTCTAAACACAAATTTAGTTTATGAAAATTTCTGCATACGAGTAGTAAATAAATAATAAATACACCAGAGTCACAAAATGTCTTTTTATCACGTGGTAAAGTTTCATTTTAAAGTTTGTACGTAGTGCTTCATTTTCTTCGGAATAATTTGCCTCATGCTTGCTGTTTTGCTCTTTTTGACAGATGTTCCAGTTACTGAGTCACCCAACTGGTAAGTTGCCTTTGATTATGATCAGACCATGGGGAAAATCACTAAAGGGTGGTGGAGAAAGTAAACTCATTACTATTATGTCATTACGCCTGCGATAATGTCATGCTTGCACTTCATCCAAACACGACATTGAGTGGGAGATACTGTGACGTTATAACATTAAATGCCAGATGACATGTCACAGATAATGACGAGGTGATGTCAAGTATGAAGTGCTTCTGCTGATACAGTTCTAGAGGGAAATCACTGGATTGCCTGACTCACAATGATGCATACAGTATATTAGGATTAGCCTCATCTATAATTCCTAATGTAGTAATGTAAATTTTGCAAGTCTTTTTTGCAATGCAATTTAGTTTTCTTCATATAGCACCAAATCATAACATATATCAACTTAGCACACTTTACATAGTAAAGACTAGACCTGGTTTCTCTCCATTATCCTTTGCAAATGTCTCCCTAGTGGAAATGAAGCAAGTCTAAATGTATGCATGTACTGACAGTGAGGTGCACGTCGATTACAAAAACGGGGACAGCGTTTCTGCGAAGACCCGTGTGTTTGTTTTTGTTATTGCTTTGAGTAGAACAAATTGAATTCCATTATTCTTCATTGTATAAGTGTTGTGGTACCTGTTAAAGCCCTGCACATATGGAACGCCCACAAGTTCATTCCATTTTTTTTTGTTGTTGGTGTTGTTGCTGATTAGACTTCTTAGAACTGTGTGGGCGTGTATGACTATAATTGACAGCTCCCTCCCTCGCCTGTTAGCTTTGCTCTGAGTTGTGGGGGAGGACTCCATGTACTCATATCTGTACACAGAGTCCTCACATAATTCCAAGCAGAAGTCTGACTGCCTCCAACCTGAGGAGTGGTCTAATCAGCCAGAATAGCTGAATATGCTTGTGTGGGTGTACAGGGACATTAGGAGGCAGATCACGGCATAACTTGGCGCATAATACTAACTGCGTGGTTCTCTTCCACGGGGAGTACATTTTACTTATTTTTGTTGTGCTTTTGGAAATATTACATATAATATTTGACATTCACGAATGAAACTTTCTACATCCATGAATACATGATAATCCAGTACCTGACTCTGAATCATTGGAAATGTAAAATGAACAGCAGACAAAATATCCATTCCTGAGAAGGTGCATGAAATGACCTTGATATTGATGCAGTCAGAAATCATCTTTCATGCAGTTAAGATGATTTGCTGTGAGGCGTCTGCATAGTAAATGATGATTTGATAGTTTATTGATTCCACTAAGGAAACTGTCTTTTTGCCTCCTGCTCTCCACGGGGAGGTCAGCAGTCAAAGTCACTTACAGAACAGAAACCCAGACACTAACGGGCAGAATTAGAGTTTCTCCAAAGCATATTTCAGCTCATGGTGTGTTTGAACTCACCGTAAGCTTGAAAGGCAGTCATCCTATTAAATCCCCAAAGGTAAAATCCATTGCGCCAGTCAATAATAATGAAAATAAAGTGAACACTGAAATTAGCCGCAATATACAAACACTTGACTTACACTGGTTATATAGTTACAGCTGAACTTATCAAGAGGTAGATTATCCTAGATTCTAAGTGGTATGTTTGCTTTAAAAAAGGACAGTTCTATCTACCTATAATCACTCAGGATTCACGACTCAAGTGTAGAGCAAAAACTGACCCGTGTGTTTCAGTCCCACAGGAGAGATATTCTGGCACACATTTAAGAAAAAAGCTGTACAATGTCAGTGATAGAAAGGTGTCAGAACACAGGAAAGATTGCTGTGTGTGGATATATGTAGCGACAGACTGGTCAAAGAGCCCACACTGACCCCATCTCCTATGTTGAAAGTGCTTTAATAGGCATGTGAGTGAATGGAAGTAGACGTGGTCTGATGAGTCACGTTTGCTGTCACACCGTGTGGTTGACTGTCTTTGTGGCAGCAGGACACACTATTTAAAAAAGGCTGCAGAGGCACGCTATGGGCAGTATACTTTGTCTTAGCATTGATTTAGATTTTATTTATCAGTGTCGTGCTTCGGCAGAATTATAGCTCTTACTCTACTACAAAAATAGTTTCGGAATAGATTTAGGTATTGACTTGGCCTCTGAATTCCCTGGTGCTCCGATCAAATATCTGGGGATTGTGCTGGAAAATGTAGCTGTTTTTTGTTCTTCTTAGCTTTGTAGCTTATACTGCTTTTTGTACTATCTTTTACACACTGACCTTGTGTGCAGTTCTATTGTTTTTAGTTCTGTCTATGAAAAAAACATTAAAACTACAAAAAAAGACCAAAAAACCCCCTTTGGTTTGAGATCTCATCAGAATAATTTCTCTCTACCCTCTGTGCTTGCTTGATGGAAACCATGAGGTCTCCCACCTGTGCTTCTAGGAAGTGTGTTCAGAAACCTCTGCTGATAGTTTGGATTCCTGTCGACTTTCCTGTGCTGAGAGAAGTTGCCTGTGTTTGTACACAGGTGTGAGCGTGTCTGTATGTGTACATTTCTGCTGTGTGCATATGTGAGCTCATAAATGATTATATACGTGTGTGCTTGCGTGCCTGTGTGTGTGCGATAAAGTCACAGCGAGGTCTTGGCAATTTCTCATTCAGGAAGATTTGTGCTGAGTGCACATTTCCAGTTTGGTTTAGTCAATAGTCTGCCTTTTAAAGAAAAGCTATCAATAGCACTTTCCACAATCAAGGTGTTAAGACTGTCAGCATATCCACTAAATCTGTCAGCAGTTTTAGAATAATATTGCCAAAATTACTTTGCGAATGTTATTGTAGAAATATGTGTTTTTTTTTAGCACTGCTATGACAGCACATCAGCTCGTTACAGCTATTAGGCTCAAAGCAGCACTTCTCTCCTGAGTTTTATGTGCATGTCAGTGTTTGATACCAGCATTTACCTCTGACTTCACATTTTAACACTTGACAGATAGTTTTCATTAAACGGATGACACGGAACCCCAGCAGTGAAAAGATTAGCACAAAAGATACTATGACAACGTGTCTGCATGCATCTGTTTTATGCACACAGAGCCTTAACCTTACCGAATAACTTTCCTTTTTCACTTTTTGTTGTTTTTCCCCACAGAAGTTTTTTGCCTTCACCTTTTTTTCCCTTTTGCAACTTTGCGGGGAACTTTACACATTTGCCCTTGGAAAGCAACGTGTCTAATCTACCATGAAGAACGCATTTATTTTTCACAGCCACTTTGTTTGAAGAACTCTCACCTTGTGTTTCCCTCTGTTGGTGTTGCTGTGAACGAAAAAGAAACAAAGATGATTCTGTAAAAACATTCAAAGCAAACTAGTATATAAATATAATGAGAAGCCATGAACTCAAGACTTGCAGTGCAGTCTAATTGGAGTCTGTGATTGCTGTACAGAAAAGCTTGGCATTAACACAGTGTGCAATTTGGAAAAGGTTCAGGATAAGTAGTAGATTTTTCTATGCGTTTGCACCTTTCGTCCACACGTAAACGGCGTTTTTGGTCACTGAAAACGGAGATTTTTAAAAACTCCGGCCAGGGTGGATATTTTTGAAAACTCAGTTTTTGCATTTACGTGTGGACGAGAAAAACGCAGAAAACACAGCGTCAAAGGTGTGCGCATTTTTTGACGTCACACTGTGCGCCACGTTATTGTTTCGGTCAAATGAATTTCTACAATACTGTTAATTCTACTCTCTGCAGTGTTTAAATGCTTACATATACACACACAGTTACTGTCCCTCCACACATACGACTCGGTTCTGCTTCTATGCCCCAGCTTTGTTTACTTTTTCCCACCGAGGCTTCTAGACTTCTGATTGGCCAACATTTCTGCATGGTTAGGAATATATCGCCACCTGCTGCTTTGGCATGTTCATAGCCGTGTTTTCCTTCATTTCTGCCTTTAAGTGTGGACGGGATTATTTTTTAAAACGAAAACAGAAAATCTCAGTTTTCAAAAATACCCGTGTACGTGTGGACGTAGCCTCAGTGTGCTTAATAAAAACACTAAAAGTGCTACTGTTTATTGTTTGTTCTTTAAATTATGTTTGGACACATTGACTTAGATGAAGATCATTCAGATCACTGTGGCGGGGTGTGGTTTGTGGTTCAGCTGGGGATGTGTTCACAACGTTTAGTGGCGTGTAGTGTCTGCGCTGCACTCAGCGGTGACGTGGGGGTCGTCGGACACTTACTCTGGTGAGAAGGAGATGACAGGGCCCCGCCGGCTCCGGTAATTCACTCCATGGGAGATTTTCCACTTGAACAGCATCGTGATGACACCTTACGCTCAGCCTTTCACCAAGTGATAAGAATTGATGGTCACACGGTGTGCCCTGATGCAGCGCTGACCTACCCGCATTTTGTATTGATTAAAGATAGGCTTTAGCGAGTGAGTCGTGACACTCGCACAGAAGAGGAACACACCCAGCTGTTGGCGCCTAAGAGCTGCTGCGAAATGAATCTCCAGGCGGCTCATTATAACCCAGTGGAAGGGATTATGGGATATGACAATACTCTGGAATGAATTATGGCCCAAATTACTGCCCGTGCATTTGGGGGGATCTGCATCGATGGTGCGTGTCCAGCCTGGGATGTGAGCTGGTCAACTGACCGGCCATACCAAAAAAAACCTTTGCGCCCTTTGCCATTAGTGGAGGACCCTTTTGAGCACATTGGTATGGAGAGTAGGCTAGGCCAGATAGCTCCCCGGCCTAAGTTGGGCAATGGGGGGGCAATGGCGGGGCAATGGCGGGATGTGTGGTGTCAGGGGAGGTTTTCCATCGCATGGCCACGCCTTCCCTTAGTAGGATGCCGAGACCAGGGGGAAGGTGTGCTGCACAGAAAGAGGTGGCTGAAAAGCCTTATGAGCAGGAAGCAAATTGTAAATAAAGTCATTCACGTGTCTATAACACTGTGTGCTTTGGGTCCTTTCTACCACACATATTATGAGCAATCACCAGAGAAATTCTGATAATTCCAAAGGGTCACTTTTCCTTTTAGCTCTATCTGAGATGATCAGGAGAGATCGAGGGGCTAAAACGGGCAGAGATTTGGCATATTGCACTGCTCTGGTGCTGTTGGTAAAGAGAATGGAAACAGATGGAAATGCAGTATTTGCATTCAAGCAGCTTCCACTTTAGGCTGTGCTCTGCCCCAGGCGATGTCATTTGCATTGGAAAATCATTCCTCTTTCTCTCCTTAAGCTATATGACTCACTAGGGCTTATAGGCAGAGATAAGTTGTGACGGGGGTGCGCAGAAATATTCCTGGATCGATTGCTACCCTGCTCAAATTACTCATACTTGACATGAATGCACACAGTCAGGGAGGCAATCTGTGTATCACTATTGTTCTGACTCTGCTCTTTTCCCACACAAGTAATTTTAATGACAAGAGGTCAGTTCATTGCAAGAAATGTGATGAGAAATAGCTCTTTTTTGTTTTCATGTGGGAGGAGATCCTTTTTGTCCTTCAGATTGAGATGAATGATGCCACATCATAGACAATGCATCAGAGTAATACTTTGCAGAACTAGACACCACTGTAAAACCAAACGGTATTATCAGTAGCTGTAATACAACATGTTGGCAAGGCGTATCTGCTTCCACCTATGGGGCAGGCGCTTATTGTGCAACAGGGAAACATGGCACAAACGACAACTGACGTTTTTATATATATATATATATATATATATATATATATATATCTCTCATTTGAAAATATTTACAATACCTTTTGTGTGTATATGTAGAGACATAACCAATGTCAAAGAGGAGTGCATTTAAAATTCCATCAAGCAATGCTTCCATTACAAAAACTCAGTTAATCTTACCTTTCCATAGTCCAAAAATCGCAGATGGTACAAACGCCTTCCTGCTAGCTTTGATCATTGTATGCGCTCTGCATGCTCCCGCAGTGAAAGATAACAGTTTGCAAGATTGTTGAATGCCAACAGTGTATTTCAAGCTTGCGAGGCTACCTCCCCAGCAGTTCCCATGGACAACATTCTTCTGGCACGTCTCATTTGTCTACCAGTTGCCCATCACCTTGAGTAGCTGCTGCTGCTGGTACTGGCATTGCAAGTGTTGCTGAGGTGTTTAGCTGAGAGACAATTTAATTAGTGTAGATGAGATTCTCCTACATGCTGGATCCTGTCATATTATCAGTCATGTGGGGGAGAAAAATGCCTCACTGGCAGCATCAACACAAGCATTGTGATAGCTGTATCAACACGATTCCCCCCTGTGGTGCTAGAGTCTGATTTTAATAGCTGGTTCAGGGCATGTTTTCATTCATAAAGCCAGTAGTAATTATAGTCAGCCTCAGGCATGACAGACGATGATATGACAGTGCTCAGGGACAAGTTAAGTGACTCAAGTAGCACACTTTGGGCTTTGCAAAAGTTCTTGTGAATAATTGAATCAGCAAAGTATAGCCTAGTTACAACTGAGGGTATCACTGTTTTTTTTTAATGGCATAACATTGCTGTCACAAGATTTAAACAATAATTCTACAATATGTAGCTTTTATTATATTTTCAGCATTGGTAGGAAGATGTTCATGACCAAAGAGCCTCTAAATACCATTAAAACAACCCCAACAACTCAAAAATACACAAAAAAGAAAGCAATGAGACAGGTTATAGAGGCTAAGCAGTCCTCTTAATTTAATCTTGGTTTCTGATCTGATTTCACAACTGCATATCGAAACACATAGTGACACAATGTCCACGTACGGTTTAGTGTTCATTTATATGATAGAAATCTGTGAAATTTTCCTGTTTCTGGTGGCTTGCTAAAAATTATGTTGACTTTTACTTTTGATGTTTGAAAACGCTTGATTAAACGAAACACAAATGAGAAAACAAGCTGAAATTATGTTAGAGACTTTTCTTTGGTCGTTGGACGGTGCCAGAATTCCCCAATGCAGCAAAAAAAAAACTGTCATCACTTCCAACCCAATTTCTTTGAAATCAGTTTTTGTCTTGGAGAAACTTCTCTTAAATATCAAATAAGCACAAAGACAAAAGGGAAAACAAAACATCCTCTTTGTTAGAGGTAAAGCTGCACAGCTAGCCAAATTGGGAAAAGAATTCTGTTCCTGTTTCCGAAAGAAGTTACTTCAGAAACGTCACATGAATTTGACAGTAGCAAGATGTGTTCTGTCACACTTTAGGGAGTGTGCATTTGCACGCTTGAACAGCAAAGAACTATTTTCGACCACCCCCCACTCACCCACCCACCTCCAACCACTCTGCCTCCCCTTCCTCCCATTGAAATTAACTTATTATGAGGCACACAGAACTCTGTGTTAGTTTAACTGTGCTAATGTTTGGGTACCTTCCAGTGCCTCAGCAGCAGAAGCAGATGAGCCCAGTGCTTCAGTTCCTTGTGTAGGAGAGGAGCTCCGGGGGCTTCCTTTGGCACCATCAGCTGTGGTGTCCTCTGTCGATTCAGGAGACCACAGCAAAGAAACCGTCAAGCAAGGCTCGAGGGGCATCCCTGAAGGTACAAAGCTAAATTATATTGACAGTGAACCGTGCACCTTATATTGTAGATCAAGGGTTCAATTTCAGACCAAAAAAGATTAAACCTAAGCTTGCCTTGGGACTCCAACTCATTCCACCTATGTATTACAGTGTTCACATTGCGGATAGATCTGATAGTAAAACCAATACAGCCTCCAGAATTGGGTAAACAGTACTGTGGACCACACCATAATGAAACTGGCAATATGAATTGTAAACAGTATTTTGTTAGTATCACGCATTCCATCTCTTGACCTTGATCAAAGGTGGCAAGAACACCATATTACAAATCTGTGGTCATCTCATGGCTCATTGATTTCTACATTGAAAGGCCAGACACACATAAAGATGCCTTCATGTGTATAAACACATATGTACCCCTTTCAAACATATACTGATACAATACAGACTGACACACACACTCACACACACACACATATTCTGTGCCATGATTTGATTTCTACCCAGACATGACATGAATCCAATTAATTTAGGACGAGGATCAATAGAGTACCATTTCCATGAGGGAAAATTGCTTTCGGATTTCGACTCAGTCAGCAGTGCTGCTGTTTGAAGGTGGCTCAGAAACGAGAGATGTAAAGGAGCCCTGCAGTACTGCATGACGTTTTTTATGTCCCACCCCTCTGATGCATTTTCACACAGGGGCCTCTGCTTTAGTCTGAATGCATACAATGCAGTTAAATTTATCAAATAATGGAAGTATATTAAACCTTTCTTCCTGATATCTAAAATTAAAATACAGAAAATGGTAGATGCAAGCTGACTTAAAGCAAGAAAAATGACTACAGTTGTGCTGATGCTAATGAGAAATTTATTACTATTTCACGCTTGCCACATTTTCAGATAAAGTCTTCAATTGTCGGACTTTGTATTTTGCATGTGGATTAACCTGCGCTGGAACCAAAGTTGTGTAGAGTCATTGTGAATAATTATGTTTTTTCTCTTTCTTAAAGCAACAATATATTTTTGTGATCATAGATATTATATGGATTAGAGTGTGCCTTTAGATGCAGTAAGAACTAAGAATGAGTTTATTCAAACGTCATTTTCTTGCTGTGGAGAAAAGTTAAATATAAAGTAAGAAAACACAGTGAAGAACTTCTGGTATACCACATTTAAAGTAAAAAGCCATGTTCCCAGGAGGCCCAGTCACTTTGCCGATATGCTGGGAGTCAGGCTGATAGCCCAACTCCAGTTGTTTTCTTCTCTGTTGTGAATCCTCTTTGAATGCACAGGCATCGGAAACCAAGCGAGGTATAACGAACATTTGTGGAGCTAATCCTTTTTTGTTGGGGGACAAAAGCGAGAAAGAAAAGAATAGTTTATCTTCTGGCTTGTATTGCAAGGTTATTTTAAATTTTAGACTCAATAATCCATGATAGAATTCACATCTTCAGTCAGATTAATTGAAAACAGTGATTGTTGCTGTTCAGGGTTTAGGGGAAAGTGTTGCAGACAAATCACAGTTTAAGACCAAATCAATAAAGCTCACTGAGCTAAATTAGGCTGAAACACTCTCAAAGCAGTTAATGACAAATCCTGCCAAGCGTGGAGAGAGAATGGGTCAATAGCTCAAACAAGCCTGATACAATCATCTTATGTTATGTAGGCAAAGCCGTTGTGGCAACAGTACACAAGATACACATGATATTTGGCAGATCTCCCTGTGAATGATGATGTTTAAATGCTGTTAATGCCATAAATGTGGAAATATTCTAAAGCTAAGTGACACCCAGAGTCTAAAAGATCGAGCATAAACATTCAGTCGGTGTAAAGCTCTGTTAGATTGTGTTTGCTGTTTTTTTTTGAGAGATATAAAAGAATGATGTAACAAAAGCAGGTGCAAGTCAGAACAACAGTGTTTATTTCAACTCTCCTGTTTTACTCTGCCAACTCTATGCGTGACTGAAGCCGAACCCCCGACGGCAGAGGCTTCGGAGGTGATCTATGATGATGTTCCAAGCGAAGAACCCCTCTCTCCTGATGAAGGTTAGGAGCTGTAGACACCTATTCACTTTTCTTGCTTGCTTTCTCATAGATCTCATTATGCAGCTTCTGATGTGTAATAGCTCTTGTGTTTAGCAGATATGATCTATGAAGACGTTCAGAGAGACACTGGTGCGTTAGAGGCAGGCAACGGATGGAGCTCCAGTGAGTTTGAAAGCTACGATGAGCATTCTGATAACGAGGCCAAACTACCGACAAAGAGCAAGGTAGAGCCTGTGTGAATGCATCCGTTTCCTTCTCTACACAAGTTGTCATTTCTCTAGATTGTAAATGGCATCATGACTGACCAGGTTGTTTTGGTTGGTCAGGAAACTATAAATAACATAAAAAATGTATACCAGGCTGTCTAGCTTTATACTTTCATTGTGGGATGAAAGTAAACACAAGGCATTTCTTTTTGAAAAGCCTCAGATCTCTTTGCCTCTTTTCTGCCAAGGATGCTGTTAATCAGTGTTCGGCTTCAGAGTGTCCTTCCACATGATGGCACTGTGTTCACATTCACAATGTGCTGCATTTCTTTTCATGCTTCACCAGCCTTCAACACGCATACACCGTTGCAGGCATAAGAAAAAATTGCAATCACTCTAATAAAAAAAAGTATTTTGCTCAGTTGAATCTTTATCAATGTATAGATGTACACCTACCTTTACATATTTTTACATATTGAAGGTGTTGATATAACTCCATGGTAATCCAAGAGAAGCTCAAGTTAAATTAATGCTTTGAGAAGCGAGGGAGACCATAGGTAGATCAAAAATATACTTTTTTAATTCCTTCGTCCAATTAATTTTATACCAAGTATACCTAAAATTCTCATCTTACCGAAGAAACCTGGGAGACCTGCAATAGAGTTTTCTTATTTAATATGTTCACTAAACTGCCTGAAACCCCTGCCATCCTTCTCTAAATCAAAGGCCATCAGTCTGATACAGCATAACCCCTCTGACCAATGCAGTGCTTCCAGCTTTCACTCTGCGCTTGTGATTAATTCCCAGTGTTTCGTTGCTTGTTTTGCCTTGATCTCTTTGCCTCCATTTCCCGTTTCTATTTCCTTTTTCCTGCTCTTTCATCCCCCTTTTGCCTTTTGTGGCTAAACACAACCCGCACCTATGCCCTGCCCTTCCTTGTCCGAAACCTGTAGCTCACTCCTGAAGTGCGTCGGCTGAGGGAACGGTGTGCCAGGACCAAACGAGAACTGGCCATGAGGCTGTCTGGAAAACACAACTATGACATCAAGGTATATCTCCAGCAGCAAGTGAACACAGCAATATCTCACCGTGTCTTTAGAGAGCTAAAAATCACTCTGCTAGATGTTTGCCAATAGGATTGACCCTGAGCTGAAATATGCTGTCTTGTATGCTCAGCTGATGTAAAGGCTTAACTGGCTTGCTATACCATCCTTCCCAACTTTCCTGTGGACTCTGACTTTAATTTAAGATTCCTGGTCAGTCTATTGGTCTCTCTCTCTGACTCTCTCTTTTCCTGCCTGGTTTAATATTAAGATATATTTGTGGAACTCATTAATTATTAACTAATATTCAGCCTATTTGCTTCCATAAACACTAGTGCAACTTGCCCCCAATTAATGACCTACTTTCCTGAAGTAGCATTGTTTAAAAATACTAGCACTCTGGGTATATTCTGGGTCTGTGGAGTCTTGTTGCAGGGCTATTCTGATACTAAAGGTGGAGTTTGTGGTCAGCTGAATTCTCCCGCCATGAGCTACGCAGCTCTGTTGCTCTCATGTGGAACTCTCTTACCATAATCTTCCCATGATACGCTCATAGACTCACTGATTAGAGCCTGTTCAGCGACCCACGGGGAGTTGCAGATGGTGAGATTCATGATGAGTCTACTGAGCGCCACTTCTCTCCATCTCTCTCCAGAGGTGCACAGTAGGTTACCAAGTTGCCACAGCATGGCACTTTCCTCATGCGCTAACACTCCTTTGTTGTCTCTGTCTGCTCTTTCTAACTAGGTTCAGCAGCTCATGAAGGCAGCAAGAAGCGGAACAAAGGATGGGCTTGAAAGGACCAAAATAGCCGTCATGCGAAAAGTTTCCTTCCTGCAGAGAAAAGATCAATTGGGTAATGCAGGAAAGTCTAAAACTTTGTAAATCTTGGTCAACTGGCTTTTGGGGATAGAAGTTATACTATGTTTAGGAAGTTATGAAGTTTGGGTTTTGTAACTCTTTACAGTTGACACTTTGAATTATAGGCAGTTGCTTGTATATAAAGCTAGCCAAGCCAAAGAAGTGTTTCAGGGAGAGAGAGTAGAAAGTCTTACTTTTTCTTTATACAAATCCCTTCAGGGAGAAATGAAAGCACTGTGAAAAACAGATCTCACTGATTATAACTATAATAAATAAAACAGACACACTTCCTCAGTTTTCCGACAGACAGTGTGGTCGAGCTATTCTTTTTTTTTTTTTCTTTTTTTTTTTTTGATGCTGGAGAAAGCAGAAGAATGAAGCACCTCGTGTGTTCTCATATATGTTGCGTTATAAGGACCTTCGCTTAATGGATTAGCATCCATTAATGGAGAACTGAGCAGCCCCATAAACCACAGGCACGAAACCCAGACCTCCAACAAATCTTAAAAGCCATCACAAAGAAGTAAAGAGGCCAGTGTTGCTATTTTTAGGTATTGATTGAAGGAAATCAACACAGCATTGTATTTCTTTTCCACCAGTCTTCTGTCATCGTTCCAAAGTCTTTAATTGGAATTTTGGAAGCTTCTGGTATTTATGTCTTTATGGTTAGTGGTGAAGTAGGGATTTTTGAGACTGTCGAATGTCTTTGTGCCAATGCACAGATGAGAATGTTTTGGGTTGTGTCTTTGCAGTCACACTCCTTTGTGCCTCCTTTACTCCTACAGAAATACAGTATTGTTTGATTTTTTTTTTTTTCGTTTTTCTAAAGGCCTCTCTGCCTCGCCCGCTTTCACTCTCTCACTTCTTTCTCCATTGCGCTCCCTTTTCAGAGAGTACAGAAGTCTCTTCATATTTTAGAGGTAATAAACTTAGTGTGTCGCCGTTTTTCTCCAACTGCAGTGAGATGTGAGGGCTGCATTTTTGTTATTCTCGCTCTCCCTGCCTCAATCTCTGTCACATACGCACTCTTTAACCATTTTGTGTTATTCTCTTTTCTCCCCCCCATTTCTCAACATCTACAGAAGAGGAGGATGATGCAGGATATCTGGATGTGGCTGTGTCAGAAGTGAAGCATCCTCCCCCACAGCTGAGCCCGATGCCAGAGGGGCTGACCAGCCACCAGGTACATCAGAGGGCTTTTTGTCACAAGCTTGTGCATGTTCTAAACGTCACATCTTTATGGTTATTGTGTTTCCAGTTGAGGCTGTTAATTGTATTTATTGTTTCCGCAGTATTTACCTCACACTCTATACTTTTCATCCTCTTTCGAAAAGCGTTGCGTTTTGTATCTGGTACAATAGTTGCTTTCATGTCAAACAAATCCAGTGATTCATGCAGTCTGCTGCAAACCTTGTTCAAACAAACCTTCCTGTCTTTCAGTGTTTTCCTCCTGTGACAAACATATTATCATAGTTCAATCCATCAAACTGTGCCATGCTTAACTGAAAGCATACACATACTTCTGCCCAATCATATCTTCTTTGCGCTAGATCTCCTGACTGGTCTGTTGTGTGCGCAGGTTGTCAGGCGCCATATCCTTGGCTCCATCATTCAGAGTGAGCGCAGCTACCTGGAATCTCTCAGGAGAATCTTGCAGGTAAGCTGTTTAGTCCAGTTGTCCTCTTCTGCCACATGCAATATCATCAAAATTTAACTGTTATGAATTACACTGAAAAGAGAAGCGGCGGTATCAATCAAATTATCGAGGTGTCTCAGTGTAAATAATCCTGATAAAATACCCATCCTCATTTTTGTGATGTTGTACCGCTGCCGCGGGAGAGAGGCAGAGTTGTGGTTGCATAGAAGGGGGTGGAGCTTCTCGTCCTTAATCTTCCTTTTTGGAGGGAAAAAGAGTTGTTATCTCCTAATCGGTGAAAAATAAGAGGCGCACCTACTGAAATTGAATAAACAGTGATCAGTGGCTTCACAGCAAAATCCTTCATTGTAAAGATAGAATGGGCTACCTTTGTTCTTGAGTGACATGATTGCTTATTATACATAGGTTGGATTAGCTCATTTGAAATTTCTCTTTTCTTAGTCAGAGAGTCCTGATAAATACAAAAATAGTATCTTCAAACATATGAAAATAAGAATCTATACCTACCACAATTAGATACAGAATTGTAAATCCATTATTAGAACTACATTCTGTATTATAACATAGAAAAACTACTTTGCAGTTATACTGAGTTGCCTAGCAAATTTTTTTATGTTAATTATCAGTTTGGTGGATATGCACAGACAAGACTTGCAAAACAACTAGAAGGGCTCTTGGAAAGCAAATCCTTTTCCAATGCCAATGCCAATGCCAATGCCCTATCTCCAGTATTAGCACTGAGTTATAATGCTCATTTCCAGCTCCATATTTCCTCTCTTAGACCCTCTTTGACATCATACACATCCAAGAGTAGAAGAAAAATGTTGGTATCCAGCCATTTAGAGCTTGGCACGAGTTTTTGGTTCATAACAATTACTTGCATATACACTAGCTCATTATTTTAAACTTTGTCAGCTGTAATAAGAGTTGCACCCAGCATGTAACAAGTGTATATATGACAGGAAATACAGAAAAGCATAATGGACACACTTTAAAAATTTAATGGACTCTTTCCCAAATTTAATGGGTTCTTCCTTCAGATAGATCTGTCAACTCAATACACTCTGTTTCCATCTTCAGTCTGACAGTGCCTCAACTCTAGCAGACATACAGCTGTGGTCAGAAGTTTACATACGCTCGTCATAGGCAATAACGTCATGGCAATTTCAGGCTTTTAATGATTTCTTTGAACTGTTCTTTTTTTCAGAGTGGAATTTTTATATAGCATACATCTTTAATGACTTGGTTGCACAAGTTTGAATTTATTTTGGATTTTCTGTAATCTATACAGGGTCAAAAGTCTGGCTTCAAATATATATGTGTACTCGCTTAAATCCTTCGATTAATAGTGCTGAAGGTTCCATGTCTTTTACTTGACAAGGCCAAGGTCTGTTAACTTCTCAATTTAAGGAACACAGCAAAGACCTTAGAAGGAGAATTATAGATTTACACAAGTTGGCCATTTCTAAACAGCCACAGATTCCAAGATCATCAGTTCAAACAACTATACCTAGCAGAGATCACTGTGAATACGGGCATCTTTTATATACCATCTATGGTGTACGAGGAAAAAATGATCAACATGGTTACAGCATTTGATTTTATTTTCTGTTAAATAACATTTTTATCTTTAACTTACAGCTTACACATTATATCTATACTTCAGCAATAACAGGTTCAAGGAAGTTAATTATCACCCACAGAGCATCAAGGCATTTCTGTACGCTGTATAGGCCAATATACCCATCAGTGCTGACTGAAGAATTAAGCCTCTTTTCGCCATGTTGTTTTTTTTAATCTATAACTGCTGGGAGCTCTTTTTTGTCATTATTATTCTGGCTTTTGTGATTACAGGTCACATTGAGTTCTGAACATGTTTGTTAGTGGCAAATGCTATTTTACAATCCTTGAATTACTGGGCTTCCAGGCAGAATAACTGAATTTTCTTTCTCTCCCTGATTCACAAGAAATGCGTCAGTTACCCTGCAGTTTATGTCTGTTTATGCTTCTGACAAGAGAAGTGCTTAAGAGAGTGGATTGCTGGTCTCTCTTAAGAACCTAACCTCCCACCCACATACTGTATATTGATATACAGAAAAATGAAAACACAATTTTCTGTCACAATCTCCCCAGGAGTACCACCGACCACTGATGGAAGCTGATCCGCGCATCCTGAGCCCACGGAAAATCCGGCCTATATTTTACCGAATCAGGGAGATCACCCAGTGCCACTCCATGTTTCAGATTGCACTGGCATCACGTGTGGCTGAGTGGGACAGTACTGAGAAAATCGGAGACTTATTTGTTGCATCGGTTAGTGTGCGTGCATGTGCATGTTTATGGTGTGTGCGTGGGGCAAATAGAAATGAAACCGGAGGATAATTTGCTGTCTTATACACGTTTGTGTGTTTACGTGCATTCTTTGTTTGTTTCTAAAATGCAATCGAAGTCTTGCATTGTGTCTAGAGGCACTCATATTGTTTTTACCATTTCTGGCTAACATTATAACACCGGCTTTGCTACCAGAGTTATAATGAGCTACAGGTTTTAGATTGAGCAAACAGGCATAGTTTACTCCAAACATGAAATCAATTACAGTTATGATGAATATCCTCGATGCATCCACTGCTCTCTGAGATGTGTGCTTACAACTTCTGGCGCTAGAATAGTAGTGTTCAGGAAGAGCTTTCCTATGTGAGTCTCAGCCATGTGCTCACCCATAAGGTTGGCTCATTATTTGCCTATCAGAGGGGCTGATTTGACTCCCTGCACTGCTGGCCATTATAGTGCTATTCCATTGATATCATAATGCCTACCACCAAATGAGGACACATTGGAAACAAGAGTACTGGGACTGCGTACTCCTCACTGAGCAGGTCTTTTTCATGTGGTAATGTACCTGTACCTGCAGGGCTTGTTGTAATATCTGAAAGGCAGTATCCTGAGGGGCAGTGTGAGCAAAGAGGGTTAAATCCTTCATGCAATTTGCCAATTCCCCACTACACCTCATACTGCCACTATCAGCTGCCAGGTGTGGGTTTAATTGAGGATAGAGAATAAATGACACAAAACGGACACACCCCCTTCCCCCACAGACACATGCATGCACACACACTCGCTCGCTCTGCCGGCTCATTCCTCTTTGCCCAACTTCTCAAATGGCTCGTGAAGGGTGTTTTTCAGTAACTGGAATGGTAAACAAACCATTTTAAAACACTATACTTAAACATCCATACATTAAAATTAAAGGTTGCAGGTCGTCCTGCAAAATGGATGGTTAGTCATTTGAGATATTAGAGGAAATTACAGGACAGTGGATTCTGCTATAAAAACCAAAACACGGTAGAGCCTCTGCTTGTCTAGCTGTTGCCTCCGATTCAGAAAATGATGCTTTCTGTTTGTGCTTTCTGTTTCTACAGTTTTCCAAGTCCATGGTGCTGGATGTATACAGTGACTATGTGAACAACTTCACTAATGCCATGGCGCTCATTAAAAAGGCGTGCATGTCCAAACCAGCTTTTCTGGACTTCCTAAAGGTGAGCTCCGACCAGAGTATAGTGTGCATATTTGTCTTATTGACAGATTAATATGAATCATTTGTGTTTTAGCTCCTATTTTTTTTCCCCTTTTAGTGTTTAGCAAACGCTGAATCTAGCAAATCCCCAAATCTCATTGAGCCATATAATTAAATCATACATTTTCGCTTTTTCAAACATACAAATAGTTAAGTTCATAAAAATGTGGTTATTTACACAAAATTGGGATTCAGCTCATTGATTGTATTAAATTATGGTCTGATTTAGTGTGTGTGCGATTTAAAGGCTCTGCTGTTTACTTAATGTTTCAGGCATTAATTAGAAATCATGGGCTCACGGATAGGAAATAAAGTACCACAGTGTATGGAGGATGCCATGAAATGATTTAACAATTCCCTCTGCTCCCAGCATTTACGCATGAGTATGACCCAGATCATTGAGCTGTAATGCTGATTTACAGAACCATATCACCCGGCTGACAGGCTTGCATGTTACTCCAGATAAAATGTGTCCTGTTCTTTCTCTTGAAAGGTTCCTCTTTCTCTCCCACTGCATGTTGCACCTCTTACTGCCAATGGGATGACAAACAAAATTACAAATTACATGGACATAAAGAAGAAAAAACACTGAACTCATGAAGGTTTTAATGGGTTCTTTTTCAAATATTGCAGCAGCAGTGACATTATCATGTTATTTCACTGTGACAGCAAAATGACAGCTATAGTTGTAGATGTGCAACTTAGTGAGTTCAGTACACATCAGTTGATACAGTGATTTACATATAGGGTTAAATCAGACAATACATAAAATCTCAGAAACACTATGACTGTAAGTACTCCTCGTTGATTCAACTTTGCACTAATGGTACTGTTAGACATTTTGTACTTACCCGCATTAAAGTGTAGCTTAATCCAGATCGCAAGTTCCGTTAGTAGAGCAAATGTGAAGTGAGCTTGTTCTTGGATGGCAAGACTTGTTATTAACCCTGCTGGAGATGTCACTGGCCTAATGTAGTTCATGGCAGCTGTGGAGGGAAGTGTGCACTTGATAGGTCCAATCCAGTCTTGCCCTATTCCCCTTTTTTCACATTAGAAATTGATGTCAATTTCTAATGTGAAAAAATAAAATACTTTCCCCCAAAATAAAATTAACATGGGGGGAAAGTTCAATCATTTACGTCATGTCGGTAAATGCTGAGGCATCTTGCTGTTTGATGTTTAGGTTGCAAACACAGCTTTAGGCAGCAAGGTAAAAGTGGTTATATTTCTGGTGACATTGGCAGGTGCTTGCCTTAAAATAAAATAATTTGATTGATTGATCATACATGTGCCGATCTGCTATGTGCTTTTTGCCTCTTCCTCGCCTGCTTCGTAGCTCTGACACAGCAACAGATACTTTGCAGACAGTGGTTTGAATGACAAAATGGGGCTTTGTTGCATCATCCTACATTGTGGCTGTCACAAAGTACAATTTATTTTCTAGATGTCATCACAGAAACAGATGTTTTCTCCTTGGATACCACTTTGAACTTTTTTTTTTTTGCTTTGGATCTCATTTTAAGAACCTTGATGTGGTAATCAGAAGTTAAAATAGGTGGAGGAATCCCAAGTTTTGGCACAGCAGTGCAGTGGTTAAATGACTAAATTAGAAATAGGCCACAAAGCAATTTGTACTTTGAGCTCCAGTTAATTTGTTTTCTTTGGCACAGTCTTTGATTATTGGCTGTGTTCAGCAGACCTGTGCTGGTGGTGCTTTGAAGTTTACTGCTTTTTGTGTTTTAAACCTCTACCTGGTAAAAAGCCAGTGTAAAGGTGAAATTCAACAGCAAATAACACCAGTGAGCATTACCTACTTAAAATTCATTGAAATTGATAACTGTTAACAAACAACAACAACCATTTGGAAACAAGCGCTGCATAAAATTTGCTCTCGTTTAAAAAAAAAAATGCATAGAATGATTAATAAAATCTGATAAATAAATCCTTAAAAAGTCTGCTGACTGTGTCTCCAGATAGGATTTAAAAAAGCGTTTTCTTTTTGCATTTCGACCACCATACTGGAATCCCTCATTGATTCTGATTTAGCACTGGTTTAGTGTCACGTATGTCTCTTGTAATATCTCTTCAGTTAACTGTAACCTAACCTGACAATAACCGTGGCCATTGCAGTCTATTTACTGTCCAGGAACAAAAATCTAAATCAAAGGAATCCAGTTTGTTGTAAATGACATTTCATAATATGGAATAATGGGATAAATCCATTGACAGAGAATTGGGGATATTGTGATTAAACTTAAAGCATAAACTTGATCTTTTTCCATCTGTGAGAATAGCCTTCTCACACATTAACATTTCTTCTCTTATCTGGAAAATACAGCAACTGTGCCTTTAGCTAGCAGACTGATTCTGAGTCAAACTGCACAGAAACAGTTTATGTGTTTGGTGATATTTGATGAGCATTTTTAAAGGCTGTATGGGGAACTGTTGCAACTTTAATGCCATCTGCATGCGAGCGCACGTGACAGACATGGGAAGAAAAACGAGGATGTGTTGAGATTGCCGGCAGCACCATGGGGTAACATTACTTTCTGATTTGTTGATTGAGTATCTGTTTTGCATCAGCTGGAAGCATCACCAAGCTGCAGCTCATAAAAAATTAACCCGATTAATATTATGTATTAAACTGCCTATCAGATTTAATTACTCATTAATTGCAGGTGCTTTAACACCTAGTTCCCGATCATTTTGGCCCACTTTTATCTCTGGTGGGAGCTGATGTTGATGTTACATGGTTAAAACAGTTAACCCCCCCCCACCCCCGTCTTTCTAACTCTCTTAATGGAGATACCTTTTAGTTCCTCATATATTAAGAAGCAACTCCAGGGTTTTTCTGGACACTTCTTATTAGTGTGGAACGAGGAGTCCTACTCTGCCTCACTTGGTGTTTCCCACGACCTCTCTATTAAGTGAGAGTATTCAGATCATGTCCTGAATGAGGAGTCAGGTGAACGTCTACGGCATTCAGATTATCTGAGACAGTATTATGGTTTTATAGGCCATCTGTGTTAGACAGATTTGACTGTACATGACTGCCCTCCAAAAGGGAAATAGAGACGTTCTTTTTAAAACTGCTCTCACCTTCAACTGCCTGACACCACTCAAACATTTTAGTGCACCAAGCAGGAAAGAGCCCATCTCCAATGACGTCTTGCCTTGGCCAGATGTGGTGAAAAAGATTTTAATCTGATCATTTGAAATTCTTCCACTCAGGGGTCACCTTTGGTTTGTTAAGTTACCTTAAAAAAGTTGTGTTTGTCAGTGTGTGAACATTAGATCAGGTAGATACGATCTTAGAGATCACTGCCTTGTACTTGCAATTGTGTTTGAATAGGAGGGTGGTTGCAGACTACTGCCAACTTGTCTTTGTCAAATGATTGTGTGTAACTTGTCTTCTGTGTTAGTATTTTCTTTATACAAGATGTCTCGTCTTAAAGCCCATTTACAAGGAACACTATTGAGCCACAACTGATGGACAAGAAACAAGTTCAAATCTTTTGCCATCATTAAGAAACACTGGTCTTTGATAACACTGCATGATCAAAAACTAATGGAATTATGACATGTAATGAATAAAAAACCAGTAGCACAGAGGTGTTGTTTTCTATGAAAGACTGTGTTTTCTTAATTCTTGCTGATGCATTTTCATGATAGCCAGTATGGGATCATAAAGGAGATATGTGAGAAAATATGATGAGCTAATAGTGGAGGTAGTCGTCAGCTTTTTTCATGAATTTCTTCTTTCATTTGAGGATGGAAGCTCATTTCCAGCGAGTGGCACGGGAGTAGCATTCGTATATTATTTGTATAATATTCAAATTACATTAAATTATGGACTTTTGAAAGTGAACATGGACAAAATACTCTCGTTTCACTTGTTAACTGGTTTAAATCACTGTTGAAGAAAATCAGTCAGTTTTCTTGTCCCATGATTCTACTAACAGGGACCACTAGCACATAATTACATCTAATCTAGGGTGCATTACACACAACATAAAATGTCATACACCAATGACTCCCACCAGCATTAATGCTCCACCAGAACCATACTCGATGGGCTCAAAGGGATGTTTGGCCAAATCCAATTCCCCCTCAGCACAGACATGCCTGTTGTCCGTAACTGACAACCTATCCTATTTCAAATAGCAGTCCAAACTAAAGTCAATAATGATCAGCAAAACAGTTTATGTTTTAGTTCCTAAACATAAAAAATGAGATGCAAAACGCCTTCTGGTCTTTTTCAATATTTCTTTTTTACAGTTTGGTTTATCCAAACTGTTCCACCATACAGTCTATTAAATAGGTCCAGTGATTTGTCTTTTTACACTGGCGGTGTCATCATGTCATAGACTTAACACTGCACCAAACAATATCTTTTCCTGACCTGCACCCACAGAAATACATTAGACATAACACACTCAAAGAAACTCCCCTTTTATGCACTCATATGACTAATACACCCTGTTTTTCATATCTTATTCACCCACTCACACACCCACACGTGGTCTAAAGAGAATTCTGACTAGATCCTTTTAAAGCCGGAATAACATAGTTTCCTCTTAATGGCCTTTTTTGAAAGACGTTTTCTCTAACTGCACAACTCTGTTTTCTTTTTGCTTTTGGTTTCAGAAAAAGCAGGCATCAAGTGTTGATCGGATCACTCTATATGGCCTGATGGTTAAGCCCATTCAGCGATTCCCTCAGTTCATACTGCTCCTGCAGGTATAAAGTGTTGTTTTTAGAGCCTAGTAATTTTATTTCTTTTATTTTAATCAATCTCTTTATGTCTTACTTGCTTTCAATATAAGAAACCTTGGTCACATTAAAGGCTGAGTATATAGACTAATAAAGATGAAAAGCTGCAATGCAATGGATTATGGGTTTTAACTCCAAAGTACATTTCCTCGCATACTTTCAAAGCACGAAAAGTAGCTAGCCACATCAGTTTTTCATATTGCTGTCTTTATGTCCTAGCTTCCATTTTCCATTTTGAGCAAAGATTTGGATTTGAGCTTGACTTGCTGGATCTGCAGTAGCTCATTTCATCCCTCAGTAGGCATTGATTATCCATGAATTCCAAAGATAAGTTATGAATGTGAATCAGGCATTTTCTTCCAGCCTAAACTCAGTACTCTAAAGAAGAAGTGTATGCATTAAATTATACATTACAGGGAAGTAGACCTGAAGGTGCAGCTGAGATGCATATCAAGAAAACATTTGACTTTTCACTGGGTCATAGATGCAGATGGAAGGCACAGCACAAGCATGTTAACAGACATCTGGGGGTTTTAAATCTGTTTTGTTGATTGTGTGCTTTATAGAGCTAACACTGGAAGATCAGTGTGATAAACATACAGTGAGCATTTGATCCTTCAGGCCACATTAATTCATTGTATTTTAGGATAAAGGTAAAAACACTGAATGGCTTATAATTCTAACAAGTTATACCTTTACTTAAAACTTTTTTGTGACCTTTTTTAGGACATGCTTAAGAATACGCCAAAAGGACATGTGGATCGCCTGCCCCTGCAGCTTGCTCTCACAGAGCTAGAGGTGCTGGCCGAGAAGCTGAATGAACAGAAACGAGTAGCCGACCAGATTGCAGAGACTCAGCAGCTAGCCCGCAGCGTTAGTGATCGCTTGCTCAGTAAGGTGACTGGATACGCATGCACTCCCGCATAAACATATCTACATTTGCACACACGTACATATGCCCCAATCAAATCAGCTGTGAACCAGTCCACTGAGCCCTCTAACTCCACGTGTTGTTATCACTGTGAGCCAAACACCTATAATTAAACTAGTATAAAGCAATCACTTATATCACTTTCCCAAACATTAATCTAGGGAGGCATTTTTATTTAGAGAAATTACCTCATAGAAACGATGCCCATTATCATCCCAAAACAGTACCAAATGCAGTGGCAGAGGCGTTGCTTCTCCATTACCACTCTGAAATTACAGTCCTGCTGCTGCGAATCTGAACAAATGCTGCTCTGAATAAGAAGAATTAGGGGGTAAATGAGACATTTAATTGGAAACTGTAAGAGAGCTATCTCTTTCACCCTGTCGCTCTCCCTCTTCCTTTCTCCCTCTCTCTCCTCTTTACCTCCTCTCTATTCCCCTCTTGCACTCCATTGCTTACTCTCTTGCTTACCTTCTCACTCAGCTTATATACTCTTCTTCTCTTTCTCTAGTGTGACTGCTTTTTTCTCTGTCTTCTTCACTTTTTCACCCTCCCCTTTTTACTTCTCTCTATCAGCCCCTGCTTTCCAGGACTCCGAGATGAGCTGATTCGGCCAATCTCCTCCACTCACACAGAATTCCATTTGCTGCGGTGACACTGCAGAATTCCAATAGGAAACACTCGCCTCTATTGCCCCCATAACTATCCAATGAAATATTCATTCTTTGTCTCAAAGTATCTAAGTCACCAGAACAGGACAGATAACCATGCGAGAGAGTTTCATACACGCACATACACAAATGCACTCACATGAGCGCACATGCACAGTGCACTGCCGTGTGTGTCTATTGATGCTTGAAGACTTTAAGAATGTATTCTCATAAGAGCCCACATCTCGAAGGAGCTGTATGGTTTTGTGCCCATCAAATAGCAGTCCAAGTCAGACTAATGAGTCATTCTGTGAGCTATCTGAGCCAAAATCAGCTACTTCTTGTAGATAGGACATTCTGTTTTCTGAAATGTGGTCAGCTGCGTTGTTGCACTGCAGGTTGTAGAATGAACGCAGCAGAGAGTTTCATTATTTGCTAAAATTCGTGCCTTTTAGCGAGCACAAACATCAATGTATCAGGATGTGAGCTTCATCTTTGAACTTAACCTGGTGCTTGCACTACAGTGGTATTCTTTTAATTGTGATGAGTCTAGCTTATTTTGGTGCAGTGTGCATAAAATAAAAGTATTGATTTAGCCAGTCATAAAAGAAGCTGGACCAAAGTGATAAAAAGCTTTCCTTTGCCATTTCTCTTAGACAAACATATGGATGACTGAAAAGGAAAGCATGTGCCAACATAGTGTAGCATAAATTCCATCTGTTATTGGATTCTTTAACTGTGTCTCTGTGTGGGTGTTCGTGTTAAAGGGGTGCACGCAACAGCTAATGCATTTGTATACCCGTGTAGTTGCCCTGTTGTGGTGGAAAGGATTGCATGTCCAAGTGTTCATAAGCTAAGCCAGTTTGGATTCTGTGTTAGTGGGATGGTGGAGAGCATAGTATAGGCAACAGGACAAGGAATAATTGTAAGCATATTTCTGAAGCATTGGGCGAAAAAAATCCGGGCAAACCTTTCTTGCCCTCAAATTAAACTGAAGGTTGGCTTTATGATCCTCTCTCATTACTTAAGAATAGTATGAAAAGCAGAGATAGGCAGAAGGGCATGCGTGGGCTTACTTTAACTAAGTCTGTAGAATAAACGTGCTTTAGATGTATTTGCGTATACATTCAGGACACACACATTAAACGACCTTGGGAAGGATGAGTGTGTTGCTAATCCCTGATGAGACATCTGTTCCTCCAAGCCTGACTTGTGCGTCCTCCAGGCACTGAACTCCAGAGGACTGGCCCTTTGTGATACTGTCTTCTGTGCCTCTGATCTGATTGCTGTGTCCCTTTTAGCAACTGAACTCGGAGCAGGGGTCACTCGTCCTTTGTGAGACGCTTATTGAGACTGTGTATGGTGAGCGGGGACAAGTCCTGAAGTCGAAGGAGAGAAAGGTCTTCCTCTTTGATGATGTACTCATCTGTGCCAACATAAATGTCAAGTAAGTCCCTCTTGTAGAGCAAATTGAGCTAAATGCCCTTGCATCCTAGAACACTTTGCTAATGCGTTCCTAATGTGTAGTTCTAGCATGAAGTTGTGTGCAAGTTGCGAAAAGACAGTGTGGTACGCTGCACGGTTAGAAGAAATTGCTATTAGGTGGCAAAAGGCTCTAATGTTGTGCCCTAGGTTTCGCAAAGATATTTTGGAAAACTGCATAGTAAAGAGAAATAGCTGCTAGGGGTTTTGAGCACTATCTGGAATTGCAGCAGCTTTATCAGCTTTAAACAAATGGTAGAATACCTAACTACAGCTTCAGGACTTCTAGATTACTGACATAAAACATTTTTTGGTTTCTGTCCAATTTATCTTATGTGACAGCACCATTGATCACATCTCTCTCGCTCACTCTCTTTCTGCATTTCTCTCACTCTTCCCTGTCTCTTTCTGTCTGTCCCTCTCTTTCTTGAGAGAAGTAAACAGGAAAGGGATTTTGTATATTTTGCAAAGCCCCTGTCAAAGATGTCGCTTAAAGCCTTCTTGTTCAGCCTTCAAAGCAATTATCACTCTTCGTCTCATTCAACTCGAGTGTCCCGAAGTTGACTTTGTCTGCCCTCCAGGAACTTGACAAACCGATCACAATGTTGATTGTCTGCGTGATTACAGGAATACATGAATAGCAATGAACTCCTCCTCACAGCCAGGGGTACAATTTTGGTGAGGAACATGGGTGATCATAAAAATTCTAATTCCCACTACCAACCACCTTTGTAACATTTCGCAGAGCATCTCGTTCCATCGAGTGTTTGGTGTAGTGCTTTTAGCGGGAGCATTTGGCTAGAGCGAGGTTTTCTCTTGAGTTGTTTTCCTTTTAATTACATCCCTCCTTTTTTTCCTCTCTCCGTCTCTAACAGAGGGCCTCCAGATATCAGCAGCCTAGTCCCTGTTGGCCCCAAGTACACCATTAAGTGGAGCGCCCCCCTACTACAGGTGCAAGTAGTAGAAGTTGGGCAGGAGGGCTCTCAAAGCAAAGACACCTTGTTCCAGCAGAGTGGGGCTAAGAGGCCAAGTGGTACCTTCACGTCAGGTAAAAACAAGAATGCGAACACGCCAAACTGTCTTTTCTCATTTATTTTGTTAATCTCATCACTGGGACTGACTGTTAGCCCCAGCCCTTGCTTCCGACTCAGCAAGCCTAATCTGAAGCATCGCATGGAGGGGAGGAGATGCGTCCGCGCTGCTTGTCACTCTGATTGAGGATGTGTTTGTGAGGAGGATAGTGATGATGGTCACTTGTTCTCATCTGCCTGGGGTGTTTTATCTTGGAGAGCGATGTGGGGCTAGTGAGCCCCCTGCTGCATCATCCTCGCAGTCTCATTTCACTCTCTGATAGACCACAAACACATCTAGAGTGGAGTCATCAATCTGCAGAGATTATTCCCTCCCTTTCCAGGCCCAATTAGAGAGCCAGTAGCTGTAGATAGGAATCTGTGGTTGAAACACTAGTTCTCCCACCACCCCTCACAAAACTCTGGTGTATACAGAGCTTGACGAGATCCCTGATAAATGTGCCATGGGAAAAGGGAGATACAAAGCCTTATCAGGATGTAATGCTACACACTTTTTAAAGTTGCAGCTCCATGACTTAAATATTAATGGCGCCTTCTTCAGAGCTCTCCGTGTCACGCTCGGTGAGCTGCTAGTGTTTTGAGAGTTGGTTTAGATTCTCAGAGGATTTAGTTTTCGCAGTTGTTCAGGTAGTCTGTGGTTGTATACTCACTACATTGCTGCAAGGTTTTGGGATCGTTTAGGGTTAGCTCTCACCCACCTGTCTGTCTTCCTTACCTGTGTACAACTCTGCAAATGTTATGCCCCTGAGAGGTGCTGGATACTGATTCTAACATTCTCTGTTCTCTTTTTTTGCCATTTCGACACAGTGTGGTAATCATAATCATGTCTATCCAGAAACCTCTCTGAACATCTGGGGGCTGTTTCCCAAATTTTCATTCTGACTGGCTGTCCCATCTATTTAGAGTCCCCTGTGATGTCATTCAGGTTTCGGGTGTCTAGTCTAAATCCTTCTCTCGCTCAGCATGGCTCAAAATGGAGTCATTTTTCATCTTCTGCAGGCCCCAGTACCCTTCTTTATTGAAGAAAGCTGGCCTTCAGGGACATGCAGGCCAGTCTTTTTTACTCTACCCAATGAATCTGCCTGTGTCTCTATCGTGTTGTCTCTCTACTTCTTTTTACTAATACACAGAAGACCTGACAATGTTTATGGGTTGTTTTTTTTATTTCCTGAAAAGCCAATTGTGCCATTTGTTTACTCTCATGCTGTCTTACCTCGTTTTGCCCTTTTTATTGCTGCTTCCCTTTTGACCCACTCCCAGAAAAGCTTTTTTTTTTTGTCAGAAGTGTAACAGCGGGCTTTGGCTGGGAGTCAGACAAGGATTTTGGTGCAGGTGTGAATCTGCATTGTCTCTAAAGCTACCAGCTAACATTACCGGTACAGCAGCTGAGTGCAAGGATGGACCCCTCTGGGCTCAAGCCTTCCACACCAGTGAGTTATATGCCTGGCGGCTCGTGTGGATAGCCGTGTCTGAGTGTATAAACCATATCGTGCCTCACCAACTGGATTACGCTGGATTACAACTCAGCACATTCACCTCTCTGGCCATAGCCAACAGCAAGCCCGCGAGGACTCGACAAACCTGCACAGGGTTCCCGGCAGTCTCCTCGGGGAGAAAAGAAAAACGTTGTTTTTGCGGCTCGCAGCCCACCTCTTTGTATTCAGATGTCTCACCTATTGATTTCCTTCCACAGATGACAGATGTCACTGTCTCTCTGTGTCAAAGATCCATTAAACCCCAAAAGCTGCAATGGAGCTTTTTAGATGAACAATACCAGGCTATCTCTCTCTGTCTCTCTCCCTTCCCTATTTTGGCTATACCCTAATTTCACGTATGCACGTGAATACACAGAAAGCTGCAGGTCCCATTGGACATGCATGCCTCACCAAGACTGCCCACCAGTTCTGCTCTTCTGCTACTTTATTGTGTGGTAGTGATGACAGTGCAGGACAGCTCTGGAGCAAAAGCTACCTGCAGAATTTAATTAGGTGGTTCTCATAGTGCCTGCTGCTTGGGAGATGTGGGCCAGGGGAGCTAGGACTGAGGATGGCAGACAGGAGGAGACGCAACTATTGATTCCTGGCAGTAGGAGAGAGAGACTTTGAAGGAAGCGGAGCTCAAATCGATGCTGAATTTTGCGTCTAATGAGACACCTGCATTCCTTTTGGCCAGTAAAAGGGCATCATGGCTCCAAGTAACAGTTTCTCCATCTAATTTTTTTTTTTACTCATAAATTCACTCTCTGTAGTTCAACAAATAATTAAGATCGATCCATCTGCACATCGAACCTCTTTTATTAGTGCCACTGGAGTTTCAACAAAAGCAACTTTTCTTTCAGCACTTCCATGAGTTCTAAGGAACAACGTCACCATGTTCTTTACAGTTTTTGAACACTGTGACCTTGAAGCTTTTGCTTAAATATATAAAATTCTTTTAAAACCTAATCTGGCCAGTTGGTCCATAAACTGAGTACATTTATAATATAAACTGAAGTGGGATTGAATCAATTTATTTTTTATCACTCAATTAACGAGTGATACCGGTACCGGTCCGAGGCCCGGAGGTTGGGGACTGCTGCTGTAAACTGTCCACTTGTTACAGCTTCTCAAACCTGAAAAGTCTCTTCATTATTATCCACATTTATTTTTGTAACAGTAACATATGTAATATATTCCCTCATTACTAGCAGTTGTTGAACAACGTCTTATTCTTTAAATAACAGTAGAGGTGGTCATTTCATAAACTCTCCAACTTTGTGTGTTGTCTCTTAGGTAGAGCAATCCTAGGCCCTCCACGGCTTTACCAGGAGCTACAAGAGCTACAACATGACCTTTCTGTTGTGGAAGAGGTCACTCTGCTCGTGGGTACATTGGAAGGGACATATCAGGTACTTGTCTCTTTATGCGACTTTTGCTGTTCCCGGAGTGTCTCACAGGGAAGTGTGTATCCCAGAACATTTGTAGTACAGCAAAATTAGCTGAAAGACAAGGCACTGGACATTGGCTTTGTCAGTCCAGCTGACTCTACGGGCCAAACCACAAAAGTCACAGTGTGTCGTTTGTCATATGGCTGCAAAGGCAAAATCTCTCAGAGTTTGCTTAGAGAACTTAATTGTCAACTATAGAAAAAGAAGAAAAAAATTTGCACTGACCTTGAGGCATGCTGTTCTCCTCTCAGAAACCGCTTTCAGCATCACAAATTATTCATAAATGCGTTATCTCAAGGCATGGAATGGAAATGGTTGAAGTATGGAATGTGTTCTGTAAACTGACAATACCTTCTAAGCCTTGAGAACACACTGAAGATTCACAGAGGTAGCAAAGACAACAATGAAGTATGCTCAGTTAAATTAAATCTCTGAACTCAGTGTAAACTCAGTGATCACATTTGGATAGTGAAAAGACCGTTTGGGGAGTCTGTTTCTGTTCCTGTAAAAGATATTGCAAAAGGCTTCAAGATGTTTTAAGTATGAACAATGAGATGTATAATATGCTTCTTGGATCACTGGTTTCAAATTCGTCTAATTATCAATAGTAGCACAACTGTGAGAATGAGATGCACCTCTCATATATTAAAGGAGTGTCAGATTTGTTATGTTGCAAAAGAAGCTGTCAGTACCCCTCCTGCAGAGTTTAAATCAGGGCACAGTAGTGCAGCACTGTCACATTAACAGTGCCATACACTGCATACAGTAACACCTCCGGGGAGGTATACTCCAGCAATCACCAAAGAACCTCTCAGGCTAATGGTGGCACCTTTGCCTCCCTGCACTTAATGAGCATAATGTCCTCAGGAAGAGTGATATTCACCTTGCACTAAATGACATTCACTTTCCACAGAGTTCTAATATTGTCCGCTGAACAAATAGACAGAATATCTCTGCACAGCTCATTGACTTCAGAAAATTGATTTGATTCTGTTTGACTTGAGGGTCTATGTTTTACTGTAAAATGGATACTGGTACTGAAGTCAATTCAGAATTTCGCTTGATAAGATAAAAATGCTTGTTCAATATGTTATTTGAAGCACATTGCCTCAAATCACCTACTGCAGTTTTTTTTCTCAAATGGATGTGTGGCAGTTTCTCAGTTTGTGTGCAACAGTATCAAGTACATCTATAGTATACACCTGTGCTCGGTGCACTTGGGTCTGTGCTAGATGACCTAGTGTACGCTAGAACTGAGAAACAATTTTTAACTGTGTGTTTTTCTGTCAAAGAACCTCAACACCACTGTGGCCCAGGACTGGTGTCTGGCTCTGCAGAGGCTTATCCGCATCAAAGAAGAACAGATCCAGAGTGCTAACAAATGTCGCTTACGCCTGCAGGTGCCTGGCAGGCCAGACAAGTGAGTAGTATTTCACATACAAATGTGGATCCAAGTAAAATGTACTGTTTAAGTGTATATGACATGAAGAGTAAAAACAAAACAAAACACCATTAACAGTAGTTCAAAAGTGTTTTTTGGTAAATGGTTTAAATGTTCAAATGATGAAATTACCAAACACTGACACAACCTGGCAGTCACATAAACCACTAAACGATAACACCCAGTGATGAGCGTTTTATAACCAATGAGTATATTAATTAGTTATTATATTACTGTGCATGTTCTATCACCGTGGAGAATTAGGCTTATGCTCGGCTAGAATCCATGCTCCCTATGCTTTGCAACATTTTTACTTTTCCATGCCAAGCAGCCGCCGAGGCTGATAGATGAAGCCCATGCGCAACGCAAAAAAACTGCAGTTCCTCAATTGGACACTTGAGCTTGAGTCATTTAAAAATTCCAACATTTTAGTAGAAATAAACATGTTTAAAATCTAATTGAAAAGATGTTTTTGGTCTTTATGATTTACTTATTTTTTTATATAACTGGCATACAACATATATTTCAACCATTTAAATTATATAAAGGCTTAAAGTTGTGACTTATTTGGTTTTTGGCACTTGGTGAGTGCTATTTTGTCTCTGTTGTGAGAGTGAGAAAAGTGGTGCTTAAAAACACAAAAATCTACAACCACAATTTAAAAAAAATGTTGGAACGTTGTGTAACTTGCAAATCAATACAGAATGTAATAAGTTACAGATATTGTGTTTTAAACTGACAAAAATCTAAAAGATAAAAAATGGCAGAAAAATTCAAAAAACGTTCCAGAAACATCTGGAAACTGAGGAGACCAGTTGCTTGATTTGTGGGAGAATAATGTTGTCCCCTTATTGTCGGATATAGGATTCTAGCTGCTCCTTGGTTTTCTTTGCTCTTTGTTTTTTTCTGTTCCGTGTTATCAAATGTTTTTATTTGTCAAAGTCTGGACTGCAGAAAGGTCAGTTCAGGACTCAGACTCTTTCATTCCTAAGCCTTGTTGTTGTAATAGGTGTAGTATGCGGGACAGTATTGTCTTACTGAAATATTCAAGGTTGGTCTAAAAACTCTATATATACACCTTTCTGTATTAATGGTGCCATTTCCGTATGCACAAGTCCATACAGTCAGGATTTGTTATTTTGCTCTGATAACAAGCTGGGTGGTCTTTCTTCTCTTTAGTCTGAAGAACATGGCTTACATTTTTTCAAAAAAAGAATTTACAGTTTTCCGTTTTCCACTTTGCCTCTTTCAATTTAAACGAGTCTTGGCTCAGAGAAGACAGCAGCGTTTCTGGATCACGGTCACATATGGCTTCTTCTTTGCATGGTATAGCTTTACCTTACATGTGTGGATGGCATTGCAATCTGTGTTTACAGACGCTGATTTCTGGAAATGAGTCCATGCAGTGATTGACACGACAAAGTCAAGTCTATTTTAATGCAGTGCTGTCCAAGGCCCCAAAGGTTATGAGCATCCAATACTGAGTTTTGACCTTGTCCCTTGCACACAGAGATTTCTCCAGTCACTCTCCATTTTGTGTTGATATTATGTATTATTATGATGATAAGAAATTCAAAGTCTTTGCACTGGGAAATTTTATTCTGACAGGGCAGTTTTTTGCAGAATGGTAAACCTCTTTGAGGCTCTTTTTTTATACCCAGTCACATTGCTGACCTGTTGCCAATTAGCTTAATTAGTTGCAAAATGTTCCTCCAGCTGTTTCTTTTTAGTACCATTTACTTTTCCAGCCTTTTGCTCACAACCTTTTAGAGTTGTGTTACAGCCATTCCATTCCATTACTAGCATAAGCTGATTACTGCTCTAGGGCTTTTCTAATGGCTGTCCACAAACCGGTCGCTGATTTCACAGTGGGTACATCCATCTTTTATATACAGTCAGTTACAGTTCCAGCTGGCAAAAGCTGTGGCTGGAAGCTTTCTGTTTTTGGGTACATTTGTGCATATGTTGATACATCTCACAACATTTCTTAAGTGCCTTGAGGAAACATTTACAGCTTTGGCACAAAAATTCACTTGGACTCATTTGATTAGATTTTAGAATTCAGAGGTTAATCTCCTGTTTCAAGAACACAGCATCTCAGGAACACTTGAATTCATTTATATTTGCAGCAAATGGTCACGAGTAAATGTTGAAACAAATGTTTTTGGCATTTATTTTTTTTAACATTGACTTTTTATTTATGGTATTTTTTTAAATGCCTAAATTCATATATTTTTATATTTGTTAATGTGACAGAGGCAGAAAATACTGGAAGAAAAATAGGAATGGGTAAAAGCAACAGGAATTGTGGTGACATACATGCTCTTAGAACCGTGGGCCAACAGGCACCTTGACCTTTTGCAAATCAGAGGTGGGAACAGTTTGTTCTGTCGTGACTGCGTAATTACCCAACTCAAATAATTCATTTTATTCAGTGCTTGGATTGAATAATGAATTGTCTCCACAAAATTTTCTTTTTCGAGCGTATAATGAGAAACGTTTTTTGCTTTGGCCTTTACTTAACTCTCGGCCCCTAATGTGTAATTTTGATGAATTGCCCGGTAATATCTTTCTACATTTACGGTGTGTTTATAGTGTCTTGAAATGCAAGATATTCGGTCCTATAATTGGATTTCCTAATATAAATGTTGTAGTCTTATAGTTCTTTTATTTAGTTTTATTAAGTCACAGAAAATTTGTAAAATGCAATACTATGAACTTTCAGGCATGTTTTCTTCAATAGTCCAAACACAAAACAACATTTGATTTTTTTTATTGTCTTAGGTTAAAATACAAAGCTGCATACAATGCACAGAAGGTTACCTTGCACAGAAGTGCTAGTGTTACATGTTGAGGTGCATCCTGGTGGGTGGATTGACTAATGAATGACTGAACACCTACTTAGAGACCAACAAAGACGGCAAGGAGAGAGCATATGAGTAGCTTAGAGTGCTGGAACAAGAACTGGAAAATAGCAAATAATGGCAGATTATAATGGATTCCATTTCGTGGCTTCTGCTGGGAATAGGATAAGAAAGAGGCAAGGGAAGACAAAAAGAGAAAGATTGCGATAAAGAAGCCAGAGCCCTGCTGAGACATACTAAGCAGGGGGAGGAGAGGAAGAAAGAAAGAGTGAGAGTGATGAGCGACCTCCCCCATGAAAGATTTGGCTTGGTGCCGGCAGGGCAGCGGCAGTCAGAAGAGTGGGCCTAATGCTTCAGAGCCAGAGAGAATCTAACTGTGCCAAACCAAGCTAAAGTGCCAGCTTGAGCAGCGGAGCTGTGCAGATCACTTCTCCCACATCTCCTAGCTTCCTCATCGGCTGTCACACCAGGCCTGCAGGGCCAATCTGCTTACTCAGATGTTTGGTGGAGCCAGATGCCACGCTTACAAGAGAGTCCCCGAATTCCCCTTTAAGGGGTACCCTATTTGCTGAGTTCCTGTGATAATGTCATTAGCAACTGAACTGACAAGGAGATTCCCCACCCCGACATATGTCCAAGCTGTATATTTGTACTTAAAAATTCAATACTGTAGAGCAAGACTCGTGTTGAAATCATACTTGGAGTTTTTGTGGTGACGTAAAAGATAACAATGTCAGCTGAAAGAGAGAACTCTCCTGTAGGGAAAAAGAGCCAATTCTGGTTGTGTGATAGCAATCTAATTGAGGCTGGGCCTCAGTGCTGGGTGGCTGGACCGGCAGTGAGCCTCGGGGCTGGGGTGACAGGTGGCACAGCGGGTACCCGAGCCATTCTGACACTACCCAGGGTGCAATAGCAGCAGATTGTAGGGGAGAGCAGTGGACAGACTGGCTCTATTTCTCTCAAACACACATGCGCACACACACGCGCACACATTGTTTTTTTCCTGACTGTCCTTTTTTGTTTTGTGACTAATATGGTTCACAATTTCTGGTTCACAGTCTGTGTTTCTTAGAAATGCACACACACACACGCACACACACGCACACTCACACACACACACACAGCTCCTTCCTAACTGTCTTTTTTCCATTTTGTGACTAGTATGATTCATAAGCATCACACTGCTTCCAGCACCTGTATGTTACATGTATTCACATATACTTCCCACTGACAAATGCAACTGCAAAAAGAGCAAGCATGTATTTCACACGATGAGGCACACACATTATGGGGCAGAAACATAGATACACACTCTCGCACGCAGAGCTAAGCCTTTGCTCTGCTGGTGAGAGAGTGGGACCGCAGCAGGGACCCCCTGTACTGAGTTGGTCCCCTCCTGTCTGGCCGCAGGCGACTCTCTGCAGTCAGGCAGCACATCACAGCCTCCACACTGCAAACAGACGAGTACGTGGAGAGAATCCCGACTGCTGCCTCAAAGGCACCAGCCTACGTGTGACAGCAGTTCATTAACATCCTCTTTTACTGCGTCTGCAGGAGCAACCACAGGCATAGATTCATGGACCATACTGGCAAGCGATAGATACAGAGTTCAAATTTCATAGTTTAACCAAATGTGTTTGTTGCTTCATCCACTTACACCACCAGAACAGCATACACAAAAGAGCAGTAGCAGAGAAACATTTTTTTCTTCCTTTTTTTATTTAACGGAAGCTTTTATGTGCCGAATGCCTGCAAGGCAGGTGGCAGTACTTCAGCTCGCAGTCAGATGACTGATTTCTAGTGCATTCTGACTGAAAGTCTTATCTTTGCATCTGGACAACAGAGGTTTTTCTTTGATTGTTCCACGTGTCTAACAAGAAACATACAGAAGGCATGACTTGATATTAGTACCGGAAGCCCTAGTTTCAGGAAAAGGTTTCTTACTTGGACTACTTTTTTAGCTTTAGATTAAAGTTATTCATGCTTTGTCCAACTCTCAGATGTTGTCTGTCACACAAATAAAAGGGGACTAAAATAGAATTGAACTTTACATTACTCTTTTAGTAGAAATTGATAATTAACGACAAGCAAATCTGCCGCTTGAACAGGCAGCAAACTAACTGAATTGTTTGCAGGGAAGGGCAGCGGAGTAACTAAATAACAGGATGACTCTTTTAATTAAGCACAGCTGGACTGAAGAGAAGGGATCTTGTGTCGGCACTTCTGTGATTTAGTTACCATTTAGTTATCTGGAACAATGAGACATATATATACTGAGGTTGGCAGGTGAGGCAAATCATCAGGCTGATGAGTAAAAGCACACAACAGAGTGAGGATCCTGGCCACCGGCCTAAGTACTGGAAAGCATCCAGGGCAGCGGGAGACACTTGTCCCAAATTTCTGAAGATGGCAGTGTTAGTATAACATCTGTAACATACATGTGAATACATACTTATGTGAAAGGCACTCCACCTTTGCACCTACCTGCGCTGTTCTTCTATTTATAGCCACTTTTATCCAGGGACAGGTTGCTCTTTTGTTTCTTTTTCTCCCTTCTTATTCCCACATGTACAGTACCCACATTCGCACAAGTATATGGCAAAGAATAACCACCGTTCTCTACTATGTGCTAGTTATCGTTTGTAGTGAGGCTGGAGCTGAGGGGCACCTAAGACACGTTTTCCATGGTCAGCTTTAAGTGGAAACATTTTACTCACTGCTCGAGCAGTCAGGGCTGCTGGAGGAGTATGCTCTCATTAACTGAAGAGGTATCTTATATTATCTGAACCTGTTTCCACAAGAACATATTCATAAATAGCTTTTTGTTATGTATTGATTTTTTTTTTTGTATAAATGCTTCTAACCTTTACACCATGAATTTTAATTACTAGATACCACTCAATTTAGATGTCAAATGTTGCTCTAAACCTTTATTTATATCTCCAGCGCCTGACAGTAACATCAATGAGATAGTGGACGGCCCACTCAGCTGTCTGTTCTCCCCTTCATAGTTATAAAGATATGATTCTTGTGAGTTAACATTAACTTTTCATAATGCAAAGAAAAATAACTTGTACTAACAACAACTCTGCCAAGCTCACAGAAATCTTTAAATGAATAATTCCATATAGCTAGAGAAAGTGGGGGAAAAAACCCACTTCACATCAAACACTGCTTATTTTAAATGTAGCCTTAAGCTGTGGAATAAATCATATAATAAGGTCACCTCACCCTGTTAACTACTTTAACTGTAAACACCGAGGCAACCAATTAAGATGAAATTAAATTAATTTTAACCATGTCCTCTAAGTATAATTCTTTTGTGTAGCAGAGAGATTTCCACTACAAGGATTGCAGGCTGACTTGAGACTTGTATTAATACCGACAAGCAGATATTTACTTGCGATCAACAGTATCGCAGATAAAACCACAGTGTCTGTTTTTATTGTGTCATCTGCAGGAGGGCTGTGCTGGTACTGGATTCACAAACATTTAAGTATCACGACTGCTGCTGTGGCGGTTTGAGCATTCATTCAGATTTTAGGCGCTCTGGAAGTTGCAACCTGCATCACCAAAAGCCAAACATGATTTTGCACATTATCATGAAACGCCTCTATAAATCAGATTCGATCCTGACGCACTTTAAGTGTATCTCTCCTGAAGTTCCATCAAGTCATACCAGAACTACATCTGAATGCTTCCCTTAGTTATCTCACTTTTTGCAGAACAAACATTCTCTTTGATTCTCTGGAGGACGGGGTGAACTGAAGGATGGGTGCATGACAGGCTGCCACTCAGCACTCAATCCTACATCTGTCCCGTCCTTGTGCATTAGTATCACACGTGTGCTTCGGCACTGACCTGCTCCCATAAATCCATTGGGCGAGCGCCTCTCTCCGCTCCCTTGCCCCGCTTTGCCCTCTCTCTGTTTCCCTCCCCTTCCCTTTTCTCTCTTTACCTCTCAGCCTTTCTCATCTCGCCTCTGCCAGCATGCCCGAGTCTAGTTCTCCATTCTGGCAATGCACCACACCTGCACTGCGGCTGTCAATCAGAGGGCAGGAGGGAGGAATGGAGACTGCGCTCAGTTTAGCATGTTTGATGCCGTGTGGGCATGAAGTGTTACCTAAGGAATGTAGCCAAGAGAGTAGTTGTATTCTCATCACACCCTGTCTACCCTTCTGTCTTGGGCAAATTGCCTTTCCTATATTTAAGCAGCAAATTGTATGAATTACACCTCTTTGTGAAAGGTCCACTTTTTCAACATGTCAAGGAAGTTTGAGATCTTAGTTACTTTATTCTGTTCCTGTCTTCAATCTCTCTCTCTCACTATACGTGTGTGTCTCTCTCTGACGTTTTCATCCTTCCTCTATGAAATTAAAATTAATTTGTGGCGGGCAGTGGCAGGTATGACAGAAGCATAATATCCGACTACGCACTGCTCTCCACTCAATTGCCTTCTAATGATTCCTGAGTGTGAAATTGTCTTTCTTATGTGTGCCTGAGACCCTAGCCCCTCCTCACCCCTTTTTCTGCATTCCCTTGCACTTTTTTTTTCCTTTCATTGCCTCAGAATCACTGCAGAATAGCTGTACAGGTGACTGAAGGTAAAGCATTATTTTGGAAAGTTGCTTAGCGCTCTAAAAAGATGTCCCATCCTTGGCTAGACAATTTACTTGCACTTCCAATAAAGCCAGACACCACACCACCGTCTGTCTGTAGTTAGACACTGACTAACAATGAGTCATTGTTAACTCGGGGCAGTCTTTGCCAGTCTTGTTTTAGACTGCTAGGAATTTAGAGGTTATTGTATTTGACTGAAAAGAGAGTGAAAAATCAACACATGCATGACTAGTGGTCTCAAGCTGACAAAAAGCCTGACAAAAGGGGATGCTTGAAGAGACTAAGTGTTTAGACAGGCGTCTATTACCTGGGGATGAGTTTTGTGTTTCTAGCACTTTACACAACCTTTAAGTAATGGCATTCAAACAGAAAATCTACTTTAAAACATTTTGCTCTGGGAGAGACCTTGCATTTCACGACCCATTTTGATACCTGGTTTGGTAATCACTTGGAGTGTTTTCTATTGGGTGGGAAAACCCGCTTAAAGCTTTTACATAAGACACGCTCAGTGTCACAGGCATAGGTCTTGTTTCAGCACCAGGAAGGAACACATTAAGCTGAGAATCTTGGGGTGTCGAGACCTGTCGAGATTTCCTGCGTTCAGGTGAATTTTAATGCACCAAATTGGGTTGTTTTTTTTTATGTAACAACATTCAGGCACTAGCTAACAGTTTAATATAGACTGCAGTATAATGCAGTTAGACTATTGCTTTCAAACAATTACCCTCAACTTTTATCATTTACTGTTTACTGCTGAGTCAGCACACATGTGTTTGTGTGATCCCAGACGTTAGTGAAAGGTAAAATTTCTATCTGATATAGCACAATGGTGCTCAAGCGCATGGCAACCATGCATAGTATATAAAGCATTTGAGTGCTTTAAGCTCAAGCAGCCAGGAAGGCTCAGCCCATAACAATTTGACTGACGTTTATTTGTTCACCGCACATGTTTTTTTGTTTGCAACCCAGGACTACAGAGAAAAAGAAATTGACCAGAGGGGATAAAGGAGACACAACACCAGCTGGCTTTAAGGCTATTGACAGTGTTAACAGCTGGCAAATTTAGGGTGGTTGGCTGTGCGTTAGGGAGGAGTCAGTGCAAGTAAAATATTTTGTCTTCACATGTTTTCACTGCAGTTTGCATTGATAAAATTCAGATTGTTCTGAATTCAAATTGTAGTAACTCCTTTGTGCTATTTATCACGAATAATTTTCTGTTTTCTGTTGCTCACTTGTCAGTTTGTTTCCTAAATCTGAAAATATGCACATATTCAGAAAATATGGGAGAATCTTGAACATTTTCAGTTGTTGGTTACTGTCTGCACTGTTGTTTTAATTGTTTTGTTTTTTACTTTTTTGAATTTTTATCCAATTTAAAAGTTAGCATTTTTTCCCCTTTCATATCATACATATTTTAAACTCATGTAATTTTAAAAGGACTTTACGAAATAACCTTTCTAATTCTACGTGCTGCCTACCTTGAAGAAACAACCTGTAAATACATGTAGATACTGATAACCAATATTACCATAAAGCATTGGAGGCAAAATGCAAATTTGTATAAAGGCCATAAGCAAACTATATTAATGGGATATAAGGATGTAGGTCATTTTTCAGCTTTGTTTAACTTCAAGTTATGAGTTCATAATGGAACTACACATAAACAGAGTAGCTAGTGTTGTTCAGGGCATTTGTTTCCTCTGGTAAATTATTCCCTTTCCATTTATTCAACTTTTGAGCACCTTCATTAATTAATGACTAAGTTTGTCTTATGGTTTGCCAGCATATTGTGTATTTTGAGGATAAAGAAATGCCCAAATCACTCATTCCCTGTCTGCACTCCTTGTAAGAAATCTACTAATATCTTTGTCACATTAAGGCTAGAAAAGAGTTAAAAGAAACTTTTCTTGTCACTCTAATAGCAGAATCATTTTCTGCTAAGTATGGTATTCATAAACTTGTCTTCCTTTTAGATTGAGAGATTAAAATCTTGTTTTTTTTTAAAGAAAAACTAAGAAAGCTGTTACATGCTGACTGAAATTATATTAATTTAAAATGAACATGTATTTCCAAATTTCTCAGTATGTCAAGTATAATAATCCTTCGTTCTACCAGTCATTTTGTTCCTCTATTCCTTTCACACACTATCTGGTCTCCCACTGTTTCTGAGTTTCTTTCAAAAGAGCCTGTGCTGGTTGTGCCATTGAAGCCCATGCATTAGTGGCATTTTGAACACTGGAGGCTACCTATAAGCGATTTAGTGGGACCACACTGTGTGATCATCACAAGCCAAACTGAATGTTGACGTACAGGCTGAAATTATAAAGCCCCAGCTTACTGGACTGAACTGCTGTAAAGCTACAAGCAGGCAAGCAGCTGTTATGACATAAAAAATCTTGTTGTATTAAAATTAAAGTCCCATGAAATGAAAAATTTCTTTTGGTGCTCTGTTGGTGCTGTTTCTCTGAGCGTATTGTTCTGCTTTCTGCTTTTATATAGAACATCTCGAGAATATGTCAAAAATGTGCTTTTGCTGTCTTTCGTGTGCCTTAAAGGTATCAGCCTTGTAGTGCATACAATGTATTAATAAAGATAAATAAAAAGAGGTAAATCTAAAACAAGTTCACCAGCTTGTCACTTTAATTATGTGTTAAAGCAGACTTTTTGATTAGTTTAGTTCACAATTTAAACACATTTTAAACCCCTTTTTTTGGCATTTCTCAGCCAGTTATAAACTAATGCATGGCCGCAGTTTGTTTTGTTTGGTTAAGGTCATTACTGCTTGGTAGCGCACAGAAAGGAGTGATTACATGCAACAGTTAGAGTGTGATTCCTCTGCTTTTAGAGCTCCATTGGTTGAATCCTCCCTGCTGTTTTGTTTTGGGGATCAAGAACGCCTTTGCATTTATATGTTTATTTAGTTGTTTTACTGCACCAGTAACACTGATGCAATTTTCAGTTCAGTGAAATGAGACCTGTTAAGCATGCTGTTTTTTCCCCTGTTTTCCTCATTCTGGTTTAAGCTTCATGCTTTCACATTAATGTGAATTTGAATTTGTAGCCTTCTGTTTTGATGTCACAGTGATGTCAGGTCTACTTTGTTGTATACCACTTAAAATGATCCCAACAACACAGACAAAATCCATCCATTCATTCTTTTATCTTTTTATCCAAGTCAGGGTTGCAGTGGGGCATGGAACATATCTACGCCTCCACAGCTTAAATAGGGTGTATGCCACAGATCTAACAGAGAAACAGACAATCATTCACTCCTACTGTCAATTTAGAACAACTGATTAACCTAACCAGCATGTCTTTGACTGTTGGAGAAAGCAAGAGTACTTGGAGAGAACCCATGCAGGCTAGACAGGAACATGCAAACTCCACCCAAATGCCACCAAATTGCACAAATATAATAAAAATAAAAGAAATAATACCCAAAAAGTGTTTCTGCTATTGCTTAATAATGCCTTTCGATGCCATATGATGTCTGCATCCATCTGAAGCTGAGTCTGTGTGTTTTTTTTTGTGCATTTGTTTTCTCCACCAGGTCAGGGCGTCCTGTCAGTTTCATGGTGGTCTTCAACACTCCTAACCCCCTTAGTAAGATCTCATGGGTCAACCGTCTGCACTTGGCCAAGATTGCACTACGTAAGCACACACAAACACACACATTCACAAAGGCATGCAGCAGTCTAACACAAACAGAAAGGATTACGAAGTCATTTCTTTTTAAACGGGATGATGTAATACAATGAAATGCAATGACAATGTTTTAAGTCAGGCGCTCAGACACATCATCAGTGTTTGCTTCTTACTCTATTGGCTAAGTACTAAGTATTACGGCTTATGTAAGCAGAGAAAAGGATTCTCACTTGGGTCACCTGAAGTTTATGTTGAACAGTGAAGCAAACTGTTAAAACAACGTTACGTTAATACAATTTTCCATCTGTCTGTTGTGGAAACAATCGTCAGTGATCATTCAGGAAAGATTCCCGCCTACGAGTTAATGAAGTTGCTTTGTAAGGATGAAGGTTACTATTGGGACTGAAAAAGCATTAGCTTTAGAACTGTTTTATAGCTCTATATCCTACCATTTTTAATGCAGTAAGTCTTCTTTTTCTAATTCTGGACATCACGACTGGGTATCAAGACTTCACAACGTGCACATTCAACATAGAAAGAAATAAAATTGGCCAGACCCTGCCCAGCAGGGAGCAGCACAGTTCTTCTTTATCTCCCTAACCTCTTTCCTCTAACCCTTGTCTTGCTCTGCCCAGACTTTTGCCTATTATGCAATCTGACCATGCTGTAGTACAGGAGATCTTCCTGTCTTTGGTTCATCGGTGCATTCTGTCATCCAGTGGCAAAAGCAGAAACAAGACTCTCGAGGACAGTAATCTGTTTATTTATCCATGAAGGCGCATTTTCGACTTAATCACCACCTCTGTTTCCTTTTTCCAATCCTTTCCCTTTCACTGTATTGCCTTGAGCACTTTTTATGTCACATACAGCAAATTCAATTGCACTGTGCATGCTGTTGGCCTTCCAACAAAGCTCTTGTGCAGTTTTACTGATGTGGTTTCTTTCATCCAAGAGGCTATTGCATTGAGTGTTAGCACAGAAAAAAATAGTTTTAGAAGGTTTTGTAGCTAGATTAAAGAAAACTCAATGAAATGTCTTGTTTAGATAAGTGGCCATGTATTTGGGAATGATTTAATACCCCTACTGGGCTTTGAAATGAACAGGGGGTCGGATAAATCTTGGTTGTGCAACGGTCAAGAGGAAATTTGAAATGTTTTGTGCTTTACAGGATTTTTCCCAATAACTATACTTCTGCTGTATCTAGAGATTCTCCAATCTTGCACATTACAATAAAAAAACAACACTGGATTCTTCCCATGCGCTGCCGGCCTACCTCTCACAGCAGGGGTATAGAGGTGCAAGAAGCATGAAGTGCACCTGTAGACCCTCCAGTAGATCCTGCTGTATATGGTTTGTGTCAGAGTGACATCAAAGACATCAGGCTGAGAGCAGAGGATTCTGTGGTGGCAGTGAAGCACAGCATCCCCAGTCTTTCCTTCTTGCTCACACCTTTATCAGCAACACAGCAGGCGTACTGATGAGGACAGCACCATAGTTATAACACGCAGCTCTCCTCCCCTATGGCTTCTGTGTGGGCATTATTCAAAGCCAAATCATGCAAATTAGCCATAGTTGTCATACTCACAAGGAACCCCCATGCTGCAGTTATTACTCATTTATATAGACCATCCATATCAAATATGAATTCAAGAGAATACTAAGGAGAATACAATGACCAGAAGAAGATTAAAAGTATGCAATTTTAACCCACTGTGCTTAAATTAATCCAGTAAACAAAATATATTTGGCATTCACATGGGAGGAAGACAAACATTGAATTTTCTTGGTTTATTGGATTTGACACCTTTAGAAAGAACCTGAACAGCCTGAAGACAATGGATAAAATGCTATCAAAATGTAAATATTGTATTGTATTATTAATATTATTTTACTGTAATGTTTATTCACTATAACGGCAATGTCAGCACCTATTTGTGTTTGCCACGTTACCCTTCTACCTTGCAGTGTCAAGTGCTTGTCACTGACATTACAATTTTTCTTTGACTTAGAAAAGTGTCACATTTTTGACATATCTAAGATTGTAAGATTTTAGGCCTTTAGCCAACACTGCTATCAAGGCCATGTTACCATGAGAACTGCAGTAACATACATCTAGATTTTACCATCACCAACATGACAAGCAGTCAAGTGTGAGGAGAACAAGCTTGAAGGTGCATGGAAAAGTAATAAAATAGCAGCGTAGGGACAAGGAATGAAATAAGAGCGAGTAAGAAGATGAGTTCAAAGAGGGGAAAAGATAGATTATAGACAACCTCCCGCTGCAGTCAAGATATCAAGTAATTATGTGATTACTACATATCAAGTTCAAGACACAGATTTGGGCAGTGTAGGCTGGAGGAAGAATGAAGACCATGCTTCAACTTGATTCCCTGTCAGTGATTGACAGCATTTGTGTTTAAACCTGTGCTTACTTTGATGATGTTTGCTTTTTTGATTGGATTATCAAAAAACAACTAGGGTTAAGTCTCAGATTTTGTCTCAGGATAACATCAGATATTTACAAAGAACTTAAGTTGCAACATTATTTTTTTGGACTTTAATATATACATAAGCCTTGGTTGTTTCGATCTGCAGAGCTCTGTGGTGTTATTTCATGCTCTTTTGACTTTTTCGCCCAGAAATGATAGAAGTAACTCTCGTATTATGCATCATACAGCTGTATCAGTGCAGTTTTAGGATCACTGCAGTCTTAACTTACCAGTGGCATGCACAAAAATGATGCACATAAAAGTGCGAGCAATTGGAAAAAGTCGTGAGTGGCACAGACTTGAGAAAAGTTGCTTGTTTTCGTTTTATTATTATTATTTTTTTTCAAAGTATTAGTCTAGGGCCATCTTACATTTCTCTTACCCTTGAAGAGAGCGAGCCAGAGAGAGAGAGAGAGATGGGGAAAGATGTAAGATATTCACAGCTGACAGTGCACACAATGTCACTCTACTTCATTTGCAATCACAAACTGAAACTAATGGAAATTTTTAATAGCTAATAAGAGTATAGAGTTTATGAAAACAAAACAAAATAATTTAAAAAAAAACCTTGTTTACCTAAGCTGGTCTAAAAGTATGAATTAAACGAGCTGCCTGTAGTTCATCTTTCTGGTTATTTGTGATAGCTTCTATAGGATTACAGGGGTGCAGATGACCCCAAATGCTGTAAAGTAAGCGATACCACATGCAAACCATGAATGATTGTTGAATATTAATACACAGTTTAGTGCTAATTTTATTTTATTAATCTGGAACATATGTTGTGCAACTAAATAGATTCTAAAAATGTACGCAATTCTGACCAACTGTCTAAAATGGTCTTGCATCAATTTCATGAAGCTATGCTTGAGGTTTATTCTTGACAATATTTGTATGACCAGCTGTTACACTTGTACAGCTGTTGTAAAACATCTTCCTTAAGTTTAGAATCGGTGTCATAATTCTGCGAAATATATCTTTTTTCCAGTTGATCACAGAAGCATTTAGATCACTTACATTACACCGGTTTGGTAATGAAGCTGCCCTGTGACCCATTGGTACTCAGCAAATCATTCATTTCAAAACAAATGGTACAGAGGAGGGCAGGGAGATGGATTTCATTGAATCCCTTGGGGAAATAGATCAGCACCAACCTGGTCAGGATGACAATTACGTGTTAATTGTATTACAACCACATTTTGCCTTCCCATTTAACCAAATGTAATTACAATATGGGAGTTGTTGATTTAATTTCACGGATGGCGTGCTGTCATCGAGGCTTCCTCATCATTGCAATCGTAGGCAGGCCTGGCCTGTGCTCAGGGGAGACCTAGAGTTGAATCAGCATTTCAAACGCACCGAACCATGGTCTTGTTTAGTCTGAAATGGGTGCCTTGCTTCGAAATGTCCCTGAATAGTGGACAACACAAGTAGATAATGTTCGCATGCATGATTTAGTGAGCGATTAGATATCACAAAACTCATTTTCCCAGACCCATCTTCACACTAGAGTTTATCCTGTTACCCCCATTTAGAGAAAATACGGCTCCATCACTCTGACGTACTTGCTGGCCTTCCCTGTGCGTGCCACATGTGACTATCACTGACTTTTAATGACATTTCTGTACACTGTATTTAAGTCTTATTAGTGTATTGCCCATTAACCATGGTTTGTTGATACATTTTGGTCTCTCAACTCATTGCACCTGGATCATCCATAAACCTTTGGTTTCTTGGTAGTTTAAAAAAAAAATCAACTACAGCATGATGTGCTTCAGCAAGATGTTTAAACTGTTCTGGTAGTGGGCTTTACATATGATTATGGCAGCAAATTCTGACAAGACATGTTTCCAGAAAACAGTTTTTGTCACTTTTGAGTGCGTGTGGTGTAGTTATGAGGCCTAGAAATAAAAAGTGAGAATTATCCTATGGTGGTTCCTTGCCAGGAGCCCTGGGGTCCATTAATAACCTGGTGTGCCACTGCATCTTTTATGCCTCTCCGAGTGGCCCTACTGTTTCTGAAGGGTCTTCGTGAAATAGCCAGAAGCATTGCTTAATTAATGGGTTTTCTCACTGCAGAATTAATTGCTTCCTTCCATGCAGTCCCAGCTCTTTCAGGCAGGGTTAAGGCTGCAGACTTTGATGGCCCTCACAAGAAGAACAAGAGGCCGTCAAATCATGAGAGACTGTCGCTGAGACATTGGAGACAGAAGTGGAAAAATGAATGAGGGTAAAGAGAGAGAGAGAGAGATGGTGAAGTTGTGTGGGATTGTGTGTTTGTGTGTGGAGGTGAGAAAGTGGCGGTTGTGGAGGGGGGGGGGGGTGAAAGGATGATTGAGACAAGCAATCAGTCCCACTGCAGGGAACAGAGGGCAGACGGGGCTGTTGCCTGCGGTTACACTGCTAAGTGTGGCGGTCTCTCACTTTTTCCCTCGTACGTGGATCAATAGATGAGTTGAGTGCGGCTTGGGGGTTCTGGCACACACTCTGACACGCCTTCTTAATCCACTGTGTGATAACCTATGCCATGCCGATGTATACCACACAGGAGACAAGTAAGGGTAGAGAATACAAAATCCACCTGGTCTTATGGGAGACCGTCAGGGGTTTACTTCCATTAGCCAAGGGATTTAGATTACTATCGTGGCTCAATGAGTTGGGAGTTCACCTTGTAATCGGAAGGTTGCCGGTTCGAGCCCCGGCTTGGACAGTCTCGGTCGTTGTGTCCTTGGGCAAGACACCTCACCCGTTGCCTACTGGTGGTGGTCAGAGGGCCCGGTGGCGCCAGTGTCCGGCAGCCTCGCCTCTGTCAGTGCGCCCCAGGGTGGCTGTGGCTACAATGTAGCTTGCCATCACCAGTGTGTGAATGTGTGCGTGAATGGGTGGATGACTGGATATGTAAACCGCTTTGGGGTCCTTAGGGACTAGTAAAGCGCTATATAAATACAGGCCATTTACCAGGCCACAGGCCATTACTTGGTTGCTATGGTGACTGATATTGCTGCATCTCTTCAGATAACATTAGTCAACCTTATGTGGAAGTGTTGTCTTTTATTTTTGTGCCAGTAAGCTAAAGAAGGTGGAAAGATTTCTTTTGAACACCTTTGTCTTTTAAACTAAACATTCAAGGAAAACCTCCCATTTAAAAAAGGCGTTCATCGGAAGGATTTTCTGTTAGCCCTAAAATTAATCTGTCAGACAGCAGAGATTATCTCCCTATCTCACTGTGCTCAAACATGGGAAATGTTTATGATGAGCAAACATTATCACGGATTTAATTAACAGATCCCACACTCGCATTGATCCATGGGAAATATCAATTGCACTGGTGTATTTAATTAGTCTATATCTTTGGCCTTTGTGTCACAAGGGTTGATAGAGTGCCATGATCTGCAAATTAATCTTAATCAGCAAAAGACTTGAAACAAAAGCATGATAAGAATAAAGAAACTGAGAAACGAAATCTCCCTACTTAGTATTCCAATCCAGAAGCGTTACAAATGATGTTGTTATGAATAGTTACGGTACAGTAGCTGGGATTGAGTAGAACTGACCATGACCTTTAATTTGTGTAATCTCATCTTTTACATAATTGCTTTTAATCAACACTGTATGAAAATAAACATCACGGCTGGAAATCACTGCAATTTATTTTTTGCTTTTTAAGACAGTAAAATTTTATTTAAAAAAATTCAGTGTTATGATTTAATTGGTTGTTTTATTAGTTTTTATTGTAACAAGACACTAACGCTGGTATAAAATGGTCAACAGTGTTCCAATAAATCCTTACGATGGAGGTTTGCAGGAAATGTAGACCGAGAACAGACTGAGTACTTCAGTGTCATTAGGGGCCAGAAACAGCAGTCACGTATAGATGTAACTCCATTTTTGCGAGTGGGAGCATAGCTCAGTAATTGACTTCAATATGGTTTACCCTGAGATAATAAGTGTAGCCCTTGCCCAAACAGGTGGTAGCTTGCCCTGCAGAAGTGCCATTAGCAGTCATTTAACTAAGAGCACACTAATAGAGCCGTAGCATCCGGGCATTTGAATTTAATATGTACCTCAGCCCCCTGGTGAGATTATGATTTAGTAAGCCTGGTGGTGCGAGAGTATTTGCCTGTAAATGGCAAACTGAAAGCTACATTTTGACTTCTGAATATTTTCTCAGACTCACTATAGATTTTTCCCAGGAGACTACACAGAAACACAGGATTTTCTGGTTTAGAGGAAACCCAAGTGGTTCATTCAAAGGTTTTGCAAACAGCGCAAAAATTAAATGTTAAATATCAAAGAGGTTAGATTCATGAGAACTATAATGTTCTTGTAATCTGTGAAAGGTTGTATCTGTCATTATTTCTTGATTTATTATCGTGTATATTTGCAATCCCATTTAACCAATGTGATGTAGTTTGCATGTGACACCAGCGTGAAAGACATTTACTGTATAAGCTGCCAAATGACGAGGATGATATGATTGATGTCTCGTGTTTTTGCATGGGGGTGAGGCAAACAGGAAAAATCAGTCAAGATCTAGTTATCTACATGGTCTGTGATGTTTCCAGGGAATCTGATTGAACTGTTACTTGGGCATACTACCAGATTTTCCAGTTTGTGTCTAAGATGTTTATCCATATGGTTCATGCCTTCAGTTTCACTGTTTTCCAACAGGGAATTAACAACTAAGCTGACAAATTTTGTACTGTCACATAATTTTATATGTCAATTTCTTTGGATCAAATGTTGTATTATTCTGATAGGACACCATGGTAAAAAATAAACAAACAAACAACTATTGTCTGTATGTGACATTAAAACACATGTTTTTAACAGCCTGCTTACAGGTGGATGCACATTCCAAGCCTCTACATTTAAGTTACTAACCACCTGCATGGAAAATAACTGTCTCATTTCACAATACCATAATAACTCACCTCTTTGGTTGTTCTTTAGACTGCTTTTGTTAGTAGCTTTGCTGTAGTTTTCTGCCTGTGTCGACAATTTCCGACAATTTGAATCTAATTGGTATGCATAGGAAGATACAATAAATCGCATGTCCTACACAACTGCTTGTAATTGCGATTCGAAAGCTAACGTGACTGTCTTTCTCTCCTGATTTGTAAAGCCTATCTGTGGTAAATTCAACACGATGTGAATCTAGTTTGAGGTGCAGTGTGCTGTGAAGACACAAACAAATGCTGTAAGCATGTGAAATGTAGTTTTCTTATAAATATTTATTTGGCTATTGTCCTTTAAAAAGGAGAAAATCTAAGACATGATATACCAAAATCACATTTGTTGTTGTAATAGAGATAAATACAGCAAAAGTTTTCGTGTGCATCAATAGGAGCAGTTCAGGCTCCTGTATTAGCTGATGTAACATCTGGATATGAAATATAGAGGTTATAAACGCGTGTGTGTGTCTGTCTGTGTAGTTCATATATTAGTTGTCAAAAAAACAGCCAGACACCGGAGCTTGCCCTGTTGTTATGCGTTTACACGATGTGATTGGTTGCCGTTGTTGTGATGACGGACTAGCCCGACAATTTAGTTGGCCAACACATGACGTCACCTCAATCAAAGTGAATGAGAAGTGAGACCACTGAAGCCTAAAATGCTTACGTGAGAGTCCTTTATAGGAGAAATGGGATGTAACAGGAGGACTTGATTGTTAGATTTTCCTGTGTTTAAAGGTTTGACTGATGCAAAATAAATTCCCAGATGCGAAAGTGTACTGTGTAGTTGTACATGCGTGTGATTGTGCGAGTGTGTGTGTGAGGATACTGGCCTGTGTGTCCCTATTCGATGCCGTATTCAATTTAGGTCTGTGCTTATCATTTGTTCACCGTTATTCATCTTCATTACTACATGGCAAAGATTGAAGGTTAAGGCTAATTTGTGTTCTTTCCTACCACTTTTCTCTCTGTCATTTTCTTTGTATCCCAGTCCTTTTCATTCCCCGTGTTTCTCTCTATGTATTTGTCTTTTAATTTTTACTGAGTGACAATTTAGTAAAAGAAGTCAGCGTACCCAAACGGCACATTATTTATGCTAATCTAATAATTAGTTGAAGAAAGTCGATAATTTCTCTGTGGAATAGAAAACCACTGAACTTGCTGCTCCGTCTTCAATTAGTCTTTTAATAAGTGACCTCACACCTCCATGAATCGTAGCAGGGGCTTGCTGAGGGATAGTCAGCACACAAGCCAACCACACACAAAATAATCACTGTATTCAATAATACTCCACAATTCAAGATGATTAAAAAAATACGAAAGGATTTATATTAACCCTGCTTTTAGTGTGACTGTTTAAGTGTTGAGATGAAGCACTCAAATGGATGAATTCTTTGTAATATCTCCATTAAGTATCTAACATAAAGCATAATTTGATTATACAGCTTAAAAAATGTTTGAATTGTAAGTAAATTATATCAAGTATGTTGTGTGTATGGGGTCAACAAGGTACAATCTGTATGCAAAGCTGCTTAGAATTTATAATATAATGTACAAATATTTTTTTCTTTATATCTTTACAGGAGCCAGGAATATATCCTGTTATACTTGAGGATATTTTGATTAACAGAATATTAATATTAGTTTGCTTTTTCCATTGTAAATTTTGTTTTTAAAATTGCTTTCATCCAATAATTCAAAGTGACAAAATTAAAATTTGGATTTGAAAAGTAAGCAACCTTATAAAATAATTAAAAACTGAGACCTTTCATTTACAGAAGCACTCGTGATTTTTGCTGTAGCGTTCCAAATTGTGTCCAAATGGATCCTGTTTGCTTTTTTTTTTTGTCTTTTTTTTTAAATGTTTAAATTTGATTGGAGTCCATCAATGGAATATCTTTATGAACATACATCTGTAATGAAGATGTTGAATTTATAAACAACAAGAAAAACATTTCTGGCCCTGGGATGGTTCTGGTTTTTGCTTGAGGTCCACTTATAGTCTGTGGTCAATTGGCCAGTGTCATGGTCCTGGGCCATGTTGGCCCAGTGTTCTTAGTTTTCTTGTATGTTTGTATTTTGTTCCTTGCTTAGGCCATGTTTTCTGAGTTGCCCTGTTGTGTTGTTCCCTAAGTGTTTTCCCTTCATGGCTTTTACCCCCTGTGTGCCCCTCTGTGTATCTGTGAGCCCTCGTCTCTCCTTATGTTTTATTCCATGTTTCCCCTGCCCATTATGTCTAAGTTCTCCCCGTGCTCTCTCTTCCCCCTGTGTGCCCTCTATGTATTTATGAGCCCTCGTCTCCCTTTGTGGTTGTTTCATGTTTCCCCAGCCCGTTATGTCTGTGTTTTCCCCGTGCTCTCTCTCCTCCTGTCTGAACCTCTGTGCACTTCCTGTTTACTTTGTGACTCTCACGCCCGTACATGTTCAGTTCACCCCGCCCTGTCTCGTTATGATTATCAGTGTCACCTGTGTTCCCCGTGTGTTCCCACTTTCCTCGTTAACCCTCTGTGTATTTCTGTCTGCGTCTCCCTCTGTTCAGCGTGACGTCGTCCCTCATGTTGTGTGGAACTTCCTGTGCCTTCCTGCGAATGTTAGTTTACTTTTTCCCAGTTAGTTCTGTATTTCCTGTATTCTGCCGTGCCAGCATTAAAGCTGTGTTCTTTAAGTTTATCCCCGTGTCTGTGAGTCTGCATCCTGGGTCCTTCTCCTGCCTGCCGCACAGCGATTCATGACAGCCAGTCAGTTTACAGACGGCTTTAATTTTTCTAAAATGTATTCTTGAAATTATCGGTCATTGCCTAACAAATGAAAGCCCAAAGACGAGAAGTGATCCTCCTCCTTTGACGATCATGTGGATAAGACAGGGGGTGGGGGGTTGCTTGTCTCAGGTACAGTTAGACTGTGCAAAGGTTGAATGCAGCCAAAAACGGAGGTCCTTGTAGAAAACCTGTTACAGGCTTTTGAAAAGGCATTTGAGTTTGGGGAAATAGTTCATCTATAATTTCAGTGAACAAAAACATTCTGTCACAATATTGCAGAAATGACTTAAGGACAAGTCACTGACTGTCCTTGAGTAGCCAAAGCTAAGACATAAACCCCTCAGTTTTAAGCCTGTAGACACTCGCCTAAGAAGGTTTGAATTTGTAATGGCTGCCAAATGACAAAGTACTATTTTTATACAAAAAAATTGACAATTCATATACAACAAATAATTAACATTTTTTTAATGGTTTATTGAATGTATGTTGATTAGAAAAAATGACAGTTATGATTCTGCTTTTACGAATCCAGTAGAGCTGAAAGAAATTCTGTAGAGGTCAAAAGTTTCAGTATGGAAATGTGAAAATTATGAGAAAATACAAGGCACAAAGCACAGGATGAAACTCACTGAAAGAAATTTCTAAAAAAGATAGAATGCACTTATCTAAGTCTACACAGTTTTGCCCTTGATCATTCTTATTGTTTTCTTTGTATAAATGTGTTTTGGCTTTTATTTATACTGCTAAAGCCTCGAATATCACAACAATGCAAGATGCCTAAAACAACATCAATATTAAATAGATATTAAAAATCCAGGAATAATATTTGAATCTAAACATATTAAACACAAAGCATGACAGCTGATATGCTGATGGGAACAGGTGGATTTTGAGCTGTAATTTAAACTATGTGATAGAGACTAGTTGTAAGAAGGTGAAAAGGGTAGTACGTTCCAAAGACGAGGCACAGCACAGCTAAAGGCTCTGGCAACCAATGCGTTTAGTCTGAAACGAGGAGCAGTCAGGACAGCTCCTGAGGTTGAGCGTAAAGCACAGGATGGGGTGTGAGGGTGAAGGAGCTCGAAGAGATATGGGGGTGCCAACTCACTGAGAGCTTTAAAAGTGAAAAGCACAATCTTGTACTGGATGCACTTGGGAATGGGGAGCCAAGTTGGATAGGTGCAATATGGTCTGTGAACTTTGTGCAGGTGATGATTCTTGCTTTAGAGTTTTTGAGGAGATGAGAGAGAATGGCATTAGAATAATCCAAATTAGGGGTGACCAGGGCTTGAACCAGAACTTGGATGCTGTGTTGAGAAAGAAAAGTGCATAGTCTAGAAATGTTACATAGGTGGAATAGGCTGACTGTGACATTATTTGTGTGAGTGGTAAAAAAGGGAATGTCTAGCGAACCAGCTATGGAGACACTTTGGAAAGTGAGTACTTTGAGTTAATATCTATGACTTCAGTTTTATAGCTTTTTGCTTTGAGCTAATTGATTGTTAATCAAGTGGTGATGGCTTCTAGGCGGGCAGTGAGGTTAGAAGGTGAAAAGAGGTGTTGGGGTTCGTGGAAATATAAAGTTATATCCTATCAGCATAAAACTGAAACTGTATTTCAAAATGGAAAAAATATTTCCAATAGGAAGGAAATAAATTATAAATAGCAGGGGTCCCAGAACTGATCCCTGAGGGACACCACATGTTCTGGAGGCTGATGGAGTGCAGAGAGTCTTGCCTTGGGCAAACTGTTTCCTGCATTTTTTTTGCAATAAAAGGAGAGCTATTGTAGTGCTTTGTCCTTGATTCCAGTGCTGGAACTTTTGAGTAATCCAATGATTTTGCAGTAATGCAAGCATTCTTGTAGAGGAGTTGGTGATTAAGGTATGTTTTCTTGGGTACAGCCAGGCTAGTTGTCTTGGCCAACATAACTGACTGACTCTTAAATTTTATCCCCTACCTAAAGAATAAGGATATGATACTCCTATAAAACAAACTCTGCAATTAGCTTTTTCCTTTTGCTCATTATAATGCATCTGTGATCTCTACTAGCTTATACCTAGATAAAATATGCAAACAAACCAGAAAGGAGAGCTGTTAAATTTCATGCTCAGTTTAGTTTCTATACATTGAAATAGATGATTACAAAATTATATAATGGGAGTACCTTGGCAGAATTGCCCAGTGACTTGTCAGGGGTACACCTGTTGTAAGGCTCAGTGCTATGAGGCTCACACACCAGGCAAATCCATTATATTATAACACAAATCCGGCAGTTGCATTTTTCCTGCTGGGGCAGACTCTCACTGTTGATTAAGTAAAGGTTTAATCACTGTTGAAGCCCTGCATTGGCAGTACCTGGCCTCGCCTCCTACAACAGGGGATAAGCCTCTGGCTGATTATTCACATGCTAATCACACCATTCATATTATATACCTGAGATTGTGAAATGTCTTTATGGTGATTTTATGTGGTTTGACATAGCTTGAAATAGTTTACAGATTAGCTGAGCTGTGGGAATGAGATGCATGTTGAAAAGAAATAAAATAAGTACATAAACTAAACATCAAGTTGGGGTGACCTAAGTAAGAATGAATAGAAAAGAGTCTCTTTTTTTTTTCTATTTCAGGAGAGGAAAATTCACCAGGCTGGTTATGTGGAGAGGATGAAGGAAAGACGACAGCCCCCTTTTGGTATCCACTGCTTGCCTGTCACATGTCTGTCTTTGCTACAAAATCAACAGAGAGAAAGGTAATTTTGCTTCTGTGATTAAAGGAAAAAAATCTATTTTTAAAAACAATTAGTTTGTACACATGTTTCTGAAGTTTCAAAGATCAGCCCCTGCCAGCACTGCTTTCCAACAGTCTAATGGTATTTCAACATATAGGCTCCATGTTCAAATGTTCATTCTGGTCACTGTTCTGGTGAAGCCAGTCCAAATAGCATCCCTGCTAGGTCAGATAGTAACTGTTACATGTTGTTTTAACATGGCTGTCTCATTTACAGATGAGCAGACACAAAATTAGGATGGCATCTCTATGTAGCGCCTTGAATTGCGCACCAAAGTCATTATTGTTTTGGAGAATGTTATAAACAGCAAGAACATAAAAAACCCCAGAGAAATAGATTCTCTCCTTCAGTCTCTATCTTACATTCACACTGCTCAAACTAATCTCATGGAAACCTCAAATCTGCTGTTTTGGGGAAAAAACAGCAGTACATCTTAAGGTTTTAGTGCACGCAGGACAAAGTCTGAACATTAAGCTTTTTAACATTTAAACACCAACACTGGTACACAAATATCACTGAGAGGAAGAGGCACAGATTTTATTACCAGAGGTGCAAACAAACCACTCCATTAAGACAAAACTCCTTTTATGTGTGTTGAATTTTCCTCTTTTCCCCCACTTTGCTTTATTATCTGTTATAATTTAGATGTTGATTTAAAAGCAAAAATGTTAGGGTTTTACTATGATAAGGGCAGAGTATGTGATGACTCATTACTCATGACTATACCTTAATCCATCCATGAGGAAGGTTGGAACAATCACCCACAGAGTATGACAGCAGCAATTCATTAATGAGTTAAACCATTTCTGGCATGGAGACTAGAGCATTCAGGGTCTAACAGGAAATGGCATTATGCCCCCCACTTTAGACAGGCGAGCTGTTAAACAGTCCAAATTTATAAGCTGGAGTCTACTAATTGTCTAATGCAAATCCAGAGATTTCTTGGTCCGTGTTTTTGTTGGAAATAGCTGTCATCATAACAGACACACACATGCACATATACACAAATACACAAGTTTGAAAGTGTTATTACAATTCTCTGCAGTTAGTGCTTACAGTATTGGTTTCAAGAAGTGCAACAAGCCTATTAAATGTTCACACCACGCCCTGGCTCTTCCTGATGGAGTATGTCTCAATGAAGCATCACTTTACCAGATTGAGGAAGCCAATGGTGTTACATATCCCATGTCTGGAATGGGCTAAATTGCATCACAGGTTTCAGCTTGCTTATTTATGGTCAAAGCAGCACATCTGGTGTAATATTAAGCTGTACCTTGTTGAGGATTATGGGTGTATGTAATTTTATCTTGTAGAATTAGCAATCCACTGGATGAACGCATTCTGCTTTTTAATACTCTCACTGACTCGGTATAATTTAATTGGAAGTGCAGCAATAATGCTAATAATGACTGATGAAGTATAAACAGTGGAACAAATTAAATTTTTAGCAGGATCATCTTACTGTTGTTGTCAGTTCAGAATTTTAAATCTCTGCTTCTTTTTGAACTTGCCAATTGTGCTTTAGCTGCAAATATTTTGATGTGTTCAATGTTTTTGAACTGGCAGTGTTTATATTCGGGAAGCAAAGTGCCTCTCTTAAGATCAATCTGTCAAACCAATTTGACTTCCACTGACGTTAACTTTTCCTGTGAAGCAGCCATTAGTCCATAGTGGTGGCAGAATGGCTCATTTAATAAAGATTTTGTCAAAAGAGATCATAGTGCCATTTTACACAGCCATTTCCCATTGAATGTAATCAAAGCCCACTTGCACTGACCTAACAGATAAAAATACACCATCTCAGTGATGATCTCACTCAAAAATACATAGACTATTGGAATTACAAGGTGACACGCAAGCTTTTGCTTCTGGTTGCTGGCTCAAGAATTTCGATCAATACAAGCTGTTAAGACCTAGAAGCCGCCGATAGATCAAATGGTCAGTACAGGTGAGAGATAGACTTAAGGGGTTTTAGAAGTCAGTGGTAATGGTATGAAATCAGTTTGCAAGGGCTGAAAGATGATATTTCCGACCACATTTTCTGTATCCATAATGTGGTTATGGGTCCTACTGTGCAAGTTGGAATGTGGCGGGGAGGCAAATTACCACAACCACCAGGGGAGGATGTTATAAAGTGATCATGCAATTATCTTAATGGCTGTGGGACAACCAAGCATAAATCAATCTTCCAGCATTAGATTAAGACCTGTACAGCAAACCATTGTCTGCTAGCCATGTTGATGAGAGAGGACGATAAGGTGAAAGAGCAGCTGGTGAAAAGTGGAAAAAGTGCAGCACTGACACAGCGGGGTCAGGGTGGGGTGTGGGATTTCCCAAAAGGTGCTAATGACTATCTGGAGTATTTTGCAAAAGCGTGTTACACCCGTGTAGAAGCTGAGCCAAGTGAATTAATGAATTTTGAGCCAGAGGGATGCTGCAGTCTCTAAGGATCTGCTGATACCACCGTCTTCTTGCAAAAATAAATGAAGCACCTGAGCACACCAGTGAAAATCATAGCAGCTATGTCAGTTACAAACCTTGTTTACCGCAAAATTGGTCCATGTGGTGAAATGAACATGCATGAGTAAAAGGTAGAAGCATTTACGCTTGTACTTCTGTGTGTGCAGGTATTATGTTCATGCTTCCTTAACTCTATGAATGTGCATGACTTGCGCGTTGCGCTATATTTGAGTGTATACTGTAGCTTTGGAATTTTATGCATCTCAAGAATGGGTTAGTAATGGGAATGGGGGCCGAGGTATCAGAAAGCTGGAGAGGTAGGCAGTAATATTTCTTTCCTTTTTTGACTAAAGAGAAGGTAGCATTAAATGGAGTGACTTTAAGTCCTTCATGCAGAGCAGACTGTGATTAGGGGCTTAACTCAGCAGCAGCCCCCCACTCCCTCTCTGTGTCTCCATCTTTGCCTCAGATACTGCCTCTGGGAAACACACGCCTCTCTGTGCCAAAGCTCCACAGCTCTTTCTCCAGCTTTTGCAGCTTCTCTTGGCAGTCTGAGTTACAGTGAGTAGAAAGGATGAAGAAAAGGCAAAAAAGAAATCCCAGATTAAAAAAGATGTGGCCGAAGGGGCCAAAGCCATTTCCTACAAAAATAAAGTTCTAAAGCAGCATAGCATGAACAACACGCACAGGTCACCTTAGGGAGCTCAATTCACTACTGGCTGTGTGCAGCTCTGTGTGCCCCGGTCCACTCAGTGGGAGCTGGAGTGGGCTACTGGGCGAACTCGTTAGGCGCCGGAGATAAACCTTATCACAAGTCTGCTGAGTGAGAACAGCAGGGGTGGACTGATTCCTCTCAATTTATCTCTTTCATTCTTTTCCTGTCTTTCTCCCTCGTTCTCTGTCTGTCTCTCACATACACACAAACACACAGGATCAGGCACTATCTTGGTTAATAGACAAACCACATTCTGATGGTCCTTGTTGTTTAAAGAGTCAGTGCACGCTCTGTTTCACTGCCCTCTTTGCCACTTTGAAAGATGAAACCGAGCAGGTTTGGCAGTTGGCCCAAAGGGAGGGTGTGAGGTGGTTGGGTTAAAGGATTAATAGGAAATCCTATAGCAGAAAGGGTAACAGCCGAACCAGACTTCTATACAGGAGAATTGGCTGTTAAATGGAACAATTAATACTATTTTCTGCAACAGTTGCATGTTGGTGCATGATGTCAGTCTTAACAGGATTGATGTTTTTAATTATTACAGATAAACAGATTAAACGTTAGCTCAGAATTTGACTGAATTTTTGCCGAACTGTTCCCGAGTGCATCGGTGGTGATTCAAATAAACATAGCACTGAAACGAACCAGTTTTGAAACTCAGGGTGTGTTTACAAAACAATCCGTTTTAAATTCAATTAACTGCTTAAGTCATTTTTCAAAGTAAAATGCCAAATGTAAGCTACTTTTATCTTTTCAGTTTCAGTATATTTACTATTTTGTATTGTACGATTGGAACACTTGGGTTTCAGCCCAAAGCCTGGATGAAGCAGTTTAAAAATGGCATCCTGGACTCTGTGGTGACGTGGTAATGTTTCATTACTTTAACTGTGAGAAGAGTTGCAGCTCTAAAAGGAGGTAGTAGCTGAATCAGGAATGGTATTTACTGCACTGTATTTGCTGTAAAAGGGGGGAAAAAAAGGACATGATATTTTTTGGCATGGACCGTAATCATGTTTGTTTGCTCTTTCTCCCCTTTCATCTCTCTCTTTGACTGTACAGCTCCTACAGTTTAATCGGCCGTATCTTTCGGTTTTGTCAGACAGGCTGTGTTAGTTTGAAGCCTGGAGACCAATAATGGAGGCGTTTATGAAACCCAGTAATCTGACAGCTCAGCAAGCTGTTTAACAACTAACTGGCATTCGATGGCATCACATGGAGCACTTGGAACTGAATTACCTAAATTACATACCTGTCTCTATCTAGGACACATACTGTATGTTTTCTTGTGCACAGTATTTCTGTCCCACCACTTAGTCAGCAAGGCTCTGAAGATGATCAATGCCTACTTCCTTTCGTGATCTAACCATTTTCAAAGAGGTGTATGTGCATTCTGTATTTGCAGTATTTTACAGTTAGGGGACAAATAGTGAATCACAAATGCCTCATATCTTCTCCAGTAGGAAAGCACCTCTTCTTCTGCCGCTCTAAAAAGGTTCTTTACGATCCAAGACTACAAAGACTTGCGAAATAGTAAAGGGACATGTTTCTAGACTCCATTTATGAGGCATTAGGCTAGGATGGGGTTGAGGATGGCTGCTATGCCAGAGCTCTTATAATACCTTGGGGGATTTCATCATGTATGCTTTGAAGTGCGGAATGACAAACTGGAAGGGGTTTGGACTGCATCAGGGTTAGCCTTCTTTCTCTATTTCTGAGAGGATTAGCTTCTGTGTCTCAGCTCAGAAAACGGCAAAGCCTGCTCACATTCACCGCTAATACACTCCACTAGTTTACATAGATCGCACAGATCATCGCCATTATTATTTATTTACTTACTTATGTTTGCTGTAGTCAAACAAACGCGTTTGAATTGATTGGTACTAAGCCTCGAAAACTATTAATTATAGGTGCTCGGGTCATTACCATCTGTTGAAACGCACCGAGGTCAATTCTTGTTTCCCGGACTAGCTGGTGCTTTTGGGCCATGTTGTGCATGTCCCTCTCACTTGCTGTGTCATCCATCTTTCCTGCTGATGGAGTGATAAGAGAGCAGCAATGCACATTCAGCTAGGCACATGAAAGTGACTGCATGTACAGAAAATGAGCGGGTTGAGTGGCACCCCTGGCAGCAGCATACACGTTGTTCATGGCTACATTTATGGCATTGTCGGGGGAATGAGTGATTTACAGACATAATGACTCAAAGCTTTTACACAAAAGATGAATGAAAGAGTTCACTTTGAAGGCTCTGTGTGTGTGCATGGACAGTACAGATGAGACACAATGTTATGAAATATGGATTAAAAAGGACGACAGTGTGAAAAGGTGGCCTTCCCCTGTAGCAACACATTTCTGATGATTTATTTCCTTTTCCCCCTCTAGACTATTTTTATTCTAATTTTTTAAAGGTAAAGTCATCAAATTGGCAAGTTACGCAATGCTTGTCCCTCTGTTTTTCTTGAAGGTCATTTGCTACCTTTCAAGGTAGCAGCTTCAGCCACCTCTCTGATTTGTTGAGAAAAGATGCCCCAGCATGGATTAAAAGCTTGTTCTATCCACATAGCCACCCAGGCGTAGCGGCTCCCCTTCTAACTCTGCAGTAATATCCTTCTGGCAAACAGAAAAACACAAACAGCAGGATGCGCAAGTGCTTGAGACTGTTTCGAGAGAGCACATCGATCTCTCTCAGACCCGATCCTCATCAAGATCACTTTGCTTATATTGTTAAAGGCTTGACATTAACTTTGAAGCATCTGTCCAAATATCTGACAAGTGTGTTTAGATTTCACGTAACTAAACATGAGTCTCTTTTTCATTTTTTCAATGCATAGTGCAGTTCTCAGATTCTGAATGAACATTAGAAAGCAAACAAAGGAATTAAAATAATTCATTTATTAGGGGTGCAACGATACACAAAATTCACGGTTCGGTTCGATACTTTGGTGTCACGGTTCGATAGTTTTTCGATACAAAAAATGTTCACGCTTTTTTAATTTGTCATTTATTATAATTATAAATATATATTTTAACTCAAATGTACAGTTTTTAAATTTAATGTTGCTGAAACAACAAAGTAATAAAAAAAATAAATCTATCTTATCGAGAAATCACTCATCTTTGGAAAAGAGAGTTTATTACAGAGAAATGTCTCTTTCCAAAATAAAAGCTATACTATACGCTTCTTCTGGGCTATATTCTCAGCAGCATATTAAACATATCAGGTCCCCATAAGGAGAATCATGTGCTAACGGCTGTCTAAATGACTCGGGTAAAGTTTGTAGCATGCGTGCTTGTTGTTTTTGTCTGCTTCCACTTGTCTTTGCACTAGGATGATGTCGGAGTAAATGTGCAGTCATATTCGTTGTGTTCCCACTAGTGCTGTCAGCGTTAATCTCGCTAAAATGACGTTAACGCCACAACACGGCAAATCTCCATTAATGAGCTACCGCGGTTCGCCCCGTGCGTGGGGCTGGACAGCGTCAACACGTTAACGAGCTAACTGCGCTAACGCAGTAGTTCCCACCAATGTAATTGAACATTGCGTGGCACATCCGACATACTGTTTTACTTTTGTCCATGACGCGCTTACCTTCAGGGTCATACATCACATGAAGACCAAAATAGTTCCAAAGGCCAGATCTGAATGAGGGTGGGGGAGGTTCAATTTGCCATGTTGCAAGGAGAGCTTAACTTCTGTCTCGCTAGCTTGCCCTGCACTCAGTGGATCTGCGCTGGACACTGCAGCCTAGGCGGAGCAGTCGAACGCAGATCCACTGAGCTCTCAACACAGACAGCATCGTCAGAAGAAAAGTTGATAAAATAAATTAAAAAATTTCTATTGTTCGATACATATGCGTACTGAACCGAAAGCACTGTATCGAACGGTTCAATATCGATACGAGTATTGTTGCACCCCTATCATTTATGCGTGATTCTTATAAGTGGCTATAAACTGTGTAACCTTTAAATACTTCACAGTAGACCTCGTCCCAGCTACAGGGCAATATAAGGTGAAGAAATTGTTTGTGGTCGCTTCACAGGTTATCTTATTATTTTTCAGTCAACATCATATTCGGAAAAAATGTTTCTCAGGGCACATTCATGAACATTTAGTGATTAATTAGTTTCAGTGCCATTTCAATTCAAGCCACTGCTCCTCTGTAAACAATCTCTTCATTTAATCCCTCAGTTGATTAATCACTGATCATCAATACTGTTTTACAGGCACATTTCATAGTAGTTCTATAAATCGCCATATCCGTGCCTAGCAGGTCACATTTAAGAAAGTTTCTACATCAATTTATTAATAATTGCCGGAATGGAAATGAAACGTGTGTCCCTATTTTTACAATGATTGCAATTTTGTAAAACAAAATCAGGTGCGTCTGAGGCTTTATAAATTGACTCTTGATTAGTCAATCATAGAATTCTGAGTTGGGTAAATGAAGGGGAAAATAATTCAGACTGTTATTCCGCATCTAACTGTTATTTGGAATATTTAACTAAATAGTGAATAAAGACAAACTCTTTAGTTTGTTTCTGACTTTTAACTTGTCCACTGAGCACAGTGAAGCATTAGAAATTTAGGATACTCAACATACATTGGGTCATATTAATAATGATGTTCAACAAGTTCAAATAAGTTTTTCTTCATAATTTTTTGCTGCAGCGATGCTCAGATCTAACACCAATAACTGCACTTTGATTTTGATTTTTGATTTAACCCCAAATAAGGCTAATATGTTCATGTGCGCAGCTTCTGGATTTGTTTTGGTTTGCAAGGTTTGCAGTTTAGATTCTGAAGATTTATTGTATATGCTCACCACAAATTATGCGTCACGCTGATGTTTTCACAGGATAACCGGCGTTGTTGGAGTTCTTGCTTATATGTTCGAATAATTGCAGTCTTAAGCATTAAATGCATAGATGTTGGCACATTCTGTTTTTTAAAACTGCTTTTGTGTTTGTTTCAATCCGCAAACTTGTATTTAAAATGGATTTGGTATAAAAACTGTATCCTCTGATTAGTAGATGTAACTGATTGCTGTAATTGCTCTATTTTTAAACCACTATCTGAAGCTTTGTAAACATGGACCATTGTCCTGACCACAAAAACAGAGCACTTCTGTTCATGCTCATCTTCTGAGTTCAGAGAGGGCAGAGGAGTGTTTGGCATGCAGAATATAACAAAGCAGGAGGAAGTGTCAGTCTAATTTCTCTGTGTGAAGCTGGATCACAGCAGATCTGTCGCCAGAGCTGGCCCTTCTGGTCACTGCGGCTCAGCACAGCAAAACCCAACCCCAGACACACCAAACTTGTCACTGTCACAAATACAGGGGGCATTGACAACCTGCAGTTTCAGACTGCTTGACATTCCCGATCAAAGAGCCCTCTCTCTGAGGTCAGGGCAGAAGTCAAACTTTGGCATTCGCCGAGAACAACTCTGGGGGAGTTGTGACAGTTCCCAACATTTTGGCTAATGTACCAAAGTGTCCAGAGGTCATGCTTTCTTTGTAGATCTGTATCTACCCTGCTGTTGGTCAGCAGCATCAGCAGCCGAGATTATTGAAGTCATGTAATAGTTAGAAGGTGCTTCGTATAATATTGGATTGACTGCTGTGTGTCTGGATCTCTCTTAAATTCTGTATCAACGGTTACAAACAGGAGCTGACTATGAAAGTGGGAACTTTTTACAATTTTATAAGCACCTGTGGAAAAAAATGTACTAGACTAAAAAAAACAAAAAGAAAGATAAGGTAAGAGTTTAAAGCCTAAAGCACATTATTTTTATAATAAGTGATGCTGACCTTGTACTCTTTCAGACTTTCAGGGGGAAACATTTTTGTATTGTATATACAACCTAACTAACAACATAATACCAGAGAGGAGTTATTGTATTGTGTAGTTATTGTATTGTATTGCAAATGGCTGCCAAGCTCACTAACAGTAACCACCTTTTCTCCCTGCCTTATTGGCCAGCAGGGCGATACCGCTTGGACTGCCAGAGCAGGCATTAAAGTTGCTGAAATAAACAGCGGTGTTTCGAAATAAATAGTGCAAACTCTGAAAGGCTTTTTTACTACCTGCATGTTAAAATAATTATGTCATCATTACCGCCTGTGTATCTAGCTTTTAATTAATTTGCTAAACAGCTGGAACTAGGAACAGTGAAAAGGATTTGAAAATTTTAATTTATAGTGTAGTGAATGGATTGCGGTGGTCTTGCTGTCACAGTTAGTGCTGCGGAGCAAGAGTCTTTCACTGAATGCATTTTCATTCAGTTTTCTTATTATTTACACATGCTGTGCATAGTCTTTGTAAACTAGTTAAAGGCTTTGCAATGTTCACTTTCCTCTGCTTTCCTCCTAGCAATCTCCTTTCCAAAAGAGGGCAGTGCAGTGTCTGTATAAATGTGAATAGAGCAGCCACACCCCTGCTTGACAGTGAGGTCATTTGCAAAGGGCCTGATCCGTTGCTGTGACAGCTAACATACTAATTACAGTGAATCATAGACACTCTAGCAATGCCTCAGAGTGGAGTTCTCCTTCTCGGGCCCTGGGTTTCTGCTCGCTCTGTACTTGTCAAGATAGCATGCAGGAACAAATTATGTACCCAGAAGGGAAATCCTGCAGATCTGCTAAATGTGCTAATTTGGTCACATTTTCCTCTGTGATTATACATCAATATGGAAAGGATGATAGGAAAAAGCTGTATTGAGTCAAAGGGAAAGGGATGAAGGCCGTCTTGTCTTTGAGTTCCTATTGTGCTAAACAAGTCCTGTCTATTGCAGTGATAGCTTCTCTCCTTATATTGCTTTTCCAGTTTGTCTAATTAGTGTTTCTGCTTCATATTTTTAAGACATGCAGAGCTACTGCTCTGAATTCTGCTTAATTTTTTGTTGTTGGCCACTGGTAAGCTTTTTAAGGATAGGCTGTCTTTGCATTCTGATCTCTCTTTATGAAGGTGCAAACACCAGGATTACTTTTAGCTTTCAGGTTTTTCAGAATGTTTGTTCAATTCATTTAATTACTGTGGAAACTCATGAATTTGCCGTTCAGTTCAGTCATGAAAGAAGGTTAACCAATCTAAGATCATCACATCATGGTTAGAAAAGTATATGTTCATCAAAAGTAACAGAAGAAGAAGAGAAATTGAGATAACTGGCCTAACCTATGGTGCTTGAAGTCCTGTTTAAGAACCAAAGATTTATGTTTGTTTTATGTTATGCCAAAGAGGCCACCATAGATTTAGTGTCCAAGGATTGTAAGGGCCACATTCAAATTTGGGAGGTACTCCTTGATGTGCACAGCTTCCTTGGCAAAAGTGTTACAGCCACCAAATGGCTAGGACTGAGCTGGCACCAAGGTTCCCTTTGTTCTGCATTTCCTGCCATCTGATATTAAGGATTATTGAAAGCCCTGTCCAGTCTTATGCCCAGGGTTTCATCTGGGACCCCATGTTGACACACAGTTGTGTCAGTTTCTGTGTTTGAGGTGAGTAAAGATCCCAAGCTTGTTTGGACCCAGTACGGATATCTCCTGTCTCTGGCAAAAGGGAAGGGAAGATGGAGGAAGTGATTGAATACACAGTAGCCCGTAGTCCTCTTTTGAACCCATTAATGCAGGGGCAGTACAACCGCTTTCATCCAGAGTTGGAACTGCCATGGCCGCAGGAGTCAGCGGTGTGGGTGTGTGGATCCGTGTGTGTGTATCTGTGAAGAGGGGGCATAGCGACACAGCGAATTTGCATCACATTTGTTGAGCGTGTTGCAATCGTTCAGCCAGGAGCGGTGAAGGACACGAGGAATAAAATCTCAGTCGAGTCATGAATATGAGTTTGTAATGTCCTACCAATGTCAGGCTGTGGCTTTGAGCAGAGATATGCAAAACCACTCTCCAGCTTCATTCCACTTATTGCTGATATGATCTGTGGCATAGCCAGGGGAGACAGGGAATCGTTACTGTACAGACAGTGGTTATTAAATTGGAGGAAATGTCCTGAGCCAGTTTTAATAATAAGCTGATAGCCATATGGTTTTGCAGCAAGTCCTAACCACCTCTAAAAGGCCCGATACGGACCTATCAAGAATTAAAAATCAGGTTGTCTACTCAGCCTTCTTGTGCAGATGGTTTAATCTTATTGTCTTCCAATGACTTTGAATATTCTGAGTGTAACGCAGGCCTGCAAGCACAGCAGGTGGTTGGCCCTTTGATCTCTGCTTGTTGATGCTAGTGGAATTTAAATCACAGGGTGACATCTAGCTCATGAAATCATAACATTAACAGCAAGTTTCTGCTTTGATCCTGTTGTCCTTTTGTATTAGGTTCATGACAGATTATGATAAATTGCAAGAGTGATAATTAGCAAACAACACTTTGCCGTGGCCATATGGTCATGTCTTGAGAGTGTGACTGTCCACAAGCACTATGTTTGTGAAATTTTGTGTGCATATGGTATACTCTACATGTATGTGCAATGGAAATGTTTTGTCTTACCAACTCTTTGACCTTTACAAAATCTGCCTGCAGGTACAAATAAGGTAACCTGAACCTGAATGACCTCTGTTTCAGCGTCCATTTACTTTTCCCTTTTAAATAGAAAAAAAATAAGTTTAAAAAAAGTTAATATTAGTTAAAATTTACTATATTTACCAGCGAGGGAGGATAAGAAGGACAGACGCAACAACATTGTCATCCCCTATGTAGCCGGTGTATCAGAAAAACTCAGGAGAGTTTTCTCCAAGCATGACATCCCAGTGTATTTCAGACCCAGCAACACGCTCAGACAAAAACTGGTTCACCCGAAAGACAAAACGCCAAAACACAGACTTAACAATGTGGTGTATGCGGTACAGTGCAGCAAGGAATGCTCAGACCTCTACATTGGAGAGACCAAACAGCCACTTCACAAGCGCATGGCACAACACAGAAGAGCCACCTCCACAGGACAAGACTCAGCAGTCCATCTGCATCTTAAGGATAAAGGACACTCTTTCTAGGATGCCAATGTTCACATTTTGGACAGAGAGGACAGATGGTTTGAAAGAGGAGTGAAAGAAGCCATCTATGTCCACTGTGAGCGACCATCTTTGAACAGAGGCGGGGGTTTCCGACACCAACTCTCTGCCATCTATAATCCAGTTTTGAGTTCCCTTCCCAGACGCCTTAACGCCCACTCACATCCTGGGCCATCTGATCTCAGGAATTCGCATGATAAGGTGGGGCCAGGTTTCACAATGAACTCACCCGAAACTCTGGCTGATTGGGACCCACACCCAGTTTCACACCTTGGCTCAGGCGATTAGAGGATCATCAGGGGGTCCTATTGTCCCTCTGTGGGGGGTTACTCCCACTAGGTATATATCTGGGACTCTCCACCATTTGACCTTAGAACTGAAGAAGCTTCTCGGATGAGAGGTGAAACGTCTTCAAGTAATTTAAAGAAGTCCAGACGCCTTTCTTTGCAAGCTCCTTTGACTACACTCACTGATTTACTTTCTTTTTTAAAATGTAATTTTCGTATTTGTTTTTTGTACTTTAGTTCAAGCACAGAACAAATCCAATATATTAGGAGTTTCAAGGGAATTTTTGTGCAAGGTTAGAAATCACTTACTCAACCGGGACCAGGCTGTGAACAAGTTTAGAGCACGTTTAGATGTAGAGAGCACGCTCAATAGAAGACACGCTTGTCAGTGCTACACTGACATAAAAGGTCAGATTAAGACGAAGAAATGTGGTTAACCAAGTCAGTATCGTGTTATTTAGAAATACCTGTGCGTCAGGGTTGCCTTCTTGATAATCTGAGCAGAAACTTTGAAAAATCTCTTATATTTGTGGTTTGTTTAGTGTGCATTACCTGTAGCAAGGCTTTGGATGTAAGCAATTTCAGGCTGACTGGCGATTCACTCTGCGGCCATCCTGCCTCTAGCCTTAGGCAGTGGGGTTGCAGTGGGGAGGGAGCGCAAACACCAGTCAGTCAATTACCAGTTAATAAACAGTGGAAGTTTTCTATTAGTGCTTGTTAGTGCGTGTAAAAGATTGTTGGTATGTGGAATTGGGGGAAGTCACTGTGACTATGGAATCCGAAAAAAATAGTACAGCCATATTTGCTTTCTCTGGGTGTAATATACAGCACCCAGCCCTCTCTGTGCATGCCATTTAAAGAGATAATATTTGTTATTTGATTTTCAGAAGGCCATGGTGCAGTGTATAGCGTTTCCAAATACTTTTTTTGTCTCGTAAAAAGGTCCAGAAATGTGTGGTCAGGAGTTTCTAGTAAGGCAATATATCATAATTGACTATAAAGCTCTCTTTCCAATAAAGCATATATAAGTGTAGCGGAGGCCAAACAATGCAACGCTGGCTGCAGCGTGTCTCATCTTCTTGTTGATAACATTATAGGACCCTAGTGAATATGATGCATGGACTTTTTTCGGGAAGCAATTGTCAAAAATCCCACGTGTAGTAAATCTCCCGCATATCTGAAAGCAGGTTTCACTGTGCTTACAGAGGAACATTGCTGTAAGGAAAAACAGTGCACCTGAGTAGCCTTGGGAAGTATAACAACATTAATTGGATTTGGAGAAGTCATCTTTTGCAAGGGAACACTGTTCTGACAGTCTGACAGCCAGAAGCATGAATCATTAAAGTGCCTCCCTGTCATATTAGACCACTACCAATCTCTACCACTGCATGCATTTGCAGTTGTTGTTGCACAGAGCCAAGAGCTGTACCAGCGTGTACACCAACTAGGCAAAATCTTCACAGTAAATAAAAGACAATAACAATAAATGGTCCCATCCATTCTTCCCTGTAGGATTGTAATTTAATTACACACGTTTCACATTTATTTTCAGAAGAACAACAAAGCGCCCGTGCTTACCATTGCCACCTGGAGCCAGCATCTGGGCTGGCGCCGTCTTGGGGTAATGGGTGGGGGACTTTGCAACTTGTTCTCTAACATGTGCCTTTCTTTTATTTTTGTATATGTCCCTCTTGATTGTATATATTTCTCCTGTTTGCTGTTTATTCCCGCTGTCTACTTTTTATATTTTATTTTGGCACAGCTGGCTCAGAGCACCCACAATTTCATTGTACATGTACGGTGACAATAAAGGGCTATTCTATCCTATTCTGTTCATTGGTAACCAGCAGCTGGGAGGCCGCGCTCTCATCACATCAACAAAGCTTGCTTTAATTAGCTCACCTGCCCATTTCCTCCCTTTTCTTCCCCCGTGTTCCCTGAAGTCTTCCATCAACCCTCCTTCAGCTGGCTTACAGGCTCACCTTCCTCGCTCATCCTGCCTCCCGCGCAGGGGAATAGCGTTAGCTTTTCAACTTCACACCTACAGCTCTGCAGGCACACACACGCAGAATGTGCGATAAACGAGACTGACAATAGACTTTGAGAAGGCTTGGATCTTATTGATTTTTAAATGGGGCCTCACTGATACGGTATTAGCATTGGGATTGCCAGTGATATGGCCATTGCTGAAGGCTCACATTTCCTAGGTGCCTGTCAATATAATTTGCACATTCACAGGTAGAAGTGGTCTTACAGGCTCTGTTGTTATGCTCACCCGTGCTCTTTCCACTGGCTGCTTAAAGAACTTCAATAAGTGGACCAGTGGTTTACTGTATCGATCATAGTCACTGTCTGCACTTTAATGGGAGCCAGATCTATCCTTGGCTTGGTATCCTTGTGTATATCAGGCCTTGTGAGCTATTTCCACTCAAATTGTTCATGTAGCTGTTGAAGAGCTTCATTTCAAATTGATAATATAGAAAATATGACTCGCACTAATTATCACATGATTGTGTGGAATTAAATAATTGCCCTATGAGGAAAGAAGTGCTGTTTAAGATTTTAAGCATAATAAGGGGTCATTAGCAAATAGCTAATTACTTATACAATATTCTAAAATGAGATTTCCTCTTTATACCCGCAATCATTTTTACAAGAGTAGGCGTCAAATTTTTCAAATGGTGGATAACTCATTAAGGAAGGAGCCTCTTCATTTACAAATTAGTTCTTTATCCGAATGATCCGAATGCACATTCCTGTTTTTGAATACTGCTCCCATTTGTGCTGCCAGACTGACTTTGCTAACTCAGAAAGTAATCTAGGTCTGGGAAGATTGGCCTGCAATGCTTACCGGTCTCAGGTGACTGATAAACTCCAACCACCATTGTGCTGCCAGCACCGTAAGCTATAGTGTTCCTGTCCCTCTGGTCCACCGTCACTCTCTTTCTCTTAACCACAGGGCTTCCATATGGATACCTATTATGGCTGCCACTTAATTACCTATCAAAAAACATTTCACAGCTCTTGACGGAGGGCTTGCAGAAGGGGAAAAGGGGTGGGGAGGCAGGGATAAAGAAGAAAAAAGCAGGGATAAAAAGCATGAACGATGCAAGAGAAATGGGAAATTGGGACTGAAAGATTGATAGAGAGGACCAGCCATGCATCTGTGGGGTGAATTTGAATAAATGGAGAGAGACACAGAGGGAGTGGAGAAATAGCCTCCCAGTGCAGATGAGGGGAGCCGTGAGCTATCCACTACCATTTTTTTGTTTAGTGTTTACAAACACACCCAACAAGAGAGAAAAGAGGGAGGGTCTTGGACAAGGGTGGCTATAAATTACCTGTGATTGATGCTTGCTGCCATAGAGGACGACAGTTAAAGACGCGCAGCTCTTATTGTTGACACTCTGTTCACTTTCACTCACCCTTCCCACCATTCTCAAAAGCAGCACCTTACCCACTGTCACCTCCCATCATCCCGACAACACACAATTAGCTGTTCTCTCTGTCACACAGTCCACCCTTAGCGGTCATACAGTAAAATGGTAATCATTTCCTATATGACAGACTGCAGGTTAGAGAAGCTGGGGGTTTGATCGGGTATAGACTCCACACTGCAAATGTCAATGTCTCATTTACAACCTGTCAAATAACTTTCGATTTATTTTACTTTTTTTAAAACTTATTAGCTCTTTTGTATTGATAATTTGACAGGTACTTTGTCTTTCACATCAATGTGCATTCAAGTTTGACAAGTTAATATTGTAAAGTTAGCAGCTATACTAAATCCCAGGTGCTTTTTAAGGGAATAATCTTTGCAAAATTATTGCACGTGGAAATAATAAGGAGATTCACTTTTCTGCCTTTGCTCTCTATGTTTAAATTGTTATTTTTGTGTTTCAAAGTTTGCCAAACAAAATGTATAAAGTGCACTGAGCAAAAGAATTCATAGAGCGAATAAGTTGATAAGAAGGGAGCTGAGGGCACTAAAGGAAAAAAACTAAACTGAAAAGTAACAAATCCAATCATTTTTTATAAAGAAAGCTCAAACTAAACTAGAACCCCAATGGTTGCCTCCAACAATAGCTGGAACATCAAACATTGTTTTGGTGTTGTTCTTTTGATCTTGCCAATGGTAGCAGAATGCAAAGTAACATTTAACACCTGCTGGTTATATAATAATAGGACATTGCATGGAAAAAGCTGTGTTTTTCTGTGTCAGTGTTCTTAGAATTCAACTCAAGAGTATTTCAACAGCAAACGAGTAAAAAGAATATATACAGTTGTGGTCAAAAGTTTACATATACTCATCATGGGCATGGATATCATGGTAATTTTGGCCTTTTCAGGATGTCTTTCAAATGCTCTTTTTTAAAGGTTATATAGTTGTACAGCAAAAACGTTTAGCAAATAAAAAAAGCAAGAATTGGATGAACAAGTTTGAAATTGTCTTGGCTTTTCTCTAATACGCACGGTGTCAAAAGTATACATATACCCCTACCAATATTTGGTTAAATGTCTCATAAAACCAGCTCGTCCAAATAATTTTTGGTAGCCATCAACAAGCTTCTTCCATAATCCTGGCTAGACATTTGACGACTCTTTTTGGCGGTGTTGGTAGAATTTATTTATTTGCTTCGTTGGGACAGCCCCAGCTTTTAAGCTACTTTTTTTTTTTAATAGGGTTGAGGTCTGGGCTTTAATATTATGCTTTAATATTATGCTTTCAAGAAGCATAATATTAGTCTGCTTTAACCATTCCAAAACCACTTTTGATGCCAGAAAGCCAGAAATTAATCAAGCATGATATTCAACCACAAAAACAATTTTTATTTTTTATTTTTTTAGGGGAAAGCTAGTAAATAACTGTAATTTGGCATTTTAATCAAACAGTAATGATTTGCTTTACTGATTTTTTTTTTTTTAATGAATTTTAAAATTCATGGATAACAATAATTATGTTTTAGCATTAAAAATATAATTTTGATTAAAAAGCTAGCACATACTGGTGGATTAACCAGAAACATAAAAAATGATTTAAGGCAGCTGTGGCGTAAAACTTGCATTGGGTGATGATGTAATATGAATGTAATATGTAATGTTTGTGGGAAAGTATATAACAAGGTTCTGTCAGTGTAAAAGGAAAAAAAATGTTAAGGTATGGAGCCGTGATAAATACATTATATAAGCAATATTCATTTTTGTCTCTTAAAGCTTGAAGCTGCTCTCCACAATCCTGTTCATTGTGCACTGTTGGGCTTCTCTGCAGCAAGTACATCCTTACCTCAAGGATACCTCTGGGTAAGTAACATCTTCCTTATACACGCATGCAGACATTACATTACAGGCATTTAAAGTAAAAAAACAAACTCTTCACTCTGAAAATGAAGAGATCTGATGGTGGTGATGAAACATTTAGTTCCTGAGAGGGGCGATCTCATCTGGAGTGCTTTAGGCTATAACCTTAAAAACCACATCTCCACCAAACTGGCCATCTATTGGAGATAGTGCTCTCAACTGCTATCATCATCAAAACAGCGAGTAGATTTTACAGGAAAGGTGGGACAAGTAAAGTTCTGGCAGCACACAGTGACCTTGACGCTTGAATATTGGCTTTCCTTTAATTTGTCACCTGTCTGTACAGGAGTGTATATAAGCACACAGACGCTGTTTAATGTCCATTGACTAAACTCAAGGGAGAAGAATGCCTGTTTTATTGGTACTGATTATTTAAGCTTTTCACACAATTACCATGACAATTTAAATGTCCTTCCTAAATTTTCCTCTCATTCATTAAAGAGCGAATAAAAAAATCTATCTCAAGGCTAAGAACAGGATATGCAACATTTTTCATTTTGCAAAATATCGCCTGAAAACTGTGAATTCATTCTGTAAAAAGGCTACCGTGGAGTAACTGCTGCAGAATGTTTCATGGCGAGCGAGGAAAATTGCAGAGCCTGACTATCGCATCGTGTCTCGGGACTTGTGGAAATTTAGCTGAATCTACAAAGACGGGGAGAATTTAAAAGGATGCAGACAATCTATTATTGCTATTAATCTTCCAGTTTTAATTTTTTCTTCCCCTTCTTTTTGGAGAAGGGTGGTTAAATCAAGTACAGGCCCTCCAAGAGACAGACTATGGCTCAGTGTCTCAGGCTTAATTGCTTTTGTGTTGGTATTCTAAAGAAGACTGGATGCTCACTCAGATGAGGAGGAGATATGGTGCCATTACCATTTAGGGTCTTTTGATATCAGTGATTAAAGGAGAACAGGCTGATCTAACTTTCTACTTTTTTTTAGAGCAGAGTGGCCTAAAATAAGGTAAAATAAACATTTTAAGGGGGATTAATGTATTAAAAAAGCTGAAGTTGGTTCACACAGTTTTTGTGAGTACTTTTTTTAAATCATGAATTTGAATTAGGCATTCAGAGAAGATTGGTTTGATGCTTGTAATGATGCAGTGAGACGCGGTTTTGTACATGTAGATGGAAATGCTTTAGACTAGAAGAAACAGTTGTATTGATTAAATAGAAACCATCTGTTCTGTCAAATCAGAGTGAGAAGGACATCTGCAGACCTTCTTAGACGTCTGTAGGCGTAGTTTGTTAAATTTGCAGCTCTTCTAAAACTTCAGGAACTTCCCCAGGTCTCTAACTGCTGACCCACATTGTCTAAATGTTTTCTTTCAAAGTTCCAGTTTTACCGTGTCTGAATTGAAATCTTTTTCAGTTAACTAACTGCATTTTGCATGAGACCATCAAAGGTTTGCGGGCCGTTTCGTATTCTCGGTTATTTAGAAACATTTTCAGGTCATCGCCTCAGAGGTTTCATTTCTAAGTCAAATATTTAGGGACTAAATTCCAATTTTGGTGACGCTCAAGCTAAAAATGTAAGTTTCTTTTGCCTTACAGTAAAAGTTTTCTATGTGGTTTGTTCTTATTCTCCTGTGCTTGTTTTGGGTTCTTCTTCTGGGTTCTCCCACAGTTGAAAAGCAGGCCATGGTAATGTCTTGATGCATGCTCACTCATCCAGGTGACTGCAGAAGTCACTTGGATGAGTGACGAAACGTTTCTCCCACTGAAAACTCTACGTCCTGTTGAACAGAATCAACTATCTGGGGCGTGCTGTGTTAATGCTGCCTATTTTAAACCAGGACACTTGAATGACATATCAGATCTTAATGAGTGAAATGTCCAAGTTGAAAATCATGACTAATGTACTGATGCAATTTGCTGAAAGAAAATAAATAAATGATGTACAATGGCCACTGCAAATGAAACTCCAAATCACACCAACAATGAAAGTTAAAATTGTGCAAGTTTCCCATTCAGTTCTCTTGAGCATCATATAAGTGTGCTTCAAAAGAGAAAATGCTGGGGTTTACTCAGATGGAACATTGCTCGGTAAAAAACGGAAATGTATCTCTTGACGTATTTATAATTTTGTTTGGAAACAAAACTACTCTAAATTGTTTTTACTCTTATTGCTCTTCCATAAGTTCAAAATATCTCCCTGTGGAAACTAAAGGACTGAGAGTCCTTTGTGTTGAATGTTTTCTATAACAAAAATCCATTCAGGAGGTAATTTTTCTTTGTTATGAATTAAAGTCTCAGGAGTGAATTTCCTTTGCATTCTGCTTACGCAGTGGTGCACAGTACGCAAACCAACCTTGCAGACAGAACAAGCAGCTCCTGAGTAGTAAATACACTGGTCCTCTTTTTTCTATCACGGTGATTGTTCCATACAGTACGGTACCAAGTGTAACAAAAAGATGGTTTCCAATAAAGAAAAAGATAGTGAAGGCCTGAGGAACCAGGACGAATAATTAGTGGCTGAGTGTTCCGCCTCCAGTTGGTTCTACCTCCCTGGCAGGCTTGTCAAATAAGGGATGACACTAATCATGTTAAAGTGAGATGGGCTATGGGGATTTCTGCGTGCTTTGATCAGAGTAATGACATTGTGTCTAATCATACTGATACCCCAGTGTTTCCCTGTTTGCCTTCACCTTCCTTGTCCCACTTTCCCCAACTTCCTACTTCTCATTTTAGATAAAGGCCTAATGAATTCTGGTTTTGTGCGTTTTCTTTACGCACCTATTCAACAAGCTACCTTTCATAGCTCATGAGAAACTTAAAAATATAACAGCTTCAGAGGAAATTAATGACCCATTGTTTGCATTCTGTGTGGTGAAAAGAATTTAGGAGAGGGTGCCATCATAACCACTCTCCCACACCTCCTCACGGTTTGCAGAATAATCTCATTAATGCTGGCAGAGTTTTTCTTTCTCCAAGGCAAAGATTCTTTCCAGGGCATAACTCCAAATGTATCTGTCCCTTTAAATAAGTCTTTGTGTGGACACCACAGATTCCCTGGATAGGTTAAACTAAGGCTGTTTGGGTTTTGGGAGGTACAAGTGGACGTGTGAATGTTAAATTGTGTAAGAGGCAGGATGAAGGGGTCTAGGCCTCTGGCTCTGTTTCCACAGTCCTTTGAAGTCATTTTTGGGCTCCTTCCTGCAAGATAAGTTCTCCCTATCGTCGCTTCACCCTGTGCAACAGAGCATTATTTGTTCTGGCTCCTTCTCAAGAGCTCGAAGGATTGCTCCTGTCCAGATTCTGCACACTGATACAAATCAAACAAATGATTGCATGCAAATAAGGGTGAGCGTGGAGGAGAAGAGCTAAAGACTATATTTAGCTCCTGTCACATTCGCACGATGTGATTCATACAGGGAATAAATCCTCGCTGTCTCGCAGCAAGCTGCTGTGTGTGTTCTTTTCCAAGAACAGCATTGTGTTTTGTATGTACATCTACCTTGGCTTCTCACAGGAGTAATGAAATCATATTGAAAACTCAAAGTGACACTTTAATTGTTTAGGAATGAAAGCGATGTCATCTTAATTGGAATTGCATCAGCGATAGGTTGGAGGGTTCCTGCCCTTTTAGTTTTCTCAGAATTGGTTTTGACAGGCTTACTCACAGACCAATAAATGCGCAGTAAAAATGTGGTACACAGGATATCAAGCTTCTGTTGAGGCAGACTTTTAGCTACAGCTCAGGGTGTCAATCGCCTTGAGGAATTTGTCATGGGTGGTGATGCTTCTCCACCCATGACAAATTTATGGAGCATCAAGCAAAGTGGGCGACATCTACAGTCATTGATTGGTGAAAACTTTCTCCACATCGGGCCTCCACGAAACTGAGCTGTCAATAGCTCAGTTTGTAACCTTGTATATATCAGTGGGGTCAGTGTTGACATTGTGGAGGACTATAAATACCTTGGAGTACACATTGACAATAAACTGGACTGGGCTAAAAACACCACAGCACTTTACAGGAAGGGCCAGAGTCGTCTCTATTTTTTGAGGCGACTGAGGTCCTTCAACATCTGCCAGAAAATGCTGAGGATTTTCTATGAGTCTGTTGTGGCCAGTGCGATCCTCTATGCTGTTGCATGCTGGGGGAGCAGGCTGAGGGTCGCAGATGCCAACAGACTTATAAACTAATCCATAAGGCCAGCAATGTTGTGGGGATGGAGCTGGACTCCCTCAAGGTGGTGTCGGAGAGGCGGATGCTGTCCAAGATAAAGACAATGTTGGATAACACCTCCCACCCACTCCATGACATGCTGGTCAGTCACAGGAGCTCGTTCAGTGAGAGACTGAGATTACCGAAAAGCACCACTGAACGACACAGGAAATCATTCCTGCCTGTGGCCATCTCCCTGTACAACGCATCCACTTAACACACTGGTTACTGCTACAACTACACATGTTTCTTTTCCAACTATTTATTTATGAGTGACTTATGTATGTATGTATGTATATATATGTATATATTGTACTATTCTTAGTTAGTGTATTGTCTGTCTTGTCTTAATGTTGGTTTAAAATGGAGCACTGTAACAAAAAATAATTTCCCCCAGGGATCAATAAAGTATTCTGATTCTGATTCTGATATCTGAATATTAGAACTGAGAGCAGCGTCTCAGATGTTTAGTGTGACCTTGGACTTGTTAATATCAGATGTCAGTACATTTAATTGAAAATGATTTTTCTTTTCTGTTTGTAATGAACTGACTCCTGCAATCAGTCACTTGATCTTGTAAAGTAACAAAAACCATCATGATTAAACAACTCAAAGCCTTTCAGAACCCTCTGTTCTTCACTGATGAAAAGATCGCACAAGTTTTAAGATTCGTTTGATGTTCTGGCGATGACATTGTGAATCCATTATATAATGGTATTTAATAGCCTAAAGAATATAAAAGGGAGTGAGTTTGGGCTACAATCAGAACGCTTTAACAGGATAATTGGTTCGATTTTTTTTTAGGTCTACATTGTTGTCAGGTAGATAATGTTTAATCATGATACTATCCTCTTGCCTTCAGTGAACATACACTGCAATTGTGATCTAAGAGAACTGCTCCGGTTGTGCTCCCTGCTACTGGTGTCCTTTTTTCAGCAAAATAGCTTATTATCCGTGGCATTATGATTCAGTCCACTGGTACCGCTTAACATGAGGTCTCAACCTTTTTCACTCAAGGTTTTTTCCTTTCTACAGGTGGCTGGTGGAGCAGAAGGTTCCCAAGGACAGATAGAGATATTTTCCCTCAACAGACCCATCCCACGGGCTGTAAAAAGCCTGCAAGTAGATTCTCCAGTCCGATGTCTAGAATATGTCCCGCTACCTTCCCCGACTGACGAAGTGGAGTCAGGAGTTCATAAGACACCCTCGGCAATCGGCTCCAATATTTGTGTTGGATTAGACGATGGCCGGTGAGCGACACAAAATATAAGAGAGGTTTAATGTCAGAAAAGGCCAATTTTTAAAGCTATGCTTAGTGTAACAGAAAAAGCACAAATTCAAAGATAAGGGAGGAAATGGCTTTGGGTATACCTGACATCTTCTGTTTTAAAATAATCTGCTGTATTATTCTCTGTGATGGTCCCCTGGGATTTCTAGCAGTATAGATTTGCTTGTCAGTATTTCATCAAAGCAAGATATCAGAGATGAAACCTCAACACAGCATCAATACCGCTACTTTAGCTAAGATCACTGTTTCATTTTCAAATAATAAACCTTCTGATCCTCACTGTGTGAGATAGGGGATAGGTTTAATCTCAGTCCCCTGTCACAGTTACAGTGCATAAATTGTTGTTGTTGTTTTAGACAGAGAGAACTCCTATGTTTATAAATTTAGTTATTTTTATTAACGTTAGTGTTAGTCATTTGCATAGGAACTGATATGTCAGCAGTTTGTTTATGCTGACATATTCCTTTTCAGTGTAAGTGTCTATTCTGGGGCAAGGGGAAAAAAGATATAATAACAACTAATAAATAAAAAAAAAAAAACACAATTTCAGCATTTTAGCACAGCTTGTCAGCTCCAATGTGACTTAACATTTTTTTTCTCAGTCAGAAAGAAACAAATGTGATGTGCATTTGTCATCCTGAAGAAGACAATAAGATGCAGCAAAGTTCAGATGGCATTTCAAACACAAGAAAGACGGAGTAGTCCCACATACTCAATGCTCCGTGCACTCTTAAATCAAACTGCATGAAAATGAGCCACTCTGTCATTTCAAATGATGCTCATTTATCACGTTGGCTTGTGCCGCTGTTGTTCTTACAGAGTGCTGGTCTATGGCAGTGTGGACACTGCAGCACAATGCTTACTGACCCTCCATAACCCAGAGGGGTGCCCTGTGCTCTGCCTGAAGCACTCCTCCCGCTTCCTGTTTGCAGGACTGCGGAACGGGACCATGATGGTTTATGGAAGAAATAACAGTGGTAAGGTGCTCCTGAAGCTGCTTTGCTCCATAGACTGATTGGCTATAGTTTAGTGTCTGTGAGGGGTGGCTATCTGTCTGTGAGTGTGTGTGTGTGTGTGTGTGTCTGTGTGCTAGTTAAGGAAGTTAAGGATGTATAATTGACACTGGGTGTAGTTTGCCCTTTGTAATGGGTATAAAATGATAAAGACATCAGAACATAAATGCATATCCGTTGGGCATCTTTCTTCGCCTTTAGACAATAATTCTGATAGCAAAAGAGCAAAATGGGACAGGCAAAAAAAAAAGAAAAGCATATTTATATTAAATAAATGCCAAAAATGCTGTTTTTTCTTTTTTTTAAAAAAAACATGTATATCCTGTAGAGATGGCAAATGAGGTTTTCTCCTTTATGAAATCAATGTGTGTTGTTTTTCCAAAACAGTCCCAATTACACAGGCAGAAAGCATTGTTTTTAACAACAAATTAAATTTAGATTACTTTGTTGGTTATTTACTCATGTGAGGTCATCCCATATTTCAGGTCTTTTTGTGCCTCTACAGATAGGCACCTGCATGGCACTGATGTCAACTCCTAATGAGACGTGACACCAAAATGGGCTAAAGAGTATTTTATGGTTGATTTCTAATGGGGATCGTTAATCAACAATAATATTTTTCCCAGCAGTGAAATAATTAGTACACATGGGTTTGCTGTTTTCTCTCATTAGGTATTTATAAAACATCTATTGTATTCAAATGTAAATTGTTTCATTAATTTGGTCTGCAAATTTGTGTGTGTGTGTGTGTGTGTTTAGATAAAATAATCTAAAAATAAAAATGATTTATTCTATGTAATATATATATGTCTCCTATGGCAATAATTTCAAATCTAGTCCTATATATATATATATATATATATATATATATATATATATATATATATAGGACTAGATTTGAAATTATTGCCATAGAATCACTTTTCTCAGTATGCTACACTTCCCTTTCCCAGTGATTTTCACACCTGCTGAAAGTATGAAAATAACACTACACCATGTGGTAGATGGCATGCCATGTTTAGTCAGGCATTGCAGAGGCCAAGGGGGCTTAACACCATCTCAGCAGCGCTTTGTAATCTTCACAGCCAGCAGGAGCACAATAGCTCTATCACCAGATTCCTTTTACCTGGCCACAGTATGTCAACAGGCTTGCCTGCTTGCCTCTTGTGCTTCTCTCTCCTCCCAAGCAGAAAAGATGATTAATTACACCAAGCTGCTGCATACCGATTAAATATTACTATTCATGCATTGCATTAAAAAAAATTTTTTTAAAAAGAGGACAGGAGAAGAGCTCTGGAGGTTGCCCAGGAATGTTTGTGGGTTCGGCACATCTGTTAGAGATTTATGCCCCTGACTAGCATGTTGCTGTCTGAAAACGAGTCTACAGCATTCAGGATATACCAAGGCTTCAGCTGAAACCTTTGTCAATACATTTAATAAACTGTTGACAATAAATAGCATGCTTCTGCAGCTTATCTCACTGTGAAGTGCATGTTGAATATCATGTACTCTTGCGATGGTAATATTACACAAAACGTGGGAGGGAAGTTTGGTTTACTGCAACAAGATTGGACCATATGTTAAAGAGAGAGAAGTAACGGCGTGGCATTGCTTCGCCATAGTGGCCAGAGGGACATTTACAAGATTGAATTTTGAAAAGGTGAAAAAAATGACCTTTATAACATGCCAAACAATTAACCTGTGGAAGTCAGAAGGCATTGTAAAGCTATTCTGCACTGAAAGGCAGAAATAAACAATTCAAAATGTTAATTAACTGGTTGGATGCACTCTTCTCTAATTTTGCTTCATTAACGCATAGCAAAGGAAATTCTCGTGTAATTTACTTTATAATGTGCTTCTGTGGTAGCCACAGTGTGTGCCCCGTGATTAAAACTCTGCTTCATTTTCACACCGATGAACCAAAGAACGAGGATGAGGTGTCGAGAGCCAAAATTTCAGTTTTTTTTGTTTTGTTTTATTTTTTAATTGGCAAAAGACCTGGTGATAAAGATGTTAGGAAATGCACTAAAGTGTACACCAGGCTCGTTGGGATATGGGTGGCAAGGGTGTAAGCATTGTTCTACACAGTGTGGCGTTACACAGTGTGTGGCGAGACGCAGTGTGTGGTGAGACACAGTGTGTGGTATTTCAAATGGAAGTCCACAATCTTCAGTCAACCTGTAGTTCTCTCACAGTTGTTCAGTAGAATGAAAAAAACAAAGCAAATCTCTTCCGTGAACCCTCTCCGCTGAAGCTTTCGTAATTGCTCAACAGTGTTAAAGAGCTCTATTTATATTTATTTTTTTATTTTTTTGTGTTATAAACACCAAGCTAACTTGCTGTGGTACAAGTGGGAAGAATTGACTTTAATTGCCTTACTCAGTGTGAAAGGGCTCCAGCAGAAGTGGGGCATGTGTTCAGACTTTATTAATATAACTGTAGGCTAGCTGTGATAATAGCCTTTTCTGATTTTAAGGGGTTTCTCACATGTTGGTTGTAGTTTTGAGCATTGTGGTGTGTGTTTGTTTGTTTTTTCTCATTTCGTTACTGTTTTTGTTCCTCAGATGATCTTTGGGACCCTAAATCCCGTAGATGTGTAAGCCTGGGTACAGAGTCAGTTCGGACACTGCTGGTGTTAGACGACTCAGTGTGGGCGAGCTGCGGGAACTCTGTCACAGTCATGGAAATATCTAGCTTCAACACACAGGTAAATAAAGAAACTGTCTCTGGACATACAGTTTGGCAGTGTATACAACTGCTAAAAATGTGAACAGCCAGTGATTTTTCTACATTGCTTCAAACTAAATAAAACAGAGCAAAACACAAAACTTAATGTTAGTATTTGAATACTGTTGAATTTCCACAGCTGATAGTAAATCTGCGTTATGAAAAAGCCCATAGAACAAAGAGAAATGTATTTGGTTGAAACAAGTCAGATATAGTTAGCAAGTAGCTGATGAGCTGATAGCTGTTGTCACTCCCTGTCTGTGTGAAATCTCATTTCCACATGGCCAATGACAGAAGAGAAATTATTGCATGCTAAAATTCAGTTGTTAGAACATCCGTTTATGTTCCCTGCTAATATTTTGTTCTAAGAAATATTAGTTAATGTTATATTTTCAACTGCATCTAGATTTAGCATCTCATCACGGTTACCCATCATATTAAGAAATGTGGACGCTGTTTAAAAACAGGTTAAGAAATAAACTTCAAAGAGATTATCTTTGACTTTTTCCAAAAGGTTACGCGAGCAAATAAATGAGTTCAGTGAAAATCCACATTACAGTGGTTTTGTTCTATTTTTGTTTTCTGCAACATTTGAAGAAATGCAAACTTACACTCCTTTCATTTTCTGGGAAGATTTATGCAGCCATCCTAGAGAGCCAGCATTCTAATCTGTGATGTAATCAAGATTTACTGCCTGGAGCTGCTGCATAGACAGAGACACAGACCCCTTGTAGAGTCATACAGTGTTTGTTGGAGTTCTTGCTCAGAAAATGGTTTTATTTTTCTGTGCCACTCAAAGTTGCGGCACAGAATGTGTACCATTCTCTCCAGAAAATTAGTTGCCTTTGTCATTGTTTCCATTTTTCGTGTAGTCATTCTCCAAGGTGTTCTTCTGTACAGCGCGTCATTAGCGGTTTAGAGCAGGGTGACTTCTCCAGCTGAGGTACACAATAATGAATGACATAAAACAAACTCTTCTGGGTAATGTTAATATGGTATTCCGATGCAAAACTGCAAACCATTACTGCTTAATTATAGCTCCCAGATGTAAGTCTACATGGCTGTATAAATGGACAGGGTGTTAGCTTAAATGAGCATGTGTACCAAGTCAACCTTTCCTGGGTAAATAAAAGTTTATGACATATAAAATTAATTGCTGAATTTAATTTAAAAAACAACAACTAACAAACAGAAACAATACCAATTAAGAGAATTCACTTCATTTCATTTCATATAAAAGTGTTTTTCATTTTCATTGTAAATGAGTTACATTTTCGGGGGGGAGAAAGCGGTAGAAAATGTACCACCTTCATTTCAATTGCAATTACTGATGTTTTTGTTCCCCCTATGCCTATCATAAAACTGCTGATGTAGAGGAAAAAAAACATCTTCCTCAAAAATCAGAATTATATAAGATACATTTTATAGGTGTTGTTTTTGGTTTTTTCAGAAACATCACGTGACAGATCTGGATATTCAAATCAAAAATAGCTGCTTTTTCAGCATGCTTCAAAATCGAGTCGAGCTAGTGTCTCCTTTTATTCCTTCACCTTTTTTCCCGTAGTCTACTTCTCCAGAGACACAAGCTTAATCAGCTGAATGACCACGCAGTTCTGGTTCACAGTATCTCCCACAGAGCTTAGCAGGTCAGCTCTGGTTACTACTTTGCTAACCTTGTCTTCCTCACTAATATGGACTCAAGAGGGCTGACTTCACAGGGGCTGTGGTGCATATCCAGGATCTAGACAAGAAGTATTTGGCACCTACAGGAAGAGATGTGACTTGGTTCAAGGCTCAAGGGTCATGGACTCAATTCTACTTCACTTCATTGTTTCCCCACATGGATGTTCACCACTTTGTGAGATTTGTACTTCTGAATCATTTATCTGTGACTCTGCTGGACACGTGCCCCGTTTCATTTGATGCACCCTGCTGCTCATCGTGAGAGTCTTTTTAAATGTTCACAATCTGGCCTTGGCTGCACAGTGTTATTTAAATATATCATTTTTAGTCTGTTTGGGTAAACAAGAAAATACTTCCTGTGGTGTTGAAATTGCCTTCAGCAGATCCCCAAAGGATTGTCATAACACTTGCAAAATTGTATGGACTCTCAGCTTTGTATTATTTAATTATATTCACTCTAGCCCAGTGGAGTACGTGAAAATTATAGTGCTGACAAATGCTTAAAAATACCATGTTTGTAAGGAAAGGAGAAAGCAATAATAGAAGAAAGAACACATTTAGAAATTCAGAAGCAGCTATCAGTTTTATCACACAAGGATATTTTATGTAGTTCAAAGAAACTCCAAATGGCACTTTTCACTGCTGTATCTGTAGCTGAAAACAAGATGAGTGTTATTTTAACCAAAATGCAAATACTAGCATGACAATGACAACTTTCTCAATGCTCAGATAGCACGCCGTTTATCTTGTTCAGCTCTAAAAACAAAGTACAGTTTATGACCCAACCTCAACAGATTTTCCCTGTTTATGAAAATGGATCATCATTTAATCGTTATTTGTGATTCAACCTCTTGGATCCATCTAGGTCGGTGCAAAATTTCATGCTAATCTAGCCTATATTAATCAAAACGCCCGTTGCCGTCTGAGTTGTTAGTGGTGCTAAAATGTTTTTTCAGACAGAAGCAGAGATCCAATCCTTGCCAAGATCAGCATTAGTTCCCACTAATCACACCTCTAATTTGGCACACATCTGTTTTATGCATAGACTGAATTTGAAATGTGTAGACCCCTCGTGACTTCACTTGTTGGTTGTGAAGTTCTGTAAGGTTTTAGAAGTGAATCCATATTTGTGTTCATTTACAAAAATATGTTCAGAGGTTGCAGATCTAACATTTACATGCTTAAATGTTTACATATGCAGCTTTCAAAGGGTTCTAATAATGTGCTGACCGTTTCTGTGGTTTTCCTATGCAGTTTAAGATTTTCTAGCTTCAGACTGGTGGAGTTGATAAAGTGTGGCAAGACTAAAGGTGCTGCTTTAGAGAGTTATCTATCTCTATCAGGCTGTTTCTTTTCAGTAAGAGTGATCAACTACCTCACAGCAAGCCCTCACTTTACAACTTTTTGGAAATGGTCGTGACAGCAAAGGCTACGTGGTTAGGAAGTGACTTGTCAATCAAGATGTAAAAGTAAGGATTGAGACCACATGCTCATCAGGAAAAAAATTATTGATGTATTATTTTAAGTCAGAAGTTGGAGCGTTTTCTAATGCAGTCGACCTTGCAGTCGCTCCTGCTGGCCATGAAAATAAATATAGCTTTAAGAAGTGTGCTTTTGTGTTATTCTCAGCTGTTTGTTTTCTTGTATTCAGACTAACAGAGCTCAACCTAGATGTCATTCAGTTGGCACTGCAACAAAAAAATACCCCCCTCTTGACCTAAAAAGGATTGCCACCAACTCTTTCCCCCACCGCCACACCCACTGTGTCTCTTCACATACAATTGCTACAGTCACGCTGTGAGGCATGTTCACACCGACCAACCCTATTTACACCAAACACACACAGAAGGTGTGTGTCGGGGTGGAGGGAACAGTGTTTTTATTTGTTATTAAACTGTTTCACTCAAACAAAAACAACGAAATTACTAAAATTATAACCCTGTTTACATTCACATCACGCCAGAGGAAAGGGTTTGGTAGCAGCAGGAACGCTGAATACGACGGGACTCTGAAACACCTTCATTGATTAGAAAATGAAGAAAATTTCAACCAATCAAGGGATTTTTTTATTTAGTAGCTTGTCACGCAGTAGGGGATCTGACTATGAGAGTAAAACAGAGCTCGGTTTGTTTGTTTTGATTCATACACAAATTTCATTTTGCTCGAAAACTGCCAAGCTTGGCTTCGTTATTTCAGGCACTCAACATCCAGTCTCAGTATCATTACAGTGCTCCACAAACTCCAACAGTCTGTGGAGGTTTGAGTCACTCCCATATAACCAGACCTTAACAAAGTAGGACATACGTGGGCATACAGGCTTTGATCAATACTGACTGGCAGGCCTTGTTCTTTCCTCTTCCCATTACTATTTCTTACTCTTCCTACTTTCGCCTATCACTCACACGTCCACTCAGCTCCTTCGCCCTTAGAGTGAAGATGTGGACTTTGCACTCAGAAAAGGACAAAGACACCTTGTCACCCTGTGTAATGAAGGACTAATGAGCTGTTCAGACCAGCTGTAGTGTTTGTGGCTTTAGCTCTGCTGTTATTTCCCACTGCTGGTGGGAGGAATATAGGGGAGATGTTGCTGTTAGTGTGGCACTGCCGAGCTGAGTGGAAAGGGCACATTACTACTGTCAAGCTTCACTGACTAACTCATCTCTGTAAGCAGCGTTGGATTCAGGAGACTAATACCACGTTGTTGGTTGGGGGCAACAGTTGTGGCTTTTACTTACCTCGTATTTGACACAACACAATGGGCATTCACTGTGTTTTATCTACAGTATACGTGTGATGAAATATGGAATGGATTTTGCCGTGCGGGCTGAAATGTGAATCGATGCTTTTGTAAATTTTATTACACCCATTAAATCAATATTTTAAATATTCTTGGGCACTTTTTGAGAATCCTTGTAGCCCCGTCAGATGGGCCTGATGTGTTGGTTTCGTTTTTCCAGGATCCCATCCAGGTGGTTTCACACACATGGCAGGAAAGATGGCGTCTAACCGCCGCAGTATGTTACCCATTGATGAGCTGGAAGTCCGTTTTAGAGCCACCTTGCTCGATATTGAGGAATGCATTACTTATACATCGCATGCAGTGCAACAGAATTTTTCTCTCCAAACGTGTCAATATATTTGAATTGCAATGGCTTATTGAAGGTGAAATTTTCCTTGTTATTATGGATATCTAATTTTTCGATGGCTGCACTTGAAAAACGTAGAGATGCACTGCATATTGTTTCCCTAGTGGAACAGGCACCCACTGCTGAGGAGTCAATTAAAAGGGAAAACACATCAAAGTCTTCTCTCCTTTTCCCTAATTTCAAACAAAGGAGGACCCACTGGCAAGGGCACACAAACAGGTGGTAATCCCTGTCTGCTGGTGCACTTGGGTTGGGGTGGGTGGTGCATTCTCATCCATACTGAGTCACTCTCACTGACTAATTGCCCAGCTTCATGCAACTTGTGCATTGACAGTGATATGAGTTTCAAGATGATGCCCAAAGCAGCCCTTGTCACGCCTTAGACCGCAGGGGCTGTATGTGTTGCCATGATAAGGCTCATTGCATTTATTTCAAGCTACTCATTAAGACTGTGCCCAAAACTATTTTTCCATTGTGCTCTTAAAATGATAGAAGCCAAGGCAATGATGCAAAAACATGCCCCGTGTGTCAGTGACTCTTTAAATGACTAAATTAGGAGGGACAGCTAGACTTTATTTGTAGAGCAACACTAAATGTATTATTCAGGGGACTTCTACTTCGACCTCATCGAGTTGTAATATAACCACGGCAGTTATCTTAGATATTTAACAAAAAAAATGAACACTACACTCTTGAAATTTGAATTGAATGCCACAATAATTTGAACGCTAACTGAAAATGTTGTCATTTTTTCTCTGGTTCACTTTGTATTTTAGCTGTATTTTTATAGTTGATGCTGAAAATCTTGCAAATATTGTACCGAGGCCTCAATATTGGATGTCCACTCATTATGTGGAGAAAAAGTCATGTCTGTTGTTTGAAAGACCAGAACGAGAATCCAGAGAGAGCTAACCTTTCAGTTTTCTAAATGTTTTCTATATTATTTATTGATGAAATGGATGATTGCATTTTCTTCACATGTTGTTGTAACAGAAATAAACTGTTTGTTTGACAGAAGTTTGAAGTTCATCCAGACCCGCTGGTCAGTGTTGCACACATGGCGTGTGCTGGTGGAGGGGTGTGGATGGCATTCTCAGAAGGTTCCTCCATTCGTCTCTTTCATACTGAAACGTTGGAACTTCTGCAGGAAATCAACATCTCAACACGCTCAACGCTCCAGAACACTGGTACATGCCTGTTTAATTTTTTGGGGTTTGTCTTTATTGCACGACATGATGCTTTCCTCCAGAATGCAGAGAAATATTCTTCTCCTTTGGTTTCTTGCACTCACAAGATTGACCTGATAAGTATCCATCTCGGGCCTCTGGAAAGCCATAATAGAGTCTCTCGGTGAATGACAGGGATTAATAAAAAAAAGATTAATGTCATTAAGCAGTAGTAAAATGGCAGCCTTAAAGATTTTATACATAGGATTACTTTGAAAATATTCTTGCCTTTCTTCAAATCCATGCTTGTTTAATATCGTGCCATTTTACCTCTTCTTCTCTACATGCACCTCCCCTCTATCCTCTTTTTGAGTTAATATTTTACTTTCTTTTTGTCCCACTTTTTCCCTTATGCTCCCTTTTTCATCTTTTCCACTCTGCTTTAAAATCCTCTCACCCCTGTTTTACTTCTCACTGCAGTGTGTTTAGGATGCCACAGAGAACCCATTACTTCCTGTGCACCTTCCTTCATGATGGATGAAATATTTATCTGCAACTGTGGGTGTTTTTCCCTTTTTTAAGCAAGAACTATGGTAAACAAATTAGAGCATACCTAAAAGTGTCTAATGTGATAATGATAGTTTGACTCAGTGTCAACTTCGCTCAAACATTTTCAGGCGGTGGCTTGTGCACCTATTAGCCTATTTGTAACATGAATTCAGAATATTGAAGATCGCTTTAAGCTTAAGGGAGAGGTATAAATACATCTGGATTCAGAAAATTTGGTCCTTTTATTGAGTCACACCAGAGTGTGATTGATGTATTTAGAGCATTACTCCATCATATCAGGAATAAAAAGCTTTTCTCTTGTGAGTTGTGTAAAGAAAGAATACCAACAGGCATATGTTTCAAGCACAGAACCTTTCTCTTTTAGATCAAAGTTCCTTCCCCCCCCCCGCTCACGAGGAGACTTTAAGGAGAACAGGCTCCTATGGCCATAGTATCTGGAGAAAACTGTGACCCAGAGGTCATCTTCACCCAGCGCTGGTGCTCCCCCTTGAAATATGCAGTAGATCTGTGGGAGGGTCACAGCCTCAAGACTTGGCCCTGGGGGAAGTTACAGGGTGAAAAGAAAAAGAGTTGCGCGGCTCATGTCTTCTGGGTCCACAAAAGGAAGAGGATCGTTGACTTAAGTTGTGATTTGTTGAGCTCACAAGAGAAAAGTGGATCCCTCGACACTCTACAACCAAAGATACTGCACATGAATTACTGATAGTTGCTTTCCATCACTCGGTCTCTGCTCCCTTAGGTTTCTCCTTGACTTATGCTAGGACATGCAGTAATGATATACCCCCTAATCCTCTCCCCTTAATGTGATTTATACTCAACAGGGAATTCCAGTTGCAGTAAACAACAGAGAAGTTTCTGAGGCAGAGAAAACTGCTGATCTCTTCTCTACTAATGCCTTTAATAGTTCTATCCTTAGGGTGAAAAAAATATCCCAAAATAAACTCCTCAGTGACATATCATAGGGAAACATTTATCTTTTGGAGACATCTTCTTTTTAAGCTCCCACGATAAACCCACTACATTTCGGAGTGTGTACATTGCTGTAAAAATTGGAGGTGCAATATTGCTCGAGGTTAAGCTATACCTCCTTAATCTTTGCCATTGTCCCTCTGTAACACTGTTCTAAAGACAATGCCTGGTGCCCACATCTTCCGACTTAACTTGAGATTTCATGGTAGCCTGTGAGTGGGTGTTCATGAGCATCATTCTCTCACTTAAGCCCTCTAACCAAAGCACAAACAGACAAACAGCTCAAATAAACAGTTTTGAGATAAAAGCCATTTCCCCCGACGTCTAACTAACTGCTGTGACCCTCTAACGTCTCCATCCAAAGGCCTCTGCGCTCTGTTTGCTCACTGCGCTTCCTCTTGTACACACTGCATGAACTTCTTACTTGGCAGGATTCATCTCTGCACAGTGAAATTAATTAATTAATAACAGTGTTGAGCCACTCATGCAAATCGTCATAATCTGAGCATGACACACAACCGCGTGTAAATACAGCTACACATGTAAATGAGCATTCTCTTGGTTGTATTCAAATGACTGTTGGTGTAATTCAATTATCATTGCCATGGATATTATGGTAAATGGTTCTATAGATAACTAGGCCACAGTGGGAGCCAAAAGCTGAGGGACCACATAAGGAATGCAAAAATAAATCCACAGCAACAATGTTTTTTTAGTCCTTTGTTAACTGGAAACAAAGAATGTGCATGTACAATAAGAGGGTGCAATTATCCTTTCCAAGGCACTAATGCAGTGCTACAAACAGCTCTGCAGTGGGAAACCTAACAGTACAAAATATATGTTGAATATTGCATCATGCTCTATAACAGAATTTCAAAGTTAACTTTATCCAAAGGATTATTAACACACTCTAAAGGAAAAGAAAATATGCCTGAATTGTAGCAGAATGAATAACAACTTGCTGCAGTGCATCACATCTGGTGTTATCAACTACAGACGAGAATAAATAAGTAGGTAAAGAGTTAAAGCTAATTCTGCTTGTCCACGTGCACAGTGATGGCCCTGGTTAAGATAAATAACAAGACACAAAAATCAAAACTTTTGTAGATGCGTGTGTGCGTGTGTGTTATCAGGAGAGTTGGAACTCCCTCCACTACAGTCAGCAAAACATTTCTCCCATGCCTTCTGCTTCGCTTGCACTCTAAATCTTCCCAGAAATTGCAAAATAAATATATTTTGAATAATAATGTGAAAATTACAGCCCGCAATTTTAAAAATAAATCAGCTAGTATAATTACGAAGCAGCTGAAAATGATATTTTTTAATAAGAACGGCCAGTAAAAAACAGCAGAGGTTCAAGCTACGAATAAGACAAGATATTGCTCTTCCCAAAATAAAATAAAGCAGGAGGTGGCTGTGTCTCAACAAAACTGTCACAGAGCAAAAAACACCAACCCCTTCATATCACAGTATCAGTTTTGTGCAGCATTGTTTTGGGGAGACACACCTGACACATACCTGCACAGCAGATAATACACAAACTTGTGGCCTACAGCATGTAGTATACACACTCATATTTTCACCATCAGGACTTTTTAAAAATCAGACCCATGTTCGTGTTAAAGTTGGGTTTGTTTTAGTATAGAAGGTGCAGCGACTGTGAAGCAGGTGAAAACGATGTAGCTCCACATTTCTGAAGCACTCAGTTCGCAGACAAAAATGTTTAATATTGAGTTCACAGTCTCGTTTCTTCTGTTGTGCTTCTATGAGTTTTCTTTCAACTGGGTCAGTAGCAAGAACATGGATCCAACTTTTCATAATCTTATGTAACCCAGAGCCCTAGGTAGCTGTGCTGTGCATGTGTTAAGCTTGGCAAATACAGACTGATCACAGAGCTTAAACCTTACCTAAAGCTAACACCGGGAATCAACAATGAAAGTATTTCTATTTATTTACTTATTTATGTGGACATACTAGGACTGAACTGTTCTGGTATTATTAAAATAAATGAAAGCCCATAATTCATTCTCTAAAAGATAGACCATCCAGTCTGGTTGTATCTTTTTATCAGCAGGGAGTCTATTTTTATTCCACAATCTCCAATAACATGCTGGAGTTTTGAACTATGTTATTCTGTAACAATACGTGGTGAAGAAAACTCAATTTTCTGTCAATGTTTTCTATATTGCAGGTCAGAAGAGCATGCGAGTCACAAGTCTTCTAATTTGCCAGGGGCTGTTATGGGTGGGCACAGCTCAAGGCTTAATTATCACTCTTCCAGTTTCCAAACTGGAGGGCATCCCCAAAATAACAGGTATGGATCAGAAGGGGGTGTCTGACTCTGATTGAACGGCCTCTTAAGAGGTCAAAAGAAAATGGAGGAGTTGTGCTTTTTTTCGAAAGAAAATTACTCTGCACTGCCCATTATTGAGGTCGCACTTCACATTCTTCTTGTTACCGTGGGAATCAGTGCAAATATAACTAGGCTGACAAGACACAAATCATTGTGTGTATATATGTTTTCGAAGGATAATTTAAAAACTGCTTGGCTGTGTTTTGTTTATAATGCCAAGGAAATGAGGTCATTAGTTTCCCACTTGCAGTACCCTTACTTCACGGCCATCTTATTCCAGGCTAGTTTATTGAATAATATGTAAATATGCCACAAACTATAGCTGCCGTTATTGCTGCTATATTGGTAGGATTATGATAAATTGACACAGTTAACAGCTGATGACATATGATCCAAGGCTGGGTTCAAATCATTTCAAGTTCATACATTTGAAATTGGAACTTGCATTATTCTCACATTTAATTGATGCAACTCATGACGTCTTGACCCCGGCCCTGTTTACAGCAGAATGCCATTTGAATATTTTTGTCTTCTGCCTTCTTCAGGAAAGGGAATGATCTCACTAAATGCCCACTGTGGGCCTGTGGACTTTTTGGCGGCCACCACAAGTTCTCTGTCTCCTGAACTTCTAAAGAGGGATTCTGTTGGGGAGAGCCCAGACTCTGCATGTGTAGTCGAGGATCGCAGTGACAACTCCTCTCAGGAATCCCTGCAACCTTCCAGCTCCTACCAGGGAGAGGGGAGAGGCAAAGGGCGTGGCGTTCTGCTGCAGTATAAGCTGCGCTCCACGTCGGGACTGCCCGGACGGCCGTTAACGGCGCTGGGCGACGAGGCGTCGGACTCCTCGCTGGAGTCTTTAGAGCACAGCGTGGAAGACGGATCTATCTACGAGCTCAGCGATGACCCAGAAATGTGGGTCCGGGGACGCACTTGTGAAAGGGATGGGGGCCGCAGGGACAGGGTGATTTCTGCTGCAGTTATCTCTGGAGGAAAAGGTTTTCGCAGACTGAAGGAGGGAGCAGCAGCAGGTACTAGGACAAGTGGGGAGGGTTTAGAGAATATTCTTATGGTATGGCAGCTCCCACTGACAGTGTGATGTGGCAAACTTATGTGTATTCATAGAATTCTCCATAGCTTAGGCTTGAATCACCTACTCCATAAATTCTGTACATTTGAGTATATGATGAGAAGGCGGTGCCTCTGTCCCAGAGCATGGCATGTTATGTTCGAACCTGTGAAATAAGCACGCTAATGAGTTAATGCTGCTTATAAGTCAGCCCATAGGATCCTTTGAATGTTCAGGATGGCGCATCGTGATCTTTGCAGCAGAGGCACAGGCCACTACAGATTAGGTGTGTGCTGTGGGATTGTTTTGAACAGCTCCCCTCCTTAGTTAAGATTGATGCGCCACAATTTAACCTCATCATTGCTACGTGTGCCGTGCCACATCTACTCGGTGCAAAGGATTTCTGTGTGAGCGCCCATGGACACGACGCGTTTGAGAGGCAGCCTTTGTGGAATCTGCCATGCTCTGCAGAGTTGGAAATGGACGTCTTTTATCTGATCCTGTGGGAGATATCCCATCTGTTTAGAGCTGAAAGCTGGGGACTACCATCGCATCACAAAGCACATTAGCATCACTTTATAAGCTTTGCCAGCTTTTTTCTCATCCCATACAATGTGAATGTACGATACCTTGCATTGTGTCTCAAAGCTGAATCGGTGCTCTCTGGGGGAAGAAAAAAAAAAAGAATGTCATTTTTCTTATTTTTTTGCAGGTGTTGCAAAAATTACTCTTGGTTCTTAAAGCGTACTTTGCCTATATTAAGAAGAGTCATCCTAGTACAGTGTTTTTAAAAAAAAAAGAAGAAGAAGAAAATACGTGATTTGGAAAACTACCTGATGAGAGTCACAGATGGTGATACTCTACACTACAGAATCTATAATCACACTGCAGAATGATCTAATTATTACAGTTTTATTTGATCAAATGAAACTTTTCAGTGCCAGAGCAGCGTATTATCTTCCCGCAATATTATAAATGCCAGATATGTGTTTCATTAGTCACTGACATCTATCAGCATAATTAAACAAATGTGCACCCTGGTTTGCGAATACTCGGCTCACATCAGTGGGAAGCCACATTCAAATATTCAAAGTTAGACTCAAACGAATGATGAAATGAAAGCGCTGCAGCCATCTAAACTGCTGTCAGCTGTGTACAAATACAAATGCTCATGTTTACAGGACCATTAATTTCAGTAACAGAGGAAGATTCTGACTAAATATGTTCTAATACAGTTACAATACAATTAACAGATGGTCGTGATGATGTATATTACCAGTGATATCACCCAGGACTTTAAGTCATGGAGACTTTTTCGTGTTTTCCTTCTGTTTTGCTAATGTTTTGTAAATATTTGGAATTTTAGTCAAACATTTTGTCCATAATATTTTATAATCAGGATATGAAGACGTCCTTAAACAACCTGTCATTCCTTATGTATAGAAACCTCACAGTTTTTCTGTGGTTATCATGTCTCGAGATTAGTTGATTTACAGAATTTGTGTTTAACCAAAAAAATATATATATAAAACTCTTTTTTTTAAATAATTAAAAAATACAAAGGGATAACAAAGTATATGTAATGCAGTGTCCTTAGAGTCCATACATATTTTTAAACTTGTGAGCACCCAACAGTATGAGAAGTGTTCAGTGGTACTGTGTGAAGTATTTGAAAGGTTTTCCTTTAAGACGTCTTAAAGTTGAACACGTGTTGGCAGACTTGTAAACACGGACTTTCATAGAGGAACCCAAATCAAGAGGTACGTATTTTACAATGCACATCTTTCACGGTGTGCAGGCACAGTAGGTGGAGGCCACACAAGTATCCGACTACGACCTGAGTTTTGTTGATTTTCAATAAGCCTAGCGATGGTTAAGGTTATGGTATATCATTTTTCTCCACCTCTATTCTACTTAGCTTTTCCACCACACGTGGATTCTCATCTTATCCCTTTATCGCAGAAGCATGAAGTTCATGTTTTGTATTTCCCTGAGGCACACCGAGGTTTATTCTCTCTTTTCTTCTGCTCCTCACAAGTGAGATTCCAAAAAACGTTTTAAACATCCCGCTGTCAGCCGGAATCATTCAGGAAAAAGATAAAATAAAATAAAATGATGTAAACTGTCCTTGGATGCTGTCATCTAAATGTAAATCTAAATGTCACATCAGAAATGTATATTTTAATTCATGTGAAATTCAACGCTGCTGAAGGCACAAAACTCACAGTAACTGTAGAGATTGTTCATTCAGCCGTTTTTAGGGTTATTTTTTGCCTCGACTGGAGAGGGAATAGACAGCAAACATGGCTGGAATCAAACCAGGAGTGTTGCATTTGGCTACTATGGCACTTAACTTATTTAAACAGAGCATAAATGTAATTTCTGCAATAAAAGTTTCATATCACATATCAACCTTGGCATTTCATTTGCTTACAGTATTGGCCTGCAGGTATTATCCATGCACTGAATGTTAATACTCAAGAATGAACATAATGTATTACTAATTAGAAGTCCTACTGTACTAAACCTATTTCATTTTATATAAAGGACTGCAACTCTACTGACGTTTTGAAATAAGAAGCAGTTTACACATTGTTTTCTTCCTGTGGTGATCTATATAAGTAGATTTGACAATTATTTCTTTGAGCTATGATAACATTTACTCACAACGTAAAGATGCTGAGATTTGACAACATTGTGACAGTACTGAAAGTAAGAAGCCTCTGTTGTAAACACCCATCGCCTACTTTGATGTCGTTGTACGCATAATTTTCCTGTGCAGTGAAGCATTATTACCGTCATAAAAGATGCATCCACCCTAAGTTCCTCCTCTTAGGTTTGTTGGCTTATTTACAGGCTTCGTTGTCACATAGTTCCCAGATCTCAGTGACTCGTTACTTTGGCGAGTAGAATATTATCATAGCTGATAGAAATGTAACGTCAATAAGGTTAGAAAAGCGATGAAGAAGAATTATACTTCAAGTAATAATATTGCACTTGAATGGCCACAAGCATACAGGAAAAAATGCTTGTTTCCTTTTGCTGCAGTACTTCGATGTTACATGTCTAAATATTGTCTAATGTGCATATACTAAATTAAAGCATTTCATTGAAGATGAGTTTAAGCTTGATTTTTATTTATTTACATGACTGATTAATAATAACGGGGCAGTGGATGCTGTCAAAAGTTTACTATATTGCTTGTCATTAAAATGTTGCTACTTTTCTGAGATTTAGCAGCAGAATGTCCTCTATTTGTTTGATACCATCATTTGGGTAATTACCTCATTTTATTTTGTGTTTGGTTATTTAAATTATAACAGGCTTAATCTGTTGGAAGCCGGGCTTTTTAAAAAAAAAGAAACAACAAAAACCGAACTTTTTGGGGACTACTGAGACTGAGGAAAACAAAAGCTGATGTAATTTTTAATTTTGTGCTCAGTGGTTTCCCACTACCCCCAAGACATCACATCACAGGCTACTTAGTCCAGGACTTTTTTCTTGTTATTTCCCAAGAGCATTGTTGGCTTAAAACTGAAGACGGCATCAATTTTACAAGTGGATTTAATTTAAAAGAAGAAGAAGAAGAAGAAGAAGAAAAGCATTGATTATATCCTTTAACAGTCAGTATACTACAGGCCTGTCTCTTTACTACCTCAATTCTCAAAAGTTCTTGAAAAACTGTTTAAAAACAGACTGGAAAAATTTATAGATAAACATAAACTACTCACTGAGAGTCAGTACGGATTCAGATCAAGCAGATCAACATCATCGGCACTATTAGATTCAATAGAATACATCACAAATTCCATAGACAAAAAGCAATATGTGGCTGGGTTATTCATAGACTTGACAAAGGCATTTGACACTATAGATCATGATATATTAATAAGAAAACTGGAACGTTATGGTGTCAGAGGGGTAGTTTTAGATTGGGTCCGGAGTTATTTAAGTGACAGAAAGCAGTTTGTGAAAATAAATGGTGGTTGCTCCTTATGTATGGACATTGCTTGTGGTGTACCCCAAGGGTCAGTTTTGGGTCCAAAATTCTTCAACTTGTACATTAACGACATCTGTAAAGTGTCCAAAGTATTAAAAATGGTTCTCTTTGCTGACGATACAAACATTTTTTGCTCTGGTGATGATCTGCAGAATTTATTGGAGGATATGACTAATGAAATAAGTAAAGTGAAGTTCTGGCTTGATAAAAACAAATTATCATTAAATTTGAATAAATCTAAACTTATGTTATTTGGAAATAGTAGTTTAAATACAAATGCAAAGATTCAAATAAATGGTGTTGATATTGAAAGAGTCAGTGAAAATAAATTTCTGGGGGTAATAATAGATGAAAAACTTAACTGGAGAGCTCACGTAAGATATATTCATTCCAAAGTATCACGAAGCATTGCAGTACTAAACAAGGCAAAACAGGTATTCGACAGAACATCACTTCATATTCTCTACTGTTCACTGGTTTCACCATACTTAAGCTATTGTGCAGAGGTCTGGGGCAATAACTATAAAACCACATTACATTCACTTTTTACTCTTCAAAAGAAAGCAATTCGAATCATCCACAATGCAGGTTATAGGGAACATACAAACTCACTATTTTTGCAGTCTGAAATATTGAAAATTGACGATATAGTGAAATTCCAAACAGCACAAATTCTATTCAAAGCAAAAAATAAAGAACTGCCAGGTAATATTCAGAGTATGTTTTTTTTGAAAGAAGGAAGTTATAATTTAAGGGGTTTTTGTAACTTCAAAACAATGAAGGTACGTACTACAAGAAAAGGCTTTTGTGTTTCTGTTCAAGGAGTGAAACTATGGAACAAACTGAATATGGAATTAAAGCAATGTCCAAACATAAAACTGTTCAAAAAGAGTTATAAAAATATGATCTTCTCGATCTATAAAGAAAAGGAAAATATTTAAATTAAGTGAATGTCTCTATTTAAAAACAAACAAACAAAAAATTCATGATGTGATATTATAGTATATAGTATATCAGAAATCTGTTCACTATTTTTATTACAAATTATATCAGTAAGGAAGCTGACTAAATATTCACTGATAATTTATGGGACAGGGGTGGGATTAAATAAGTGTATACTTCTTCCCACTCCCTTTCAACATGTAAATTAATCAGAATGTTTTTTTGTATGTAATTTGTATAGTATATTTTTTTTTCTCTCATTTCTTTTCTAAATGTACTTGTATATTGTTCACATGTTGAAATAAATTACCAATCAATCAATCAATCAATCAATCAATCAATCAATCAATCAATCAGTAGGGGACAAAATGTTCCAAGCCTATATTTCCCTAGATTGACAGCTTTTGTCAATCATAGGCACTTTACAGAGATGTAGTTTCTATAAGTGCAGTCTTTGAGTAGAACTTCGAAGTTAAATTATCGCCACTGAGACTTGTTTTGTCACATCCTTTATGCCTCTTCACCTTCATCGTAGGTAAAGTGCCAGAGGCTTATGTCGTTGCATGGCACACTGCACTTCAGGGAGACGGGCAGGATTGTTACCGGCACACTCAAAAACACACTGGGGAACTCCTACCATTCCTCAACCATCCTCTTTCACCCCTCCTCCCTCTATTGCCTCTGCCTGTCTTCCTCTCTCTCCCTCAATGTCTTTTTTTTATTCTCATTTAAAATGTGCCAATGAAGTCTTTACAAATATAGAATACTTTGTAGTAGGAAATCCAGCCATGCTTTTTCCTCATGAGTAATTCTCAGGTCAGTGTACACGGGTGTCCTTTGACCACAGTTATATTAATAGTCTCCTCTTCCTGCTACTTTCACATGGAGCAGTCAGGCCACATGAAGGCTCCCTTTAGTGCTGACAATGTCAGATAAAGGTTCAGAGGGTGGGGGTAATGGGGCTGTGCGCCAATGAGTTGAGCTTCCACAGCAGCCTACAGGAAATTACCACGAAAGGTCAGCTCTTAAATAAACCATAAATGATGGACTAAACAAAGAGAGGTCAAACTGTGGTTCAGCTGTATGCAGCAGATTTAGATTACATGTCTAAACTGATCACAACCAGCTGAGGTATAAACCTACTGTAACCTTGTGCCCATCAGCTGAGGCTGAAGAGGAAATAACGAAAACATCCATCCAATATCTATCCAATAATGACGTAATTATTCTTTTTGTTTGCTGATTTTTATTTTACTTTTTAATTGACACAGGTTGCACAGTCTGGATAAAATTCACATATTACAGACAAGTGCAAAAAATAATCCCAAATATGCACATTCAAGCACACGCTCATGCATACATGCAAGCATTAATGCACACTGTAACAAAATCTTAGGGCACAATCCTGAAAGAAAAAAGAAGAAGAGAGTAGGGATTTGCAGTACATGAGTAATCTGAGAAGCGAAACGATTGTTACCACTGCACTAATCTTCTTAATATTTGATTGCTGTAATACACTGCTCTTATTGTTCAATCCACACATTTTCACATTTGTAGCTGGTGCAACATTATGCTGGACCATATTGATTGTGCAGGTTTAGTGTTGTGTCTTGCTTTTGTGTTGTATCATGTTTATTTTATGCATCCATTGATTTTACAGTTTGTATCAACTTCTTGTTTACAGTTTTTATTTTAACCTGTTTTTCTGCATTGCTATTTATTTTGTGGCTTACCACCCTGTTTTTAAATACACTATGCAAATGAACATGGACTAATTTTCTTTTTTTATTTAAAATAGTAATAACGTCCAAAGTCACTGATTCAGTTAGATAAACATAAAAGTCAGATCTAGATCAGAAAATAATGCATTCTCTGCCATTAATATGCCTCTTCATTTCTTGGGTATGCGCACAATCTAGGTTTTGTTTACTTGTACTCCTTTCAGTTTTGCCGCAAGCTCTCATTTACCCAAACTTTTTGGCTCATAGATGTTATCGTGGGAGCATCCAATACGCAAACATGCATCCGGCAGCACAATAAGGATGACACCACAACAGGGAGCTCCTGAAAAAGTCCATAAAACTCCAGTAAGAACTGAGAATGTAACACTGATCTGATAAAGCAGTGCTCAATTGCTTCCTGTACCAAGGTCAACAATGGAGCACATGCTTGCCTAGAAGCGAAATGAGAGGCCAAAATGCTGTGCCAGCATTCCACTGTCAAACCCCAAACAGTATAAGGCATAAATAAGTGTGCTCTTTCTGGTGGGACTTCACAAACCCCCTTTTCTAAACCTTTCTATAGATATTTTCTGCCAATTAACCCTGCTCCAGGAGAGATTTGCCTATCTCAAGCCCCAGCTTTGCGCCTGTGCAGCTTGCGGCGTCACTCTCCCTACGTCTCAGGTATAATTTGCATGCCTCGGTCAAGGCTAAACTGAAGCGGATGAAGCTTTGCAGTTTGAAGGTCTCCCTGCTTTATCTGCCGACTCCTAAAAGCCTGGCATATTTGCATTGCTTTTCATTTCCGCAGGCTTGGCAGTACGAATGATAAAGGAAGAAGAGCACACTGTACAAACCTTGCCTAACAAAGGAGGCAGTAGCTACTGATTTGCATACGAAGAATGCATGGATAAGGCCCGCACAGGGCTGCCTCGGGTCTTATTATCACCCTCCATCAACGCTCGGAGCTGATGCCTGTCAACATCTAATGCACAGCCCCAAAGAGATAGGCTAGGTCACATCATGATGTCAGATGTAACTGTCTCCTCTGGCAATGTCAGCTTCAAATAAACAGGAAAAAAAATCAATATTTTAATAGTGGATATTGTTTTTGAGTTCAGAAACTTAGAGCTGAACTAAATTCCCTCAATGTCTCGTTTAAAGTAGGACTGTCTTTTACAATCATCTCCTGGCTGCTTATACTTATGTTTTATTTACAACGTTTTAATCATGCAAAAGACTAATACAATTTTGATAACTGTACATTATTTAACTTGTCCCAAAGGAGAGAGGTCTGTTTAATGGCATGATACATGGCCTGTATTGAATAGTAATAATCTCCCAGAGTTTCTCTCTCTTTGTCCATCTACTTGTATAAAGGTACTGAAAAATAAAAATGTGATTGCTGCTTGTAAAAGTAGCGTCTCTGTGTGCTTTGGATTGCTTTATGTCCCTTTGACAATGGCATTTATGTGTTTTTTTTTGGCAGTCTGTAAAATCATAATAGGTGAAGTGCAACTTGCAGAGTTTTATAGCCAATTTTCTCCAAATGCATTTATATAATGTCTCAGGCCAACGTTCCTTTCCCCACTATTTATTTACGGTGCTACGCATAAACTTGCCAGTTTTACATGTTTCTGCACACCCTTCTGTCCTGCAGTGTTTTATTTTCCAAGTCTGTTTAGGCCTTTGAAGGGCGACCTTCAATTCATATATCTGTTGCTATAACTCTTTGCTACTACCTCAGTGGGACCTCTGTAGAGAAGATAAAATTTCTTTTTATGTCTCGCAGTGTATCTAGTCACTTTTATACCAACATTTCTCTGACTATTCAAACAAAATGAGAATGTTAGCATTCGGGTCCAGGTTTTCTCCTTTTTGCATCCCTGTTGAATCTGGAAGCCAGCCAGAGAGCATTTCAGAGGTAAATAATGTGTTGAATGTGGCTCTAACCTGCCTGCATTTCACCGGAGGGGCAAAACTATGACTTGAATTTTTTTCTTTCAGTATCAAAAGCAGCAACATCTCATCTTCACTGTCTCTGTCGATCGGTTTGACACCTCCGAGGCAACGCTTGCATCACCTGAATCACACGATTCACAGGATAGCTAAGCAATTTTTATTTTTGATCCATTGTTTTTAATATTAACCATATTTCCAACCATCCAAGTTTCCAAGCGTTTTTGTTTTGTTTTTGTTCAGTTTTCTGTGACTCTCATTCACATGTTTCTGACTTGTTCTCACTCTTACGCTTCCTCATTATCTCCCTCTCCATCTCTGTCCTGCATCACTTTCTCCCTGGGGGGAGAGATGTGCTGCACCTTTTACTGCTCTAGTCTTCAGCATGACAGATGGAGGCTATTAAAACACATTTTCATTGTATTATGGTAAATATGGCAGCCATGTTTTATAAAATATTACTGTTCCCAAGACAGTACTAAAGGATGCAAGAGGAAATCATAACTGTCCTGCCACGGGTTTCTCTCTATATATAAAGTAGATGTGGTATCTCTGATTTAGTTACTGTGGGTTGTTTTTACAGAGCTACGGCATGTCAGCTGTGGTTTTGATGGCCCTAGTTCAGAATGAAGTATTTAAAAAAAAAAGAGAAGAAGATATGACATAAGCTCATCAAGCATGATTTCCTGTCTTGCACGAAAGGAGTGTAACAGAGTAATGGACTTTTGTACAAGGCATCAAGTTTGACAGCCACTTACACGGTGCAGTTAAGATTCTTGGTTTTCCAGAGGTATAGAAAATCAATGTGAGTGGTGGCAGGTATGATATTTATTCAAAATGCACTCCCTCTCTTGATAAAAAGAGGAGAGGAGGGTTGGCTTTGCAAGAAGCTTGGCAGCTTTTAGGCTGTCTATTTTATAGAGTGGACATTCACATAACCAGCAATGACAGTTTCTATTTTTATACCCCTCACTCCTCTGAGAAAGACCCTGCAATCCAACACTGTCACAGCAGTTGGTTGGACCACAGAGAATTCATTTCTTTTTCAAATACAGAATAGAAAAAAACCCCATTGTATTTAAACAGTAGTAATACAAAATAATGATCAAAAACATGTCCAATATGTTAAAACAGAATGAGCAAAATGTAAAAAAATTATTTATTTATTGCTTTTTAGGCAATAAACTGTGCAAAAAACACAGTCAGCCTTGTTGTTAAAGTTAAGCTACTGTGATTTAGGGCTGAGAATCGTAGAGTATCTCACAGCTTGTGACTCTTTGTGGCGGAATAAGAAAACAAAATACCTCTAAAATGGCAAAATCCCAGTAGTCTCACACTCTGACTCCCTCTGTGTGTATAATTATTGTTAAATCTAAATAATTCATTTAATTAGCTTTCTGATTTGTGTTCCCCTGCTGTGGACCATTTTCCCAGTTTCTTCTTAATCACTGCACGTTTGTTAACTTTAGTTTTTTTTTTAAAACTCCAAAATATTTAAGAAGCAAAAGAAGTCCTGAAGTAGTAACAGGTAAGACAGACATTTGGCCACAGTGCATTAATAACTGCATCGAAAAACAAAGTGATACAATAAACTGCTCCTTCAATATTTTGTTCTAACCATAATGGTATTTCTGTAATAATGTTTAAAATGTGTAATTTTCGAATTTTTTTTGTGTCAGCAGAGAAAGCAGGGCTTCATGGCAGTGCAGCTGCACACTCAGCACATTTCCTAACTAACTTTCAGGAGGAGGTGAGACTGCCAGTGGTCAGGGAGTAGAAGTTTTTGAACTGTACTGAAGACGCAGAGAAATGCAGTGACTGTGTCATTTGGCTGCTATAGTTAAGATCAAATATAACTTTGAATCTGTAAATACAAAACAAAATACCAATAAATTTGATGTGTCACATGGCCCTCTTCCTATTGAAAAAACAAAAGTTGTATCCAAGATGGCCGACTTCTAAATGGCCACCATGGTCACCACCCATCTTGAGGAGTTTGCCCCCTCACATATACTAATGTGCCACAAACAGGACTTTAATATCACCAACCATTCCCATGTTATTACGGTGTATCCATATAAATGGCCCACCCTGTATATGTAGATAAATAGATAAACATGTATAAACATAGTGCACGGACAAGGCATTATGACGCTAAATTCACATTACAGTGATGATTATGTGGTGACTTCTATTACAAAGTTGTTTCAGTTGTCTGAACGATGGGGGGATTAAAAAGTTAAACGTGGCTTTTTCAAACCTTTGAACTTGCATTACACTCAGCTGACGGAGGAAAATGGAAGAGGAGAAGTGGAGCTGTGGACGTTAGTTTTAATTATTTATTGCTTTATTTTTTCCACAAAGGCACAAATAGATGATGGTGAAGTGCATACACACTCAAACCAAAAACAACTACTGCTAACACACTGACTCTGCACGGACAACATGCCAACATTAGCATGCCAAGTGAATGCGTGCCAAACCCATCCAAGCAACCAAAGCTTGGCTTTCAACAGGTAACAAAAGCTGAGATGCTACAAGTAGTCGGGCTCGTGGCACTGCAGTCCATTTCTTCCTTGTATGTGTTTCTAGTATGACTGCTCTAGCGTTGCTGAAGTGCCTTTTGGGCTGGTTTTCAGCTTTGCTGTCGGCTTTGTGTTAAAATTTGAACACTAGGAGAAAGAACTTGTGTTCATCCTCATTAGAAAAGGGATATGTGTCAGTGTTTGGGACAGCAGCCTTGGGTTTATGTTGTTAAGTGGTAATGACAATGCATCTCATGGCATATAAGGTAGTAACTTTAAAGTGATGCAATGAGTAGTGTAACAAATTACTTTCTCCAGCCAATAATTAGGTAAAATAATTTACTTCTTTCAAATAAAAGTAATGAGGATTTTGTATTTTTTTTACAATGACTCCAAAAGTATCAGTGTGTTTTAAAACATACTGATGATAAGGATCCACGTACAATGAGGCTTTTAGTTTTAGTTTGTTTGCTAATTTTTCTGTAAGACACACCAGCTTATAGCGACTCGTGTGGAGAGTGATTCATGGCCCCTAAGCTTACGCAAGCCAATTGGGTGGTACCTGCCCTGCCAGCAATGTTCCCTCTAATTTTTCATGTGTCTGAGCGAACACACAAACTCCCTGCGCGCTCCCTTGGACCACTGTGAGCAACAGTAGACGTGTGCACTGTGGTCAAGCCAGCATCGAATCCATCCAAGTTACATGGTTTATTGAAATAATCAAATTACAGCGTTTACATTTATGTTAGACTACTTTTAATTAAGTGCTTTAGCCCACTTACAATGAAAATGAAAAAGACCTTGTTCATGACCTGTGTAGTATGTTAACACTATTGGAAGTAAAAATAACTTTAACTCCAATTTTCAAAACAAAACTTTCTTTTTTTTTTTTTTTTTATAAAGCTCTGACTTGTATTCTGAGTCTGTGGTCTGGTAGAGAGTCTGTAACTCTCTGTCTGCAAAATACAGTATATAATGACCAATGTTGGGCAATTAATTATATACGTAGTTACTTCTTCAAAAAAGTAACGGAGTTTTGCAAACAACAAAGTTTTTTTTATTTATTATTTATTTATTTATTAACCTTTATTTAACCAGGAAAAGTCCCATTGAGATTAAAAACCTCTTTTGCAAGGGAGTCCTGGCCAAGAGGCGACAACACGTTGAAATTACAAAGTTACATACATATTATAAATAACAATTACATTTTAAAAACATTTTTCTCTGGCTCTCTCAATCTGGACTTAAAAGCATTTAATGAAATAAGATCTGCTATCTTCCAGTCTTTTTGCATCATGTTCCATGTGAAAGGGGCAGCATAAGTAAAAGCCCTCTTTCCCAGTTCAGTTCTGGCAAATGGAACATTGAGCAATAAAAGATCGCTTGAACGCAGGCTGTAAGAAACAGTACTTCTCCGTGTGAGCAGATCGCAAATGTAGGTGGGCATTTGTCCAAGCAGGGCCTTATAAATAAAGATGCACCAGTGAGCAAACCTCCTGGAGGACAACGAAGGCCATCCCACTCGAGCGTACAGATCACAACAATGGGTCAAGGCCCTACAGTTTGTAATAAACCGTAAGGAGGCATGATAAACTGAGTCAATCTTATGAAGACACTGGGCGGAAGCATTCATGTACAGCAGATCACCATAATCTAAAACAGATAAAAATGTAGCATTTACAAGACGCTTTTTTGTCTCAAAAGAAAAGCAAAATTTGTTTCGAAAGAAAAATCCCAATTTTAGTTTGAGTTTTTTCACAAGATTGTCTATGTGAGGTTTAAAGGTCAGAGAATCATCAATTAAAAAGCCAAGATATTTATACGTATGCACCACTTCTATGAGGTTTCCCTCAAGAGTGGACACCAAGGGGACAGTTTGAGGAAATCTCTTCATGTTTGAAAACAACATTAGCTTTGTCTTTTCAGCATTGAGAACCAATTTCAGCTCCAGAAGTGTGTGCTGAACCACGTCAGCTGTTTACCTAAAAATGCAGCCAAGGCGTTTTTTTAAATAAACATTTCAAACTATTTACAGAACAATCAGCTGTTCTGCATCAAATTTGATGTCACAAATTATTTGTGTCACTCCAAAAATAATTTCTGTCCACTATGAGATAAAGGAGAGCAACAGCCTGATACCTGCAGGCCTGACAACAGGAGATGTATCACTCCTGTAACACCTGTAACATTCAGCAGTCGCCTCATTGTTCTGACACACACAACAAAACTATTGACCACACTACACACTAACTACACAAGATTTGCGTTAAACGTCGAAAATCTCTCACATCTCAAATCACTTCTAAAACTTCCCCCTTCCTAAACCTCAAAATGTAATGTTGCCATATCATTTTTTGATTGGTCGACATGGTAAATTTTTTGACCAATAGGAAAGGGTGGGGTTTTTTTTGGCATTGTTTTTGCTCACAGGTGGAGAGTGCTTTTGAGCGTTTTCCTTATAAAACGCCGTTTTTACTGTTTCTTCCCGCAGTAAATATAAACAACGATATTATTCAGGAAGAAAACCAAACATTGCAAATATTTTTATCATAACTCTGGTTTTACGTGGCCTATCAACACAATTTAAAAACTGGTATAAAGTCCACACTTTTTTCGTCAATTGTTCCGTCTGCCCTGCTCACATCTCCAATGGTTGTACACGCTGTCATTAACGTGGCTTCACTCCACATCAGCCACGCCGCCTTGGCAGCTAAAACACTGGTGTTGGCACATAAGGACGCTGTCATAGCCTGTCAACGACGTTGATTGGCTGCGTATATATGAATGTGAATCGCATTATTGGCTGGACTATGGGATAGGTGGCATCGTTCTAATCACATACGGGAGCAGCCAGTCACTTACTGACTAACACTGCAAAACAGAATTGTTAAAGTATTAATTTTAATTTCAATTCAGGTTAGATTTTTTCTTTTTTGTGCGCAACGCAGATTTTCTGTGCGCAGAGACCGTGCCAGCAGTGCGCAATTGCGCACACGCGCAACTTAGAGGGAACATTGCCTGCCAAAGGTGCCAGACAAACAGACTGAAGACAAACAGCAAGTAAACAAATTTCTGGTGAAACCAGATGCAAATCTTGTAAGAATTTTTTATGTTCAAGACAAACACAACTCTTTCCAACTGAAGATTTTCCTGTAATTCAGGATATGGCCATGCATATTAGCCTACTTCGAAAAGCACTTTTTGCTGAAAAGGCAGCTGTGTAAAATTTTTCTTTGTCTATTCACTTTACACACATCTCAGCAAGAAAGGAATGTTGCTCCAAGTTTTCTATACTCCAAGGTGGCTCAGTGACTTCAACATTTATTCAATGTTGTTCAAACAGTAAAAATGAGGGCTCCGCTTAAACCACCCATCAGGCTTTGATGCATCGTGCATCTTGTGCAAGTGTACAGAAGCATCCATCCTTAGACACAATTAGTGATCCAGTTGGTGTTCCAAAAGCACAGCTTATTAAAAAGAGGAGAAAAGTTGACGCATTGTTTCATTCATTCTTTTTGCAGCATTTTTTAAAAACTGTATGGCTGTGCAAAAGTCACAGCCATACAGTTACAAGTACCAACATGTTCAATGACAGCTCATTTTACCAACCCACTTGTTTAAACCTGGAGTAAGTGATACATTTATTTGTTGTTTGGTCTAACTGATTTAAGCCTTTCAGCTATACCAGCTTTAACAGGCCAAAGCATTTATTGAGCGTATTGACTGAATATAGCCCTTCACTGAAACCCTGTTAAGTTTTGACCAATTTTCTTTTATTGTTACTCTTCCTCTGCTTGTCTGCAGGGTTGAGGATTCTCAGCAGTGGATTCAGAAAATGCTGAAATACTTGACGAATGAACTTCACCACCCACTGTGTAGTGCAATCATCTTCAGCACAACACAGTAATGTGCACATTTCTCTACCCTTGTTTCTTTTTTGGATCTGCGTTCCAACGGTCTCAGTTTGTATAACAGCCTCATCTAATCAAAACGGGAACTTTTAGCAGTAACAGTGGATATTCTGTATCACGTGAATATTAGACACATGCGTTATTTCACACTTTGCCTACCATATGAGAAACACACCGGTGTTTTGCAATAAAAATATTCTTTAAATTCCATAAAAGCTATCATTTAATTATACTGCTTTTGTTCTAGAATATATTTCAGCAATGGGAAATAGCTGCTTACTGTTTTACAAACTTTAAATTCAAATTTTCTATTTTAATGTTATTTCTCCTGTGGGGTCAGTAAAGTTCTATTTTTCATGAATTATATTATGCTAATTCCTAATTTGATTAAAAAAAAAAAACAATTAACACTTTAAAAAACCCACACTTCTTTCTAGAGAAGTAGCATCATTTCATTAAAAGCAGTCAGAGGATGCTGGATACAAATGCGAGGTTTACTCCCCTGTTGTTACAGAGGTAAGACAGAGTGGGAGTTCACAGTAAAGGCCGTTGTGCACTGCGAAGGTCACACTTGGAGTATACAGTACAAACAGCGGATGAGTTAGTGCTCTGAATTCATGAACAGCCACTGTTTGCAAAGTGCAAACAGATGCCCATAATCCCAGTTTACAAAGATGCCTTTCTCTTGGACACTCTGTATAATGGAAAAGGTACAAAAACAGTATTAATGTCAGAGCAACTGTCAACAAAAGACATATCAGCTATTGCTTTCTTTTTTGCTTAGGAGACATTAACACAATAGAGAGTGGGCATATCTGAGGAGCATTTCTTAACACCCCCCATCCCTCCATTTTTTTAACAGATTGGACTCACTGGTTCTTTCTTATTGCTTGAGGTAGTTGTCACACAGTAAATCAAAATGGGCCAGGCAGACAAATAAGCCAATGGTTACTGAAGCGATTATGTTGCTGTCACAGTCTAAAGGGTTTCTGTATTTGCCAGAGTCTGTGGGATTTTTTTTTTGGTCTCATCTCTAATATAGGATTACCCCTTTGGCATGCAGAGCAAGTTTAACTAAACAGTTTAATGTTCTAGTGCCTGAGTATTACCACACAGCCACAGGGATCCTAGCTCAGATTTAAGAAATTAGGTGGCAAAATTGAATAAACCCGATACCCCAAAGGACTTTTATTGTGATATCAACAATCCAGGTGGCATAAAGTAGAAGGTAATCTTACGGAGTATAACCACTGGAGACAGAATGTGTATACATATCAAATTGGCTGGTGTGCCTAAGGTTTAATGCTCATGCAATATGAAAAGCTCAGTGAGAGGATGTCCGGGACAGTCAAAGCTTATCAGATACATTATGTAAGGGTCTCTATGGACAGGAAGCCAATACTGCAGATGGAAAATCTACTCATGCTGAGCAAGATGGAGTGAGAACAATGCCATACTGTATTTTCCACAATTTGTTATTTAACTTAACATTCATTGTTTTCTTGTGTGGGTGACTTTTGAGGATAGCATAATTATCAGTATTTTTTTTAAAGTAAATGTTCTAATACTATGTTCTCTTTTCACAAGCTAACAATGGAGATAAAATACACTGTTACCAGAGCTCCACATATTTTTTTTTAATTAAAAACAAAAATTGCATTTTTATCTTGTTTGTCTGCATCGCAAATCAGGTGATATTTTGCTCAAGACAAACTGTGCAGAAAATTTTGCACTACATTTCTAGCAGATCAAAGTTTCTATTTCCAGTATCTTCTGATTGAATGGGCACAAGAAGTGGTGCTGGTGCTAAATGGGCTAAAGTTGTTCAAAACATTTTTTTATGACTCAAGCTAAGGCTATTACCCCATGTACCTGGGCTGCACTACTTACTAGAACAAATGTTAAAATGGTAATATAAGAACACTGGGCGGAATGGATTCAATGGCAGAACTCAGAGGTCAGGTTTTGCGCATTTATTCACAGTGAAAACAACAGGGTGATATATACAGGTTGTGATGGGGGAAACAGAGGCTCCAGGGATCCAGGCAAAAGGGCCATCCAAGCAATCCAAACTCTCCTCTCTCATTCAGCTCAGGTAGTCTCTCCAAGCACTCAAGGGAGGGAAAAATCCAGGGAAGGTCTGTAAAACGAAGGAAAGAACAATGAGATTAGTTGTAAGGGAAACACACTAGACTAAAGAGCCAGGGCTTTACTAACAGCATAGTTCAACAATCCAGCAAAGACTGAATCTCAGCCACCACCTTAAGTACTGGCCTGCTGATGAGATCATCTGGAACAGGTGGTTGATTACTGCAGGCGTGTTCAGCCAGAGGCAGGAACCCATGATGAGTCCCGCTCATGAACACGGATGTACACACAAGCATAGAGAAAGGAGAGGGAGACAGAGAGAAAACGAAGCCTGGAGTGGGCAGCTCAGGAGGACTGAGGGAGCACGATAGGTAAACTTGTAGATCCTATCTGATAAACACGAGCACGAAAGCCACTATCAGCATGAGCACTTTAATTTCTAATATGAATCGCGTCCCTCAATTTTGAGACATATGCGCTTCCAGGGGAAATATTTTGAGCTGGCCTTAAACATCATTATTTACTTATTTTAAACGCCACTACAGGTATTAAACATTATCTTCAGTTTAACCTAACTATTACCACATGGTCAGTGTAATTTCGATATGCTCTTCAAGTGGGATCCACACATGATTAACTTGGAATAAGATTAACTTGTTCCCAAGAAAAAGAGAATGGACTATTACCCTGCAGGTGGTTCTGGCTCAAAGACCTATGATTACCTGGAAGCAATTTTATGTTAGGTATCTTATCACTTGCTCATTGTGGTACAACTGCCGGTTGTAGACCTTTAACATTAAGTATAAATTCGCCATTTACACAAAGGCTTTTTTGTGCTTTAGCCCTACAATGGAAATAAGAAAACCTTACTCTATAACCAGGAAACCCAGTAATTTTGAGTTAACCAGTAATATGAGGAACATTTCCTTTTTGAGTCTGATGTGAATACTTCACATTAATTAAATGGCTATTATTACATTACATTGCATTTGATGAGACAGAGATGAGATAGCCTTTATTTGTCAGTTGCAGGTCTTTTGCCCACAACCGAGATGACAGACCTTGCCGACCGTACATACAATACACAAACATCACATTGGGGAGACAGGTCAGGCTAGGTAGCGAGGAAAAAAACATCGAAATGTGTAACACAAAAGGATAATATAGGAATGCACAGATATCAACACACCATAGCACAATAAACACAGACAAGCAACATGGGAAAGTGTTCCAGTGTGTACATCTGATCTGGGACCGCTGCAATCTTCAACTGCGCCTCCAGCTGACCCGATGTCCACATCAGAGGGGTAAGCATTGGAGGTGGCGTTGGATCTGGGGTAGGGAGGGTGATGCGTCAGTGAGTGCTTATCAGAATCAGCACATGTATGTGTGTGCATGTCCATAGTTCAGCTGAGACAGTGTCCTTCGCCCTGCCAGGCTAAGTAAACAGTCTTCCAGCCAACCCAGGTGGCCTTGCATTTAAGTCAAAAAGAAAAAAAGTGATTTTTTTTTAACCTAATATCACAGAAAATAAATGAAGGAGAGACTATAAATGCCGTTTATGGTATTTTCTAAATAAAATGTATTACAATATGTAAATCTGAAATGCCAATATATTTACAACACATACACAGTCCTCAGCTCACTCAGTATGACTACCTTATTTATGTAGTAATTTATTCCCACTGGTTCTGTACATTAACCAAACAAATTCTAGATTCCTTCTTCCACCCACCGAGCTGTCAACCTGTATTTCTGCTCTGCGACATATACCCATGATATGCATTATTGCAGAAACATTACTGTGGGGCTCCACTTATCTTAGACTGTCTGTCAGCATTGCTTTTTGCACATTATCACACTTTCCAGCCCCAGGAATTATGTCCGTGTTCTAAAATCTCCCTAATAGGTCCCTCATGTTGTTCACTATAATCCCATCATGTTAAGCTGTTTGGTTGTTATAGACTAATCATACCTTACTCTAAAACTATGGTTGCTCTATACTTGAAGCTGTCTTAAAATGTATAGCGAAGCGACTGAATGTTCAGAGGATTATCTATATAGTTGTGCCAAGTGTACGTGTCTTTTTACGGCACCCATTCCTACAAAATCACCTCAGTTGTACGGAAGGCCCAACAGCGCCTCTACTACCTGAGGAGACTGCGGAGCGCACACATTCCCAGATCTCTGATGTTGAACTTCTACAACTGTGCCATCAGCAGCGTTCTGACGTATGGATTTCTAGTGTGGTTCCCCAGCTGCACCAAGGCCGATCAGCAAGCACTCCAGCGGGTGGTGAAGGAAGCTGGCAGAATTATTGGAACAAGTCTGCCAGAGATCAGTAATATCTTCCCCACTCGCTGTCTGAGGAGGGTGCACAGTATCCTGCGGGACCAACATCACCCTGCGCGCCACCTTTTCCATCTGCTGCCCTCAGGGAGAAGGTACAGGTCTATACAGGCCAGAACATCCAGACTGGCCAACAGCCTGTATCCACAGGCTGTGAGGCTCCTGAACTCTCTGCCCCCCTCTCACGGACAATAACCATATCCAACTTCTTAATAGCAATGAACTGGTCTGCATTGGTGCATCATATCTTTATTCTCTTCCCCCTCCTGCCCCCCCTCTTTCTTAAATAGATAACTATCATATCTGATGTCATATCTCACAGTACAATAATATTGAATGGGTTGCATTGTTGTATTTTGTCATGTTTCTCAGGTCTTTGTCTGAATTTCTACGAACATTATTGCTAAGGATTGTCTTACTGCATTGGAGTCACACTGGGTTAAATATGTACACTTGGGTTTTAAGGGGTATTTATTATTTTCTTCTTTTTTTGGGGTTGTATGGAAGCCCCAAACGCAATTTCATTGTTCTTGACAATGACAATAAATAAATAAATACTAAATACTAAATACTAAAAGATGTGTTGCCCGTGTACTGTGATCATACATCAGTTTACTTGGAGTACATTTCCCTTGCAACTATGATATCAGGGTAGTACCATGTATATATATTTTTCACAGGACAAATAAAGAAATTCTGGTGCTGACAAATTGCCCAGCAGCTACACTGGGTGACAGGGCCTACAGTAAAGCCAGTTTTCCTTTGATGACTCACAGCATCCTTGAAAGTAGAAAGTGTAACCTTGTTACTTTCCAGTATGCAAGTGCTGGATATATGTGGCAAGATATATCTGTTTTCTTTTTTCCCTTCATCTCAAGGTTCATTCTTTGTGCACACTAATCATTCTTAAGTGACCTTACCTCAGACTTTCCTTGTTGATGCTTTTTTGGGTTCCAAGTGATAGTTAGTGAACTCAACCTTTCAGTCTTTTTGATATTAACTTCCTAAGACCCGAACTCTTTCATGGCATGCATTTTTAATTTTTCTTTGCTATTTGGGTTGATTGGGACCTAAAGAATTACCAGATTATTATTTTTTTTACCTAATTTTTGTTTTTGAGAAAAATGAGATCCACATATGAGGACATTTGTTTCAAATTTTGATCGAACAGTGACAGTATAATGTCCTCGTAAGTGGATATCAGGCCCTTGTAGAGAAAAATTAAGTAGTTTGGTCTAGACGCCCCAAAATGTGATGTCCACATATGTGGACGCCAGGTCCTAGGAGGTTAAGGTAAATGGCCTGTATAGCGCTTTTCTAGTCCCTAAGGACCCCAAAGCGCTTTACACATCTAGTCAGCCACCCATTCACACACTGGTGATGGTAAGCTACATTGTAGCCACAGCCACCCTGGGGCGCACTGAAAGAGGTTGCCGGACACTGGCGCCACCAGTAGGCAACGGGTGAAGTGTCTTGCCCAAGGACACAACGACCGAGACTGTCCAAGCTGGGGCTCGAACCGGCAACCTTCCAATTACAAGGCGAACTCCTAACTCTTGAGCCACAATCATTTTCACCTAATGAAAGCTATTCCACGCTGCTTCATAAAGTAAAGAAATGTATTGGATATATAATGAATGTAATAGACAATATATGGAATACATGGGAAATAGACTGTACATTTATCATATTTATATAACCCAGCTCAACCAGTCATCCCTGGGACGACGTACCGTAGTTAGTTAGTTAAACAACCTTTGACACTGTTTTGTGCTAATTTGGGAGGAAGAATAGAGGTTTGAATAAAATAAGCTAAATCACCACTACTGGTTGTAGCCAAGAACACTGTAAAACAACTGACTGAAGTAATTGTTCACTAGCTTGTTTGTAAAGTGGACAGCTTCAAATTCTATAACCATCCATCTGCACCTAAAACCAGTTTAGAATCACCAGTTAACTTAACAAGCAAGTCTTTGGACACAGTCATATAAAACCATATTTAAAATAAAGAAAACAACGAAAAGTCAACTAATACATCTGTTGAAAAATTACTATTGGAGATATGATAGATTTTAACTGGAATATTACTTGTATAGATGGTGTCAAATGCACCAGTGTGAGGCACATGTGCAGCAGATTCTTGCGATCCCTAATCAAGTAACCTGTCTCAGGTGTGAAATTCACACAGCTGAGGGAGTGAAAAAGTTGACCTTTTTGACCACAGGATTAATCAGACAGCACCTTCTCTACACGTATACATTTCTGTGAGATCCCACCACTCAGAAAAGTAAAAATGAACTACAATGATGAGGCACACCACTTATGGGAGCGAAAGACGGAGCTGTTCAAGTCTTTTCAAGATGTAAGTGCCACCAAGCTAATAGATAAGTTGATTCTTGCCTCACTAATACAGCTGGAGTTAACCACTCATTCTTTATTGGGTCCTGAAAACAAGCTTCGGCATTTCACATACAGCAGCTGATTGAACTAAAATAAATAGTAAATGTGTCAATATTTGCTGTTTTTAAGTTAGATTTGATTTCTAAGCAGAATTCTAGCTCCTAACGGCTCAGATTTGCTCGGAAATCCCTCAAACAGCAGCTACTGAGTCTAACCATTCATCATGTATGGTTAGACTCAAGAGTCCACATCTGACTCTTCATACACCGAACTCCAATTTCGATTTAGCACAACAAGATTGGAGTTCGGTGTATGAAGAGTCAGATGTGGACAAGGCTTATGATATTTTTACTATGTGGTACAACAAACATTGTCCTGTAAACGAACACATGACAAAGAAAAAAAAGATAAAAAGTCCTTGGCTCACAAAAGGAATTATTAATGCTTGCAAAAAGAAAAACAATCTGTATAAACAGTTTATCAAAGTAAAAACAAAAGAAGTGGAACAAAGATATAAAGCATATAGAAATAAATTGACTGATATTATAAGAACGAGCAAACAACTTTATTATAGAAGAAGATTATATGAAAATAAAAACAATATAAAAGGAACTTGGGATGTGTTAAACAACTTAATTAAACAAGGATCTTCTGGAACATCATATCCTGAATATTTTACTGATGCAAATGGTGAAAATCACAACATGAGTAATATTGTCGATGGGTTCAATAAATTCTTCATAAATGTTGGCCCTGAACTAGCAGCGGACATCCCGTGTCATAAAAATGAAAATATCAGCAATATAAAATCAAATCCCTTTTCACTGTTCCTCTCAGCTACAAATGAGCAAGAAGTAATAAATATCACATTAGAATGTAAAAGTAAGTCTTCAATGGATTATCACGACATAAATATGTCTGTAGTTAAACAGGTTATTCTGAATATTGCTAGTCCCTTAACATATATCTGTAATTTATCATTTCAGTCCGGTTGTTTTCCAAAAAAAATGAAAATTGCGAAAGTAATACCACTATATAAAAGTAATGACAAACACAGTTTTACCAATTATAGGCCTATTTCTCTACTGCCTCAATTCTCAAAAATTCTAGAAAAACTTTTTAATTCAAGATTAGAAAAATTCCTTGAAAAACATCAAATAATAAATGTTGGTCAGTATGGTTTCAGAACGCAAAGAACCACTTCAATGGCGATAATTGAGGCAGTAGAAGAAATTACTGATACACTGGATAAAAATAAATATGCAGTTGGTATTTTTGTTGACCTCAAAAAGGCCTTCGACACAATCAATCACTCAATTTTACTGGATAAATTGGAAAGATATGGTATTCGAGGGAAAGCTGGTAACTGGTTAAAAAGTTACCTAACAGGTCGGGAACAATATGTTAGCATAGGGCATTACCATTCAGAGAAACTTGGTATTACATGTGGTGTTCCCCAAGGGTCAGTGTTGGGACCAAAACTTTTCAATGTATACATAAATGATATTTTTGATGTTTCTCAAGTACTTAAACTCATACTGTTCGCAGATGACACCAACATATTTTTCAGTAGCGATGATTATACTGATCTTGTAATGACCGTAAACAGGGAGCTAAAATTAATAAAAAAATGGATGGACATAAATAAATTATCATTAAATATAAATAAAACTAAAGCAATGTTTTTTGGTAATTTAAAATATAATATAGAATTACCAATTATCATTGAAGGTGTACCAATTGATAATGTGAGTGAAAACAAATTTTTGGGAGTTATAATTGATAACAAAATTTCATGGAAACCCCACGTCAGACACATAAAAACCAAAATTTCTAGAAGCCTCGCAGTTTTGAACAAAGTGAAACAATTCCTTGATAAAGATGCACTTCGTACTCTGTACTGTACCCTGGTTCTTCCATATCTTACATATTGTGTGGAAGTGTGGGGAAATGCATATAAAAATACAACTAATCCATTAGTCACAGTACAGAAACGAGCACTGCGTATTATTCACAAGGCTGGTTATCTAGATCATACTCACAAATTCTTTCTTCAGGCAAAGTTACTTAAATTCCAGGATCTGGTTAATTACAATACATCCATAATTTTGTATAAAGCTTTTACTAAACTTTTACCGGCAAATTTACAAACTAGATTTGAAATTCGAGAAAAGGTTTATAATGTGAGAGGCTTTGGAGAATTCAAATTACCCAGAACTCGAACAACCCGTAAAGGTTTTTGTGTGTCTGTATGTGGTGTGAAAATCTGGAACAGTCTGAGTTTACAATTGAAACAATGCAAAAATATTCATAGATTTAAATTTCTCTACAAACAGTTGGTCTGGTCACAGTATACTCAATGATGGGTTTTAGTGTGCTCTGTAATGTCTGTCCTCTTACCATTGCTGGTATGGATTCCAAAAAAAATAAAATAAAATAAAGTGTGCGTATGTATGTACATATATGTACTTGTGTGTGTAGATATATATGTATGTATATGTATGTGTGTTTGTTACTTGTAGTTATTACTGCCTGTTACCTGTGGTAATGCAATTTATAATTTATATATTCTGTATTCAGTTATGAAGGCTCTAATTGTTGGTTGCGAGCTGCCGCTTAGATGCTTGTATCTGCCCGGGGCTGTTGATGGGTCTGTATGCAATGATGGGCGTAGCTGCGGGAAGTTTATTGTTTTTTTTTTTTGTTGATGAGTGAGTATAGGGGTGGGATTTAATAAGTTTTCTTCGTCCCACTCCTTTTTCAGGCAAGTTTTGTTTTTTGTTTTGTGTATTTTATGTTCAATATAGGTATTTGTTGTGCCTGAAAATGAATAAATAAATGAATGAAAAATGAAATGAAATGAAATGAATGAATTTATGGTCTGTTCTTTGATGCAAGTCCTTTTTGCTGAATGGGTGGTGGAGCAACAAACCATTTCCCCTTTAAGAGGGAGAGATGGTTGCTAAACCTATTGTGCTGTGTATATATAGCAAATCCTACATTATACAAACACTGCTAAATCTAACAAAGCAATTTTATTTCTGAAACTAAATCTCACATTGGAACAGGAAAGCAAGCCGAGTGGTATAAAGTGGTGCCCTTGTAGAAACAAATGTATACCAGTGCAGCATCTTCATAATTGGTCCTGTAACCTTGTTTTCCGTTATTGTTCAGCATCAAAGTGCCACATGATGCATTGGCTTGTTTGCGTTTTTCTGAAGCTTCTGAGGTGAGTGTGGTCAAGGTTGCAGGACTTATTGTATCTGTTATCTAAAGTTCTCTTCATCTCAAGGTTCAACTTAATATGTGCTAATAATGCTCCACTGACCTTTGTTTGTTTGTTGTTCTTATAAATTTGATTTAAAAAAACAAAACAAAAAGATTGTATCTGTAGGTTTGATGTTAGGCAATCCCTAAGATATTTGCGTATATGGAGAACGGATTTCTGCATCTTGTCCTTGTCACATGACCACATTATCATCCATGTTCTTGTACTCAGCTCTTTACTGCTAATATGATTAATAGGAAGATCTGGGTTTTCTTTTTCTATGTTTAAAAAACAAACAAATAAACTGGAATATCTTTCTTGGTAATAAGAAACATCTCTGATCCCTAAATATATAGCCAGAATTGTGCATAGTAAGGAGCACATGTGTCCGATGTATACATATTTTACTGGAAAACTCTGCAGTTAGAAATCTGTATCTCAGTCGTTGCCTGAAGAGTCCTCCCTCTCCATCGCTATGAACATAAAGATGCTGAGCATGCGTGGCTTGTATTTTACAGCAAACGTCTAATTTGCCAAGAAACAAGAGACCAGAATGTGAATGGCAGGAGGACTGAGGCAGGGAACCATCGGACACAGTGTGTGGAAGCTAGTAGGAAGCAGAAACAGGCCTGGGTTTTGGCAGGTTTCAAGTGACAGAATTTGGATGCAGTCGGCTTTAGGCACAGTTGTTGATTTAGAAATAACAGGGATGGTCCTCTTGGGTAACTTCTCTTCTCTTCCCATCCTTGGGCTCCATATGTGAAAATTGCATTGAGTGGGAATTGGCCAAAAAGCTGATTTTAGCCAAGTAGGGGTTCAGGTATGACAAATATCTAACAGATTGCTGTGAATGTTCAGATCTCTGGTTGCATGATGAAGATAATAAGCTGTTAATGCATACAAAACCGTATACAAAGAAAGTAAGCATAGTAAAGTACTCGGTTTAGTCATAAAGCATTATCTAGCTCCTGTGTGAAGGTATTAAAATGATAGGTTGGACTTTCACTGTCGTGCTGTTGCCATTAACATTTATAGACATGCGAGGGTTATTTTTCAAAATACTTTTCACCCAGAGTTTTAATTATAAATGCTGTGCGTCTCACACTCAGTATCCTAATGGCATATTAGCCAAACAGACTTTCATTTTCATGGCAGAGCAAGGGATTTTTTGACTGCACCTGTTCTGAAAATGTGCAAGTAATCAAAGCACATTCAAACATCCTTTTGATATCTGAGGTGGCTCTGAGGGCTTGGGAGCTGGTTCCCACAGGCAGAGTGCAGCACTTTTGAGCCCTAATGATGTAAACCAGTGGAAAAGAGTAAGTCTGCAGTGGCATCAAGGCTTAATTGCTCTTGTACGTAAAGCCATTCTCCTGTTCTAGGACTTAATGAGAGAGATGCCAATGTGTTACAGTCAACTTACCTCTTCATATGTTACCGTGATGATAATTAGAAATCACTTGGATGTGTACCAGTTTGGAGTGGGCCCAAATCAAACCGATAGATCAATGTCTAAGCAGACGATGTTTGTGGTTATACTGGTTGCAGCAATGAAGCGTGAAGAGAGGAGAGCCTGTGGCGATGTAGGCAAAACATGAATTGTGTTGTCTTCCATAGCACATGCCTGCATGCACCTGTGCACCACTTGCATTTTTAAGTGCACTGGTCTGTTTTTCTATACGCTCCGTCAATGTGTGTGCATAGTACAGAGCATTGTATCAAGGACACGCTCTAATCTAGTTCTAGACTTTCTTACGATTTCTGTTTAGTTTTAGACAGATTTAGAACTCCATTAAAAATGGAGAATATGTCTAATTAAGCTAAACTGAGTTAGTCAAAACACACTGTTAACATGGTGAGAAGCATTTCTGAAAGAGATCACTCTCTGCACCTTTTGTTCTGGACAGTCAATTTCACTCAAACTGCTTATGATGATTGTAGGACAAGAAACATTCTTAACCTGCAGGTCTTTCTAAAATGTTTTGTGTACTGGTGTCAAGGTGTACTTTAGCATCAAAAGCTTGTAATTAAATTATTAAAAGACACAGAAACATGTGAAGAAAATCTTTTTTTAATCATTTCTGTTTGGGCCAAAATTTGAGATTGAACTGCGGTAAGAATACCCCAAATGTTGCACTTTTACCCTCAGATATGATAATTTTTTTTCTAAAATAACCCAGAATACAAAAATGAAAACATTGCAAAATTTTGTGCTGTTCAAGTAATTTTTGGTACATTTTGTACAAGTCAAGGAACACAGAACATCAAAAAAAAAAATGTATTTATGATTTATACTGAGATTTATTCTTAGAGAATTGAGATGAATCTAACTGATGTTAAAATGGGGATCAAAAGAGGGATTTGAGGGTCACAAGATTATAAAAGCACATAAGCTGCCATTTTAGTGAGTTTTGGAAACTCATGTGAAAGTCCCACACATTCAAACTAGTCTGCTTTAAATGAACAAATAGTCCATCTTATAACTAGATGGCAGCTCTGAGATTTAATTTTTTTTTCTCATATAGCAGTAAGTATTTAATGGTTGTGATTATTTTGCATGGAGATCCTGAATATGCTTGACATTTTCACTTTCAGTATATAGTTAAATGACTATATTTCTTTGTCTTAGGTCAAACAGAACATTATATTTTCTTATCATGGATGTTTTCTCCAAAAATTTGTGTTTTAAAAAAATGGAAGCCTTTTAGTCATTAAATGATGCAAAATGAAATTGTAGAGCAGCTACACCTTCAAATGAAGAACAAACATGCATATGAACAGTTCATAAGGGTTGATGAAATGAAAGCATTAACCTTTCAGTAGTTTAGAGGAAAAATGTAAATATCACAAATGTGGATGAAATCATGTTTAAAAAAGACTGTTAATTATTCTGAGATCAGGTGATACAGTCACTGAATTCCACGTCTTATCTTTGACCTTTTTTTTTGGGCTTGCTTTGACTATATGCATAAGATTCCTATTCTGCTTGTATCAACTTTGTGTTATGCAGCATTTGGTTGAATCTGAGTATACAAACTGTATGAACATCCATGCTGTTGCTTCTGTTTGTGGCAGTGAAATCGCAGACAAATGCCAGTTACATTGGCAGTCACACATGCCCTAGCTGCAACAGAAGCACCACATTCTTTTACAGATGAGGTGGTCTGCTTCAGGTCATGAACTTTTCGTTTTTCTTTCTCTCTATACTTTTGTTTATTCGTTACCTTAACAGAAGTTTACTTTTTTAATTTGTCAGCTGTGCTCCTCATATTGCTGATTTGGATTTACCAGGGGTTAGCATCGTATCAGGAAGTCCTGGGGTGTGTACGGCAGGGTTTGGGGTTATCCAAGTAACTTCGGGGTTAACCCTGGGTTTTCGTTCTTCTTATTGGGGCCCTGTCAGGGCCTGGGTCTGACCCAGCGTTTTGAATTTATTTGGTGTTGTCTTGTGTTAAAATGTTTAGTTAGTGTGTTGTTCTTAAGGTTGTAGTTGAGTTGGTTATTTTGACTTATGAGATAATGTTGTCTTAGTTGAATCTTAGTCTGGTTTATGTTTTAGGTCTCTGTGTTTATGGAGTCTTTGTGTCCTCTGCGCAGTCTGTCTTGTCCCTCATGTTAAATGTGTAAGTTATGCCCGTGCCATCGACTCCCTTTTCTGTTCCCAGTTACCTCTCCCATGTTCCATCCGTCCTCAGTCTGTCACGTGTTTCATGTCTACATGCTCCATGTTCCATTGACAAGGCTATGTTGCGTGTCTGTGTCTCTCCATGTTTCCCTCTTTTATTTTGAAAGGTCTAGTGTTTCTTTCTAGCTTTACTTTAAGTCACAGGATGATTTTCAAGCTTGGGTTCAGATTCATGTTTCATGTCACAGTTTTCATGGTTAATCCTAGCTTCCCCATTTCAGGTTATAGTTTAGTTTTGCCATTGCCTTTTATTTTAACATTCCTCTATCAGCCATAATTAAAGACTTTTTGTTAAAACCCATTTTCTGTCCTTCAGAGATTTTTTTTTTTTTTTTTTTTTTTTTTTTAATTGCTGTATGTAACTTGATTTCTCTTTTTATATGTAGTTATTGTTTGCTGCAAGCAAATTTAGAACAATTATATTATCCTATAAGCATGACTATATGAACCTGAAGCAGGGCACTTATTTGTAAATTGGTGGACTTTACATCAAATTCACACTTTGCCTAGTCTAAGCCTATATTTGAATTCTGTTTTGGTATATGTTCTTTGCTCTGTTAAACGCCAACGATGCTGCAGCAGAAAGAATAAAAATTAAAAATGTTTTGTGCACATTTCAATGTTAATTTAATGGACTAATCATTAGTCGATCATGATATTGATAAGTCTGTTAACTTCCACAGTCAGCATTTTTTTTTTTTTTTTGATTACTTTCCTTTCTGCCTTCAAACAGGCAGAACTTCATTAATTTAGTGGCACTTTTCAAGTCTTACTGACCAAAGCACTTGAAGCTCATGTGCATTTATAGTGCTTTTAATACTAAACTACTGTGCATCGCTTTTCCTTTCGCACACACTCACACCCCTGATTTGTCTGCAGCAGCTGTCTTACTTTCACTTTATATTCTAGGTGTAACCTCTATATTTTCTCCATAGTACATTTTTATTTTCCTTTGTAAAATAAAACAGAGTTATTTAGCCATAATTGTGATTAGTCAACATCACACCTTTCGTATTAATGTACAAGGAAAAAAATGAATTAACTCATCAAGTTGATTACCAGGGCAGCATGGTGGCACAGTGGTTAGCACTGTTGCCGCACAGCAAGAAGGTCCTGAGTTCAATTCCACCATCAGGCCACCATCTGTGTGGAGTTTGCATGTTCTCCCCGTGTTTGCGTGGGTTCTCTCCGGGTACTCCAGCTTCCTCCCACTGTCCAAAGACATGCACTTAGTGGGGACAGGTTAATTGGTTAATCCAAATTGCCTATAGGTGTGAATATGTGAGTGCGAATGGTTGTCTGTCTCTGTGTGTTAGCCCTGCGACAGACTGGCGACCTGTCCAGGGTGTACCCCGCCTCTCGCCCTATGACAGCTGGGATAGGCTCCAGCGCCCCCCGCGACCCTGAAAAGGATAAGCGGACGCGAATGGATGGATGAAGTTGATAACCAGCTTTATACCACCTCCTAGTACAGGCTTCTTGTCATGAGTCTTTTACTGACAACACTATGGTTTTATTTTCTTTTAAGCCTCATTCACTCCTTTGCAGCGTCACCCTCATACTGACAGCCAAATCCACCTGCAACTTAATGGCAACTGTCAGCTTAGTTACCTAAGCACTAAATAATAGTGTAAAGCTACTGAAATTAAAGCAGAAACACTTTCTTATTATAGAAAATGACATTAAAGCTATTTTTTTCCATGCCCTGTTTAAGTTATTGTTTCTTGTGAGTTTCAAATGAAATGGTATTTGAATGACTACAGACTGTTGTTGTTCCTCTCCACCTATCATTACCTGAACCACTGAAATAATTGGGTATGACTACACCTGGTGGTAGTCCATGACCCAAAGTTACAGGTGCAATTTTCCCATTTCATTGCGAACACATAATAATTATGTTTATCTGATCACTCATAGAGCATCGGCGCAGAAACAAAGCATTTGTGATCATTTATCCTTTCGAATGTCAGCCGTTACAGTGCAGCTGTTAACACTGAAGTGTTTTCCTGTCTCAGCTCTCTGCAGATTGGTATGAACCCTCTCCATCTGACGATGTACTGTCAAAATACAGTCATATCACTGATGTGCTTCGTGGATTTACACTTGAGAATTTATCACCTGACTAGCTAGCTTTGCATTATTCATTGAGCAGGGAGAGTGAGACTACGATCTGAATGCAGACAGCGTCGTATTCACACTCAGCCATATGACAGCATTCCCTTCACAATGCCCTTGTTAAAACTCTGCTTTGGGTAACAGGAGGCAAAGACAACCCATAGCCTCATTACAATCCTGGCTGCATTTGTTGAACACTAACAGTGGAGGGGGAAAAAATATGAACTGTCATTTTAAATCCCTTTGCAAGAGCTTCCGTTTGTTTACAAGAAGTGGAGTCACTCCAAGTGAACACCCATTGGATCCTTGAAAACTTGTTCCACAGCAACAACAAAACGTAAACCACATTTTTATGTTCAGAAACAACAAAAAATTACTGCACCACATTTTCTGTGTTCCATATGTTAGTCTGAGCTTGTATTAGAAAAGGATTAGAGGCAGATTCCACTGCTCAGGACACCTTTCATGTAACAAACACAAATTCTACTTCTTTATCTCAAAGTGTTGGGATTCTACAGGGTGGGCCATTTATATGGATACAACGTAATAACATGGGAATGGTTGGTGATATTAAAGTCCTGTTTGTGGCACATTAGTATATGTGAGGGGGCAAACTCCTCAAGATGGGTGGTGACCATGGTGGTTATTTAGAAGTCGGCCATCTTGGATACAACTTTTGTTTTTTCAATAGGAAGAGGGCCATGTGACACATCAAACTTATTGGTAATGTCACAAGAAAAACAATGGTGTGCTTGGTTTCAACGTAACTTTATTCTTTCATCAGTTATTTACAAGTTTCTGACCACTTATAAAATTTGTTCAATGTGCTGCCCATTGTGTTGGATTGTCAATGCAACCCTCTTCTCCCACTCTTCACACACTGATAGCAACACCGCAGGAGAAATGCCAGCACAGGCATCCAGTATCCGTAGTTTCAGGTGCTGCACATCTCGTATCTTCACACCATAGACAATTGCCTTCAGATGACCCCAAAGAGAAAAGTCTAAGGGGGTCAGATCGGGAGACCTTGGGGGCCATTCAACTGGCCCACGACGACCAATCCACTTTCCAGGAAAATGTTCATCTAGGAATGCTCGGACCTGGCACCCATAATGTGGTGGTGCACCATCTTGCTGAAAAAACTCAGGGAACGTGCCAGCTTCAGTGCATAAAGAGGGAAACACATCATCATGTAGCAATTTCAAATAACCCTAACCTGGCCCTCTTCCTATGGAAAAAAACAAACAAACAAAAGTATCCAAGATGGCCGACTTCTAAATGTCCACCATGGTCACCACCCATCTTGAGGAGTTTGCCCCCTCACATATACTAATGTGCCACAAACAGGACTTTGATATCACCAACCATTCCCATGTTATTGTCGAGGAGCGTGTCAGGCTACATTTCACTGTGTGTTATACTTGTATAACTATGCATGTGACAAATAATAAAGAACCTAGAACCTTGAACCTTATTACGGTGTATCCATATAAATGGCCCACAATGTATATATATTTTTTTCCAACTATGCAACATAATTATCATATATGCTCATTTGTAACACCAATACTTACAATTTATTTTACTATGCAAAATTAAAATTTTGTTTATAAATATGCAATTTCAGATGTATAGTATATACAGCTGCTTGAAAAATAATCATATTTCTTCATGTGTAGATGAGTTACGTGTCTTATTTATGTGTATTATTGTGTATGTTTTCAAATAAATGATTCTTAAAGTTAGTTTGTATAATTTCTTTTGCTTAAAACTGATATTTATTTCCATTAATTCCTTGGATTTCATTTAAAAACAAAACAAAAACCTTTTTAATGTGTGTTCTTTTTCTTGGATCTCTCAGCCAGTGTAATATTTTGCTAAGATGGCAACAAAATTTAATACAGTCTATAATTCCTGGCCATGTGGTTCACATGATAGATTATTGCAGTGCAATTTTAACAGATGTAGAAATACAGTCTATCCCCCTGATCTTCAACTGCTTGCTGACAAATGGATAAAAACTATAACATACACTATTAAAGCTATTATACAAAGCAATTCATCAAGTTTTATCAGCAGTGACAGCCTGTGTAACGAGTGGCTGGCAGAACTGATCTTGTCTGAATAACTGCCTCGTTATACCTTACCAATATTCCCAGGGGATTAGGGGTTTTAGCCCTGTATACATCAATGAAGTATCAGCAGTCTAGAGCAGTCTTGTTAAAATATAATTGGCTATTCTTGTAAGCTCTATTCATACACTCTCTTACCATTAAAGTACCAACTGCCCTCCCAGAATACCTGACATACTAACCTTTTCACAGTTGTCTCTAATGGCAATGTTAAAAAAAAAAAAAAAAAAAGTCACAGAGCAATGTACCTCTGGGCCCAATTTTTATGTATATTGTACCAAAGAGATGCCTGTAACTAAAAGAGCTCTCTTAGGCCATGATTTATTTAGAATGGTTTAAACACTAGGGATGTAATTTTGTGCTAACTAAAATGGCATTTATTGACTATGCAGCTTATTTAATTACAAGAAACCTACTCTAAACCAATCCAACTGTCCCTCACAATTATAGTTTTCCCCTCTTAATGCTACAGTGCTTAGGAATGAACTAATCAGTGCAGTCATTGTCAGTTCTGTAGATATAATCCCTTTAATTTGTGTTGTTGTATAATGCTATTCGTCGCCATCATTATCATGCTAAAATGTTGCCAGGGAAGGACCGTCATATTCTGTATCTGGTCTACATTAGCTGAACCGACCACTGACTACTGCTAAGAACACACGCAGTCTCAGTCAGGCTAAGAGAAGATCAGCAGATTGTTCTTTTCTTTTGTTGGATCATTATGACAGCTGTGGTCCCAGGCTGTTCGTAGCAAGTCTGACTGACAGGCTCAGTGCTGTGGAGCTGACAGGCTTAGCACGTCCATTGGCAGATACAGATGTCACATGCACCACAGGTCCATCTTGCAGCTGGGAATAGAGTACAGGGCAGCCATTACCAAAGGGCCAGAGAACACACAGGGCAGCTTTACAAAGATATCCAGTGACTTGAAGGCTGAACACATCTATTTTTTCTTTTAAGTTGCCATGTGAGTCACAATTGAATTCAAAGTTTAAACTGTGCTGTTTGTTGATGAAAAGCATATTTGAATGATTGCATGCTAAATAAACCCCACACCTATTAAATGCTAGGCATGTCAAATATCCTCCCACAACAACCTTTACAAATGCCAGAAATGAATAAAGACGGGTCTTATCCAAGGATGGCTCAGCAACTATACAGCATATAAAAAGAAGTTGTAAAAGCTGCTCAGTTTAACTGACTTATGTGACCTAATTGGATGTGACAAAGTTCAGCATCTCTTGGGGATAGGATTAAGAACACATTGTGGAATGCAGCCTGTTCGGACAAAATCGATTATGACACTAATCCTTGAAGAATAATGAGTATGATCATTTATCAGAGACGCTGCCGGGGAAAGTCCATTGTATGATGATAAAATGATGCTTGGAGGGGAAATTTGAAATGGTCCATTTATTAATACATGGTAGTAATGATAGAAACCTTCTCTGTGAGGATAATGTGCAGTGCCCTAAAGCACCAGCTTAAGACCTTTTCAACCCACGGGTGAAAAGGCCAATTGAGAAAACCAATTTAACTAATACAGTTGAATCTGTGTGAAATACCTGATGCAAAATACTCAGTGACACAGGTAAGTTGCCTGCTCCTCTGGGAGGATATAAACTCACTTCCCTCAAGCTGCAGTGCTTAAATAATTTAACACATAAAAGACTACGTGAGGGATGTGTTGACTGAAAATCAATTGGATGTCCACAGTCTCATATGTCTCTTTCGCAGCGTTGGCACTAGCACTTCTTTAAAAGGTGCAATAGGTTTTCCCTGCAGGGGCTCTACTCAGAAAGTACTTCAGGAATCCAGCACACAGCAACAGTGTGCTTCCTTACAACATTTAAGAGACAGGTCACTGAAGCTATGACTTTCAGTTATACCAGTCTTTAAAATTTTAACCTTGAGGAAACAAAGGGACTACTCTGAGCCTTATCATGAACCAGTAGTGAACAAAAAATTCACAAAGTGAGCCCAAAACTTTTGTTTTGTATAATGTTCAGTAATCTCGTTGGATTGTAATTACGGAAGAGGAGTTCATTTGAGAACAATGCTATTTTGGAATAATCCCTTCAGACACTACCACAGACTCATTATAATCCTAAAAGTCATAGAGGCTTTGCAGTTGGGACACAAAACTCCAAGCAAAACAGACTGAAGTAGCCGCGCATTCTTAACTCAGACACACTGGTGCTGCTCAGTTTCTTGATGAAGGTGGTTTGTATTCCCAGTAGGTAGAAATATTCTCAATATTATGCATGTATTTTTCCTTCTTGTGTCAACCTTGCCCAAACCCACAGGAAGATCTTGATTATTGCTTTTTTTTTTTTTTTTTTTTTTTTGTTATATCAAAGTCTCATAAAAATCACAAGGAGCTCTTTCAAATACACAATGTTTTGTGTCATTTATGACCCCTAATTTCTTTGCTTCTAAGGCGAAATATTTTCTTGGAAACTGAAGAAGTAGAGAAGGAAAGAAGTGTCAGGCTTGCAGCGTATGAACAGTATGTGAAAGTCATATTTTAAATTAAAATCTAGCAAAGACCTGACACAGAAACTGAGAAATGTATCTGACCCTTTTGTTTATTAATCTAAAGTTCACTGAAGAAGCATCCTAAATGGTCTTTGTTCAAGGGAGGCTGCAAAGAAGCCATTCTTAAGGATAGGAAATTTGGGGAAAAAAGATTGAAGTATGCCAAATTATACAAGAACTGGATTGATATTAAGTGACAGTGGCATGGAGTGATTAATCCACCATACAATACTACAGGTTTTTTTTTTTTTTTTTTTTTGGCATGACTGATCCCAAATACACTCACAATGAGGAAACATCACAACTGGATAGAAAGAAAAACAAACAAACAAAAAAAAAAAAAACGGTCACAGTTAGTAACTATCAGTCATGGATTGGCCTCCCCAGAGCTCAGACTTCAACTGCACTTTGAATGTCCTTCAAGAAGTATGAAGAAGTATTCCTGACAACAACTTCAAGAAATTACAAAAGTGAGTTGAGGCTGTGTTGAAGAAAAAGGGTGGGCATACTAAATATTGACTTTCAAGCTTGCTAGAAATGTACAAACTTTGTTTTTGCCTGATATACTTTATTTCTATGTGCACGTTTCGATGCCTCTCTACAGCGATTTTCCCTTTTTCCATCAATATATAAAAAAACTGAGGGGTAGCGCAAGACGTGCTGTACATCATAAAATGCTTTCAGTGTTTTCTCTGCTCAAAATTCTATCATCCCTGTTTTTCTTTGTTTGCAAATATTTATACCTGAATAGAATTTCAAGAAGTCAAAACTCCAGCACTACTTACACAGTACTGTATACATGTATAGCAATAGTTTTGTTTTTTCTTAAATAAATGCATTACAGGTAACATGACAAGAAGGAATCATTTGTAAAAACCAGCAAGAGCCTAGTTCAGCCAGCAGGGCATTTATTTATAAATTCCCTCCATATCGAGGCTTTCTATATGTCTCAGCACACAAGTCCACGGCTTGTTCAACATGCACCTATAAGAATTTCACGGCGTTCTGACGCAGATAATCAATCATGTGTTTGAGATTCAGTAATATTTCTGTGGTATGTTGTTTGAGGGTCCTATAAAATCTTTCAATGTGTTATGCTACAATGCCATATTTTACAGGACTTTGTCATCCTTCCTTCCCAAGAAACATTTCAACATATGTGGTGCAAGTGCAATGAAGGGTCGGTGTTTCAGTGTGCTGCACTTGTGTCAATATGATAAAAAGTTGAAAAAATGAACATGCAAACACAAATAAAACAAATAAACATCCAAAGTTCTAAAAACTGTTTTAAAAAATATATTTAGGTGCCTCTAAAATTGTAAAGTAAAATAAATAAATGGATGTCTCTTCATTTAGAACCCATGTAAAGAATGTTATATTTAGCTCACAAGCAGGTGTTTAGTTATTGTGGTGTGTTGGGTTATTAGACCAAAAATAAGACCTGGTTTGTTCTAGATCTTGGAAACTGTCATGGAAAAATAACATGGAAATGAAGTAAGGCCTTTCCTTTGTTTTTCTCCATCTTTTCCTGCACTTAACATTGAAGCATCATGGATACAGCAGCGTTTGCTAGATGACTCAATTTGTAATAGCGCCAAAGCTGAATTCTTGATTTATGAACAGTCGGGGATCTACAAGAGGCTATTAAATATAGGGAACGAGGAGGAGTGAGGTGTATGAATGTAAATTAAAATCCAGGATTTTCCTGTGCAAAGATGCTTTTTTTTGTATGAGAAGTATTTGAAGTTTATACCATAAATGGATGATTACAAAGTCTTTTTTTTTTTTTTTTTTTTGTATAAAATTTCCAGTGTGACCATCTTGCAGTACAGTCAAAGTGTATTGATGGTGACAGCATAAATTAAGACAATCATTCATGCAGCACCCGGTATGTAAATGTCTGCTGTGTGTGTGTGTGTGTGTGTGTGTACACTGATTATATAAGTGTGTGAGTCAAAGTGAATGAAAGGCAGGCTTATGCTGGTGGGGAACAGTGTGTGTGTTTATGAAATACATCCAAGCTCAACCTGAGTTTGTTGATTCAACTTCGCGAGTTTGGACAGAGACATTTCACAGAGCATAATTCTGCTTTGCAAAGCCACCAAAACTCAGCGAGGCATACTTTCAGGGCCCTGAAAGTTCCACAACGTCAAACACGCTGATCCAAGCATTTCCATCTCAACAATGGTTGTAGTAATTTAAATGATCTGACAGGTACATCCTCTCTCTTGACAGACGCAAGTTATTACAAAGAGTTTGTGATTCACATATGGGCTGAGCTGAGACTATACCAAGTACAGAAGCACAATCCTTCATTCACTTATTCCCTTGGATATATACTTTTAGACCCAATTTAAATCTGGTGTTTGTAAGGGGACATACGATAAAACAGATGCTTAAACAAACAGCTGCTTCTTGGTTTTCACCAGCTGCTTAATACAAATGCCATAATGGCCTAAGCAGTCACATGTCGTTCTGCGTTTTTCAGTTTAGAATTTGGTGTCAAAATGTATGAAGTGAAGAGAAACTTTTTTTCCCCCTACTAACACCACAATAATCCAATTTTTGTGTTACTGCTTACTACAAGATTTCATAGAGCTCAGAGGTAAAATTGAAAACAAGCATCGAATTTGGTCTGCAAATCAGTCACGACATTTGCAAATTTCCTGATATCAGCCTTTTAAATAGCCTAGTCTAGCAGCTCAATCCAGTATCACGGCAAAATGTGTAATAGACACCTCCCTGTGCTGTTACTGCAACTTCTGCATGCGTGTCTATTTCACGTTTTAGAGAGGAAAAGCTCGAGATGAGATATCGGTTTGAGCAGCTATGGTGTAGAGGTAGCAGTGGTGGCCCTTCTGTATTATCATCAGCATTTCATCAGCACCTTTTTTCTGAACAGAACAGTGGATGCCACAAAACTAACAAAAACGTACACGCCAATGCAACTGCAACCAAAGTTGTCAGTCAATCTATGCTATATTGCATATCCATGGCCACAGGGGTATAAAATCAAGCGCCTAGGCATTCAGAGTGCTTTTACAAATATTTGTGAAAGAATGAGTCACTCTCAGGAGCTCAGTGAATTTCAGTGTGATATGTGATAGGATGCCACCTATAAAGAAATCCAGTTGTGAAGTGGAAGCGATTGGGAATGACAGCAACTCAGCCATGAGGTGTTAGGCCACATAAAATCACAGAGCGGTGTTAGCTGATGCTGAGGTGCAGTGTGTGCAGAGGTTGCTAACTTTCTGTAGAGTTTGTTGTTATAGTTGTTATATTGTCTGATGACACTGTTCCAAGGGTAAAGTTTGGTGGAGGCGGGATTATGCTATGGGGTTGTTTTTCAGGAGTTGAGCTCGGAACCGTATTTCCAGTGAAAGAAACTCAACATTTGTCGAGGGGCCAACTTGACATTTTAGACAATTTCATGCTCCCAACTTTGTGGGAACAGTTTTGGGCTAGCCCCTTCTTGTTCCAACATGACTGTGCACCAGTACACAAACAAGGTCCATAAAGGCATGAGCCTGTTTGGTGTGGAAGAACTTTACTGGGTTGCACAGTGCTGATTTCAACCTGACAGGAACATCTTTGGGAAGAATTAGAACAGATACTGTGAGCCAGACCTTCTCTTCCAACATCAGTGTCTGACCTCACAAACGCACTGTCAAAAAATCCCGTAAACAATCCTAAACCTTCTGAAAACCTTTCCTTGGAGTTGAAGCTGTTATAGCTGCAAAGGGTGGGCTAACATCATATTAAACCCTGTGGATTAAGAATGGGATGTCACTCAGGTTCATATGTGTGTGAAGGCAGACGAGCAGTTACTTTTATAGATATAGACTATATAATTAAATGTGGTTAATTGTACATACAGGCAGGTTTGGAGTTATAATTTGAGTGGAGATAAATAATAGACCAGATGTGTTCTTTTTGTGTGTGTTCTCTCACCCACGCTAAGACTTGTGGATCACCATATCACTCAATACACCCGAAACACAACTAGAATGCAGATGTTCAATTGTAGTGTTTTCATAGCATCTTAAATCCTCTCTCAGCATGCACTGGTTCTCACGTAACCAAAAGCCTGCTAAACACTATAGATCAACTTACCTCAGAATATATAAAGCATATAAACAATTACAGCAATATGATGCAACAAACACAGCAGTGCTACTAATCCAAAATACTCAAAGCTTCATAGAACTGGAACAAACATTTATTTTTAGCTCCATTCTGCTGCAGATACATACTTTAGGTTTCTGAATATTACACTTGTTGCTGCCTTTCATAGTGTGTAACTTGAAGGCCCTGAGTACTTTCTCCCACACTGAAAACACTGGGAGGATAAAATTATTTGAACATTACCTAATAAGACTGATTCAGGACAGACAGTTATGTTAAACTTTTCTAGCAGTCCTTCACAAACAGGGAACAGTCTGTCTATTCTCTCCATCTGTCAGCTGCTGCTGGCTCTTCCTCCTCCTCTTCCTCACACACTGTTGAGTTCGGTGGATCATCAGGGATGCAAAGCCTCACAGATGATGTGCAGCAGTGGGTCCCTCAGTCTGTCCTCACTCTGGACACTTGTAGTTGTCACACATGGAAATCAAATGTGTGATAAGCTGCAGGATTCAAACACAAGTGTAACTTATAAACACATGTTCATATTTTTATTACACAATCAGAGAGAAAGAAAAAGAGAGAGAGTGCAGGACAGACACAGGTTAAAGTCTCAGGTGTATACACTGCTACAAAACAGCACAAAAGAAGGAGGATTTAGTTTGTGTTATTACAAAACAAGAAGAGTTCCCAGATGGTACAGTGGACACATGTGTGACTGCTGTGATTAAAGCATCTTTCTTTCAGCTTAACGAGTGAACCGTCAGCTCGTTCAAACACACGTTAAAGTCCGTTTGGCTCGACACCACCGAACAGAGGCAGCAATATAACATAGCTAACGTTAACAGTGCAGTGAATCCTGCTTGTGCCGTGATATTCATGACTGCGAACTGAGCAGCATCACTGACTTTCAGCTTGTTGTGTTTGTGGATATATGACTGACTTTAATTATCCACAAAATCATCTCTGTAAGATTAAGGTCGACTATATATATATTTATTAAAGTAAAGGTTTTAAACCAAGTTAATTCTGAAAGTACAAACATCGCTAATGTCAACTTTCCCAACATGTGGCCAACAATAATGGTTTCATGTTCTTCATTAAAAAAATATTTGCGCATAAATAAGTGACATAATATTCAGTACTTACTTCTGAAAGTTTACTCTTCCTCCGCTCCGCTTCCACCGTTTTTTTTCCGGCAAAATTATCCACACCACCACCGCACTATGAAGTCTGGGATATGTTGGGCCATGAAGGCTACACCGACCCATCCTTAAAATTCAGGGAAATTAAGGACGCATTTCAGGGCCGCATTTCGGGCAGCCTTTGAATTCGGAAAGCCTTCTCTTGTCGCTGTGAGGTAATCGGCCTTAAAATGCGGCCTTTAAGGCTGCAAACCCCAAATCCGGTCATTGGTACTTCCTGGCTTGTGTAGTTACTAGGTAACAAAAGCTCAACACTGCCCCTAGCGTCCTGGAGCACTTCCGTTGTGTTTTTGAATTTGCATGTGTTTTTGAGTTTGCAAGTGTTTTTGAGTTTGCAAGTGTTTTTGAGTTTGCAAGTGTTTTGGATTTTGCAAGTGTTTTGGAGTTTGTACGTGTTTTGGAGTTTGCATGTGCTTTTTAGTTTGCAAGTTTTTTTTAGTTTGCAAGTGTTTTGGATTTTGCAAGCGTTTTGGAGTTTGTACGTGTTTTGGAGTTTGCATGTGTTTTTTAGTTTGCAAGTGTTTTTTAGTTTGCAAGTGTTTTGGATTTTGCAAACGTTTTGGAGTTTGTACGTGTTTTGGAGTTTGCATGTGCTTTTTAGTTTGCAAGTGTTTTGGATTTTGCAAGCGTTTTGGAGTTTGTACGTGTTTTGGAGTTTGCATGTGTTTTTTAGTTTGCAAGTGTTTTTTAGTTTGCAAGTGTTTTGGATTTTGCAAGCGTTTTGGAGTTTGTACGCGTTTTGGAGTTTGCATGTGTTTTTTAGTTTGCAAGTGTTTTTTAGTTTGCATGTGTTTTGGAGTTTGCAAGTGTTTTGGAGTTTGTACGTGCTTTGTCTCTAGGGGCCACCGTAGGTTTATAGCATTCTGTAAGTCTTTAGAAAGAGTATGGTTAAATGTCCACATTTCTTGAATGAAGGTATTAAGTGCTGTAAGGCTAGACAGGTCCATTGTAGCTGAACAAAGTGGTGATCTCGGTGATTCACACATGAACTGATGGGTAAACCTGATGCTCCAGTAATTAATTCTTCATTCTGTCACTGGTGAATATAGAATATTATTCCCAGAACAAAAGTGTGGGGTACTGCCTTTAAGCATTAACCAATCTCTTCCCAGTGCACCACGTTTGATGTAAGTGGCACTTTTTAGTGTTGACACATGATGCATCGGCGATGATTTCACAGAACACATGTGAAAACCATTTACTCAATAGTGTCTCAGCGTTGGAGTATGTGAAAAGGAGTGGATGAAGAAGAGAACTGAATGAAAAAGTAATGGACATGTGTGTGCTGAGTACATGTGCTACTATATGAGAACGTTCCACACAGTGCCTTGAAGATCTTTGTCAGTTCCAATGCATTCAGTCCTGCATGTGACCATTTTAGAACATACTTGTGGCTACAATATAGTAATGCACACTTTTTAAATATTTTTTATTTATTTATTTATTTTACATATAACCAGGGATTTGACATTATAAAAGCTCTAATTTGTGAATGGTTTATGGTATACTGGAAATATTAATTATTAAACTTGTTCCAGTAGAGATGAACCATATCGGCTTTGTAAGAGGCAGGGGCATGAAAAAATAGACTGTTCTTTTGTAGAGTTAGATGGTAATTTTAAACAATGTAAAAATAAACTATTTTTTTCATTCAGTTTACAAGACTAAGTTGGAAGAGTGAAAACATACATTAGTTGAAGTTAGTCATACTAATGTCATAAAACTATACAGTGTTTATACAATGCTCCTGATAAATGTGTAGCCAAATGATCTGCCCGAAAACCAAAACACTGACCCATTTCTATCCCAAACAGCCAAATTTAGATCCAGAGAATAGAACATTTAAAGACTTTACAGATGGAAAGTAGAAAATGGAGAGTCTGATCATGATCCAAAGGAAAATCCCCAAATGAGATGTGGGTTTAAATGTGAGATCCTAATATAATTCATGCTCTGACAGAAGCTTTATGGTAAAATGCATGAAAAGAAGAAATTATTTCTCATTGCAGCATGCCAGTTCTGGAGCATACTTTCATAAAATTGCCATCCTTTTAAGCCTTTTATCATTTTTTTCTCTTTACCTCTATTAACTTAAATTTTTTTTATTTTTCATCTTCTTTTAATGCTTAATTTAACATTTGACCAAGCAACAATAGTTAAAGAAGTTGGAGAACACTGGCTCATTATTATGCCTCTAATGTTTGTCTCTAGTCAGTTGGTCTACATGACCAAACACTTGGTGCCAACGGGAAGGAAAAGGTCCCTTTTAACAGGAAGAATCTTCTGGTAAAATCAGGAATTGCAAAAGTAGTCTATGAACACCTGGGAAGTGAAAGGCTAGGAGAAGAGAGGTTGGAGGATGGACCATGGGAGGTCACCCAACTGCTGAGCCTTTAGCAGCATAACTAAGGAATGGTTCTGGATCACCTGAACGAGCTTTAACTACAAATTTTATTAAAAGAAAGAAGGAAAGAAACAATGAAAGCTTTAGGCATAATCTTAAAGCTAGAGAGCATTTGTTTCCCTAATCCAAACTGGGTGTTGGCTACACAGTAGGGACTTGAAAGGCTTTGCTTCCCATCCTACTTCTGGAAACCCTATGAACCACAAATAAGCCTACAGTTCAACAGTAAAGTGCTCTATTAGGACTATGTAGTCATTAAATTCTAGATTTAAATGGGAAACGAAGAGAATCAAATATGGTAGAAATGTGGTCTAGCTAGTAACTCCTCAAACCTCAAAGTAACTTTGAAACTCTGAAAGGATGTTTCTAATCTTAACAATATTACACTGATAAAAGAAAGCAGTCTTACATATTTGTTTGGAGCACATGGTGTAGGGCATTGTGTCCCAAAGGTTCATCACAGTGTTACTTGAGGCCAAGGTAATGCCATCTAGAGGAAGTATCTTGTTACATCATATTTCTAAGATTTTTAGGGCCAAGTACATTAAGCTTAGTTTTTTCAGAATTTAGTAGATAATAAATGCAATACATCAAGGCCTTCATATCTTTAAGACATGCCTGTATTTTAATTAATAGATTAATGTCATCTGGCTTCATAGATAAATACAGCAATGAAAATGTAGATTTCAGAACCCTGACGAACTAACTTGTGTGTGTGGAAAAGACTCTCAATTTACATGTACAAACTGAATCTATCAGGAAATCATTCAAACCAGTTCAGGGCAATTCCTTTAACACCTAGCGTGTATTCAAGTTACCGTGGTAAAGTGTTGATATTGTGATCAACAGCTTTGCATGGTGCACTGAGGTCTGACAGGACAAGCACAGAGATGAGTCCACTGCATCATTAGTGACTTCAACAGTGCTGTTTCTGTGCTATGATGAAATCAAATCTAAATTCTGGATGAATCTCTTCAAATAAACCATTCCTCTGCAAATGATCACATAGCGATTGCATTATCAATACAGTCAATAATGAGCTAAATCCTTTTAATCACAGTAAATGGTCTTGTTGTCTTTGTTTCCAACGATGTTCATGTTTCATGAGATGATTATAATTTTATACTTGTGTTATATTTGCATCCTAGCAAAGGTGCCATTATCCCTTTCGAAGATGCTGCAAAGGAGTGGGCTGTGTGATGAGGTATTGTCTCACTTTGTTTTGTTGAACTGGGTATTTCTTTTGAACAGTCCAACCAGAATGTACTTCAGATAATTACAAGACATATACACACACACCTGTGCGTGCACACACTCAAACACAAAAACAACAAACCCCCTGAAACTTCTGGTGTTCATTAATGAACAGAAAAGATAAAACATTCCGTGTTAGTATGGAACAATGAGGAAGTAGAGGCCGATCAAGCACAACCTCTGATTGCTAACTCTGAAATGTACGAGTGATTACAAACACATCATCATCACCTTAGGTGCAAATTAATGTTTTTAGTTTTACATGAGTGTCAACTCATGCACAGCTCACTTAAGATACTGACGTCAGCTGCCAGTGTAATTACTTAACAGAGCACCCTGCACTGAAAAAACATCAGTTTGATTAACATGGAAAAATAGGCACAACAATTGCATGCATTAACATTATGTTTATTCAGCATTAGTTTTCTCATTTTAATTTGTTGTATTCAAATGACTTTTATATGATGTTTTTATTCATGTCGAGTCTTTACAGCTATCTCACAGCTCAGTAAGCTATAATTCATGCTTACATTTAAACAATTTTATCTTTACTGTATTCAGGTACCATGTGCAATACAAATATGTTGTTTCAATTTAATAATTCCAACACATATTCTATTATTATGTATGTTAAGCCACTATCAACATGTTTGGTGTGTTTGCATCAGAGTTATCAACATAAAGCTAATTTTATAAATACGACTGGCCAACTACTGCAACACTAAAGTTATTTTTATGCAAAAAAGTTTAATTTTTGTGATGTTTTTAAAGAGCTATTGGGAAGATACAGTTCACTGTGTTCACTGCATCATTCCATGTTTGGCACTGATCACCACCTGCACTCATGTATATATCTATCTACTTAGCACTTTTAATTCTTATTCTTATTTTTATTTTCATGTCTATTTTAGCATAATTTATGACAGTATGTTTGCACTGAAGCACCGCAGCAATTTCCTAATGTTGTAAACCTGCTCAACATTTGGCAATAAAACCCTTTCTGATTCTTCTGATTCTATGGCAACAGGTATAAGTGAAATTAGTATAAAATGTCTCATAGCAAAGTAGTAAAGCAGGACTCAGCATACTCAGTATTTTCTTTGAAAGTATGCCTTCTACTGTAGCTCCAAGATCAGATGGCAGCTGTAGTTTCTCACAAGGTAGACTTAAATTCAGGAGAATACTCTGAGATGAAGGTAAGTGTATAGTAGTCCAAATAATATAACAGTAGCTACTACAGAATTATCTGACCCTTATAAGACCAAAGGACAGCCGTGATATCTTGTGGTTTGTATCTATGTTTTAAGAGCACGCTATTTTCACTGTTGTCTCCTCAAAGCATCCCTGGATGTGAAATCACTACAATTTCAAAACAGTGCTTTAGAAGTTTTAGCTCTACATCAAATTAAAACTGCTGGCCCAAAATGTCAATTTGATAAACTGTTTCATAGTCAAAGTCAGTCAGGGTTATATCATTGACACTCCCATTGAAATCATCAAGAAAGTGAAGGCATAATGTAAAACAGCAGGTTCAGTAGTTTCCAAAGAGTGCATCCATTAACTGAAGTTTCAAGTTAGTGTTAAGAGTGCATTGTCTTTGTGCCTCTAATACATTTTGTGACAGATTGTGAAGTCTGTGTTGTGTCAACCTTTGACAGCTGATGTCTTCGAAACTTTGCTGGCATATCACTGCTTGATGTGTCTTTGCATTTAAGGACACTTTACTATTTAGAGAAAGTTTTTCCTTCCATTTTAAAAAAAAAAAAAGCAAAAAAAAAGCAAAAAGGTAAATACAGTTTTACTCAGAGTGAAGTCAAGACTGCTGCTTTTCACAGAGCAGGTATCTGATCATCATCATCATCATCTGCAAATGCAATACAATAGAGATGTTTCAGCAAGCCAGTTGTATCCACTATACTACGTTAGCTTAACTGTCATCGCTGATACCTCTACTTACTACATGACACTGATCCAAGTTTGTTGTAGTCAGTTCATTTACAGAAGAGAAACAAAATCTAAAATGTTTCACTTAGATCACATTTGCTATGATTATCATATTGATCCTATTATTTGATAGCTGTTATTGTTAGCTGGTCAGAGCATTACGTTTGCCTTTGATGTTTCTCAATAACCTTCTTAGCCACAAGAAGTCCCATACAAATGTATGAAGGCTCTACACTCTTTCTATTCTGTCTCTATTTATTTATTCTTTCAAAGTCTAGCACTCCAGACCTATAGTAATTTTTTTTTAAGCAAGAAACAAAATGGACGATGGTGCAGTTAGTTTCCCTCCAAAACACCTTACCTGTGGCAGAGGTTCAGGAGAACACATAACCACCTTCTTTCAATTCACTATGATTAACTCTAAAAGACTGAACCCCTTTTAAGATTATATGAAAAGTGCACGCTTATTTTTATGTACATGATGCTTAGATGAAAATCGTAAAATTAGTCCTGCTGGACATATGAAGATCATATATGTCAATTTAGCAGTTACCCGATTACTGTATTTTCCGTGTGTGTACAGCAGCTTGAGCCAAGAATGAATTTGATTAAGTTTGAATTACCACCACAGCAGATTTCATAATATTTAACATTATTTATGTTCTCAAATTGTTGCATTTGTCAAATTACTTTGACCTCTTCATGATGTAAATTGATCTACAAATGTATCAGCTTAAACAACGTATGAATATTTCAGTTATTGTAGCACAGAGAACCATGGAATGAGGCTTATGGTTAAATTATGCATCCTAGAGTGGTGAGCTCATTAGCCCCCAGGAGGTCCCTCTAAATAGACCCCAGGCCTCATCCAGGACTCCATTTAGAGGCTATAGAAGGAAAATAGGCATGGAAACCATGCTAATGGTTCACAACTTGATGAAAGTGAACTGATAATGGCACAATAGTCACACAATGATTCAAATTAGATGCTTCTATCTCATATTGTATTGTCCATTTCTAACTGCAGGCTAAGCATCCATCTGTAAGTGATTCATAACAGCTCTTTATGAGTCACATCCTCCCTCAAGGATTGTGTGTAATAAAGACTGCTGAGGAGAATAAAGTGTTTGATCACGCATCAGTCCGTTGGCATGACAGCCTAATCCAATAACTGCTCCTTAAGGAGGTCACACTGAAAACTTCGGGCTAGTTGCAGACAACACAGAAAAATATAGATGATTATTTCCATTATTCACCATTACAGTTATGACTACTGTTATAGTGAGGCAGATGCGTCATTCCATAACTGGTAAGAAATTTAATTTCTAGACACACAGTATGACCTGCCTTTGGGGGCCTGCTGGTATGAGGAATCTGTATGATGTAATAAGTGGCAAGAATCCTTAAATCTACCCTGATAAACAGCGATTCCTGTTGTAGCTTATTGTATCATAACAATCCCACTGCTTCCTGTGGTTATTGTCAGCCAAGACTATGTGTCACCTTCTAACTGAAGACTTAAACTCGGTGAAGGTGTAGAGTCCCCCTGGGAGTCCCATTACTCGTAACAATCCCTACATCTCACTACTCAGAGGGCGGGCGCATGGCGTGATATACACCTTCACATTAGCCCCTGACAAGAAAGGGTTGTTTTTGATGAAGTGTGTTGCTTTGGTGACAGCCTCCTCTCTCATGAAGAATATTTACACAGCCACAAGTGGAGGGCTGTAAATAAATTGGCTTGTGGTGAACCGCAAAGTCACCAGACCTTTACCTGCAGAGAAAGCAGAGGTCGGGGCTGATGACAATCTTTCTTGTCTCCATCTTGCCATAATTGCAGCAATGGATCTATACAACGCCCTGAAAAAACGAGTTATTTTAGCATATTTGTGGATTGTTGCTGAGTCCAGCTTTTTCGATTTAACTCACTGGGACTGCTCAGAAAGCTTCTACAGCCTGTCAGATGTCACTGTTAGGAAATGTAAAGAGGGGAGCTCATGTGTGTTATGGGTGCTGTGGTCATCAGTCATCTTTGAATGTTTTAAGCAAGAAATGCAGATTGGTTTGGTGTATTTGCAATTGCTAATCATCTAAGTTGTTGTTACTTTGTTTATGTTTATGGTTAGCACACGTGGTTGATTTCATTTCTCTCACCTTTTGTTCATTTTCACCAGCTGGTTGGGAGTGTTTAGATGCCAAAAACTATTTTACTATGTTTAGGCAGGGAAATCTACCAATTCAGGAACAGATAATAAACAGATTATTTTCCTTTCCCCTTTTGGAAACCCTGCACACTGACAGAAGACTTAGATCAGTCTTTGCAATGACCCAGTGTGTCAAGGCAATCACGCGATGAGCACTATGTGAATATCCCTCTGACAGCAGCAGCTTTGACAGTACTGCAGGATTTGGTGCCATGTGAGTAAAAATCCTGGTTTTGTTGTCCATGTAGAATTGTGTAATGGGTAATCTTGGGAATCTATCATTTAAAGTACAAAAAAAATAAATCTTTGCACAGAGCTATATACTGTAAATTAACACAATCAACACCGATATTTATCTGGCTATGGGTATAGAATAGCCATGTTCTTCATGAGCTGCTGAATAGTTGATATTCACTGATTCATTCAAAAGACTCTTGACACTTTCATGTTTTTTAATTTGAAAAACAAAAACGACTTTACCTTGGAATGCTTGTGCACAAAGAAGATTTTTACCGGCAATGTCCTAAAAGGAAAAAACAAAGAAAAAATGAATTTGATATTTGACTTTGCAACTTTCATTATTGTGATTTTTTTTTTTTTTTTTCATTTTGCTGGAAAACAATGCAATTAATATTGTATGAGAGCAATGTGAAATCACCCACTGTCATGGCACTCCAATAAAATAAACCCCATAGTGCCCAAGCTGTGAGGATTAAAAATCAGGTGCTCGAGGCATTACATCTGATCACCATCAGTGTTTGGAACTGTAGACACATTACATTTCTGTGTAATGCGCTAACACAAAGCAGTACTTTTGCTATATTTATGCAAAAGTTAAGCAGAGTATTAGAAAGGACAAAAATAGCAAAGTTGTCCAAAACTTTTGATGGGCGGATATATCCATGTTACTTCTTAGTGAATGGCCGAGAACGTTGAAGACATTCAAAGAAAAGAACAAAATGTGCCTGAGCAAGAAAGAGCTCTGTTATCCACTACTGCAAACACAACAAAAGCACCTGACCCCAACCAAGCATCCAAGGATGTATTTTCAAAAGTGAAGAAAAGCAGAACTGAACAGGCTGTAGCACGGCTTATAGTTAGATTTTAGGAAAACTTTGGCTAGTTTCTACTTTGCTGTTGGTAGAACTTGGATATTAAAAAAAAGTATGTTGGCCAATATAAAGTTTCAGTTTTTTATGTTAACTGAAAATTATGTGACACATACAGGTGTAGGTTTGTGGAAGGCTCCATGTTGCACTGCCATCGTGAATACAATGGCTGAGATGCATCTGCCTAATCGCATTTTATTTATGCAACTAGAGACCGACCACATATGTAGAGTGCTTTAAAGTTACTTTTAATTTAGAGATTGCAAATATATGATCATTTAACAGTTTTACATCTATAGTTTCATCCTATCTTTCTCATCATGTCATTTCCCTCTTCCTCATCTGGCTCCTCCATCACCGCTCATCTCCTGAATTAATTAAATAAAAAAAACAAAAAACATATGGACTACACTGTACATTAGTAACCCAAGTCAGGTTTCTTGTTGTTGTAGTTCACCAAAATATCCCATTTCGTATGTGTTTAGTTTCTGGAGTTGGGTTTGCTACTTGATTATGGAACTACATGGTCTTGTGTTCAATAGCATTTTGACTGGAGTTTTGACGAGCAGCACTTTTTATGTATGTCACTGAGAACTCTCTGCGTGTGTGTGTGTCTGCACACACGTGTGGTGTTATTGTCATCATCGCTTGCTAACCTTTAATTAACCAGACAGCATATTTTCCTAAAAGGCTCTTTGCTTGCTGTAGGCCATCTGTGTCAGTACAATAATTTTAATAGTCTACAGTATCTCATGCATAAATCTTCTATATAAAATGCAACCTGAATAGTGATCAAATGAGGAAAGGATAAATACATGCTGTTCTAAACTGCCCATCTTACTTGCTCTCCTTCTCCCTTAAAACATTCCCTGGTAAGGCAAAAACTCAAACAAAGCAGTTCACTCAGCTAAAGAACTCCCTCTATTTGAAAGATTAGATAAGGACGACAAGTTGAGTGCAGCCTTTTGCAGTCTAAGGTGAGTTTGAGCGCACAACAATTCAAGAGTCCATGTATGCAAAGACCTGACAGACATATTTTGGCAGTTCCACCCACAAGCTTAAAACATATTTTTATGACAGGTAGTATTTGGTGATATAAAGAGCAAAATATATATTTCTTAAACGAGCAGCAAAGGTGTGGAATTTTCATGTCTGCAGCTCCTAAAATTTGGGAAATAATTACAGGCACCTGACATTAGTAGTGATTCACTTTGTTTCTTTGTCAGCAGCTGTTTCTCTCAGTGGTGCAGTGAGCTGTTTCCCCTGCCTGTCAGGGCTGCAGTTGACAGGGGCACTTAGAGTGGTCACCCTGAAAGTACATCCTTAAATGAAACACTCTGCACTGTCTGCAATATGTCCGTGGTTGTGTTGTGGCTTACTTAGCAGATAGTGATAGTGTCTTGCATGACGCATATCTTTTAAGCAGAAGTTCCACAGTCCTTAATTAAGCAAAAGTTATTTCTGGAGGAAAGTAATGTGCTGACAATCACACAGTGTTTACTTCAGTCAGGCAGGTTCACTTGTGCTACTGTGCACACTGTAATTAAAGTCTGCCTGGACTCACTGTAGAGTAGATTAGGACATCTGTTCATTTCTTTTCATTGAGAAGTGGCTCGTGGTGCAGGGGCTTACTCTGGAATGTTCACGTGTCATGGAATACTAATTAATATAGCACACACAATCAGCCTACAATCATGAGCTCGCAATATGTTAGACATATTGGTAGGGAAATAGACATCACCATTCCCTCTCTCTGTCATGCTTTTTCCTGGCAGAATCCTAAGTGATGCTGCATCTCCTTGAAGAAATGAAAATCACAGATCATAATGTTTTTTTATTACAAGAAATTTCACAGAAAAAAAAATCCAAATCCTTGTTTCATTGATTTTTATTAGTTTCCCTTCATTACGATGTGGCCTTTTCGTGCTGTGTGGGCAAACTAATTATATCAAATACACAAACTGCACATATTTTGTTCATCTTGTTTATTTGTCTAGTGTTTAAAATTGGCATGTCTCTTTATTTTGCTTACACTTTGGCTTGCTGGCTTTATATCTGGAAGCCAAATCATCAAAATAATGAATATTCTACCCACAATAATGCAATGTCAGATTTATGAGCGAGCATCAAGCAGAGTATCTGAGTTAATTTATCTATCCATCTATATTTTTTTTAAAGGCAACTGCAGCTGACAAAAGTGGGATGTGAATTTTGGGACCACATGGTGAGCTTGTCTTCATCTGGCCCAGCAGGGGTGCCACTGGCCACCTCTTCCATTCTCTGAACCTTTTGTCAGAGCACCACTTATCTGTTCACCCAGAACAGTGGCTGGCTTCAGTCTAGGTTCATCCTCTCCGTCCCCTCATGCTGTTCTGCGGCATTCCTTTGTGAAGAAGAGGGCAGGCTAATACCTGTGCTATTTGCAATGCTCAGGAGCATCTTATCACATACATGCAAAATCCCTGGCCTAGGAAGGGAGCAGCTAGCCCTGTGTTGTTGGGAAGAGGCTGAGGCTGTGGTAAGCAGTGGCAGGAAGGCAGCCTTATCTTAGTGTGAGCAGCCATGGCACCCCTCCCTATCCCTCTAAACTCCACACATCCTCTCAGATTAACAACACCCATCTCCTCCCTGCACCCCCTGCACATCCCCTTATCCACCTCCCTGGCTCCCAAGCGTCCTTGAACAGACATCATTACTGTGATTATTATTGTTTATCAGGTTGATGAATACAGAACAAAGCATTGTCCTGCTTTGTTCAGGAGTAGCTTTGTTCTGGATTTTCTGTTTGTTTGTGGTTTTATCATGGAGGTAACAAGGAGAGCTATCAAGTGTATGCTAACAGGCCTTCTGGGAGGAATGTTTCCACTGGACGCTGAGCAGGAAGTGGTAACATATATAACACCCCTGATTTAGAACAGCTTGCTAGTTTACCATGATCCTCTCTGTGCGAATTACTGCAATCCTGATGTTTTGTGTACTGTGGTTTATGTTGTATTCCTCTGTGCACTGTTGTACGAAGGAATGATGCACTCAAACACACACACCTCTAAATATTCGAAATAATAGTACCCTCCTTTAGTATTTAGCCATGTGCTTTGCTGCTTTGTTGGTCTGTAAAGAATTTTACAATGACCCAGTTTGTTAAAAGCACGTTATAAATGAATTTTGCTAGCTTAGAATTGACTTGTTATATGTTTACAGCTCCCACAAAACTGTATGCACAGTGGAAAAATCAATTTTTCATTTTCAAGAAATCTGATTTGGGTTTTCATTACTCAGTTATTCTCCACTGAAAGCTAACCTGAGGGCAGTCTGTCATCAGAATCTGCACAACTCTCCTGGCAGCATGATTCCGTCACAAACACAGGATAGAGGATACAATGCCAAAGGTTAAAAACAAACTTTTTAATCCTCATAAACCAAGCTCTATTTGTCTTCTCTCTCTATATAGCAAAAGACATTTCAAACTAAGAGTAGGGCATCTGTTGATTTCCGAAGACAAACGGGTATCTTAATTAAATTCAAAGTGGTTTATGCAAAGACATTATTCAAATCATAATGTCTGAGAAATTAAGTTGGAATGCATTTGAAACATGAAGTCAAATATACTGGAAGGGGAGCAAAATGGTTTAATTAAATCCCTATAGTCGTCATTAACATGCAGGCTTCTGGAGCCCTGGTCACAGATTACATGTGATGCGCTAAAAAGCTGACAAGCACTTTTATTCAAAAGTTATTAACTTTTTAAGCACCCAATTACGTCTGCTGGATTGCAAGCACACAACTTATAATCTTCTAAGGCAACTCTGGCTTAGGATCATTGTCCCTCTGAAGTATGGCCAATTAAGCCTGGTTGAGGTCTGACAGAGGAAAAACAGACCTTGTAATATCAATAATGTCTTATTTTTTTTTTTATTCCCAGAGTTAAAGCAATACAAGGGCTACAAAAAGCTTAGATTCCTTCAGTTACTAGATGATTCACATGCAAAACAAAAAGGGAAAATATAGTAAACAATCACATTAATTATTCAGCTTTCTTGCAAGGCATGAAAGCATATCAAATGATAGACGTGATTTCCACAGACTATCAGCTTTGCCATTATGACAGGTGATAGAACGAAAGGCAAAGATTCGCCTGGAAAAAAGGAAATAGTTTGTTTTCAATTTACTCTGTGTAGAACTCTGAGCTTCGTCTCTGTACTTATCTTTTGACTACACTTTATTTATTCAATATTTCATCCCATCTCTTAAGAGAGAGCAGAATATCTGTTTGCCTTTTACAAAAGAAAGTGCTCACTTATAGCCCCCCTCAAAATCCAGACTTCATTCCATACCCTTATCCCAGGCTTATTATAGTTTCTTATATTCTCATTAGTTTCTTTATTGTTTTAATTCAGTTTCCATTCAGTGAGTTTCCAGAGTGCATTTTCTTATCTTTATTAAGTTAGCTTATGTGTTTGTGTTTTAATTTTATTTCATTTTAACTGTATAATAATTTGCATAATAATTTGTCATGAGTAAGTTTACATTAAAGCATAGTTATAGAATACTACAAATATGCCATGTCACATTTGTGCTTCCACAGTGTAGTTTTAGGCGGTTTCCATCCCCCCCCCACAGATGTCTTATTTTTATTTAGCTAATAAAAAACAAGACATCTGAAATCTTTTTGGGGTTTTTTGTGTGTGTTTTCCCCCGGCACACCTAGCTTGGGGTTTGGTTTACTCTAATATCCTTGTCTTAGAAAAACAATCAACAGCATCATCAAGCAAAACTTAAAAGACAACAGTAGCTCAATTGCAAGGGGACATAATACCATGTAGTACCTGTTAACACACAGAGTGGTGTTTTGTTTACAGGAGGCACTCTTTATGGAATTGGCATGTTCATGTGCTGTATCATTTTGCAGTAGTCAGTCTTCGTATTTGTCAACTTACTGGAATTCTGCCAGTCAGGTAGAGGAAGCTCATGGGGTGAAGCTGTCATTGCAAAGACTGGAGGGGTCATGAGTAACTTGGGTCAGCTGTCAGCCAAATAACAGTGTTTCAATCCTTGACTGCCTCCCAGGGTGTACATCCCAGCGTGCACACTCCCATGCCAGGATACAGTGTAGCACAATGCTATGATGGCCATTGGTGGGATCTAGCCATCAGCCTGCTTTAGACCTCTCAACCCTACAACCCTAAGAAGCTCAAAGCCTTTGACACTGATAGCAGAAAATGGATAAAGACATGTGGTTGCATGGAGACAGCAAACAACGTCGCCCAAGTCTGAGCACAATTGAGAGAGGTCAAAATGTATTACTTTCATCTACCAAGATAAAAATTAACTATTGATCTCGAAAATGCCTGTAGTGATTCTATTCAGCTTAAAATCACAGTGTGATGAGACACACGTTTTTATTAGCGATTTCGGAACATTATGGTGTTCTTTCTGACATAATAACTAAAAGCTACTCTTCCAAGAGAATAAAAATGTAGTGGCGGTCTTACAAGCTGTGCGGTATGAATCTGTTTAATATATATTATTGTAGCTATAGGGTCAAAACTTCTGTGTAATTCTACTTTTCTTCATCCCACAACTCACATATTATCACTGATATAAAATAACACACAGCACACTTGGTTAAAAGAACATGGGCCAAAAAGACACTTAAATCCCCCATAAGCTACAGTAGCAACCAGGCCTGACAGCAAGTTTTCGACTTAAAGCTGACGTGAAAGTGAATAGCTCTCACCCGAGCCCCTGGTTTGTCAAAACTATATTTGCTTTTAATCTTCTTATTGAGTCCAATGCCGGCCTTTTAAAGACCAATGGAAAAAATGTAAATCACATACAAATGAGGAGTAATTCTGATTTCCTCACTCCACTTGTCCCTCACTGACCATATCCAATTTTCTGAGTTATATTATCAGGCCTGGTGAAGTGGTCAGCACACTAAAGGAGCTAATATCTGTCAGACCAGCTGCTCTGCCATTGCACACAGAAAACCTGATTCATACTTTGCTCTGTTACTCCATTTAAATAGACAGACTGGAGCTAATTTTAAATAAAGTCTAATTACTGACATGGTTTTGAAACGAATAGAAACATAAGCTGTGGCTACCATCTAGTAGCAATTATTCGGTGGCATTATTCATCTTAAATAGAGTGAAACAGACTGTAGTGCATTAATTTCCTTTTAACTTTCTTTGGACTAACATCAAAGTTCAGAGTTCATATAATATTTTTTTTTTCTTTTAAACTTTGATGAAGTTAGGCTGTTCAAATTACGTGAATATCTTACTTCAGAAAGGACTGTTGGTAGTAATGAACCAATCTCCTGCCAAGTTGCACCAAAATTAAATACTGAACCAATTAAATGGGAATAATTCAAATCTATACGATTTATATGGCAGAATAAGAGTGTAACACAGATGGCTGATTAGGTATTTTTCATCACTAGTTCTTACTCATTATAGACAAAATGAAAGAACCAGATATCAGAAAGTTGAAGAAGACCAGGAAAAATAGTAACAGATGGGTTGCATATGATAAGAACAGCAGTGTATCATCATATAGCTTTGCATATGGCTGAGCGAACAGTCTTGTTTTTCTGAAACTAGAGTTTTAAGTTCCAGCGATGAAATTTTAAAAGAAAAAAATCATTCATTCGATGTTTGATAAATGTATATACAGTATTTTTTTTACATATCTTGTTTTATAATATGAACAATAAATATATAAATGGCTCGAAACACCACATTTGTCTGCAAAAGCTAAGATATGAAAGCGAATTCAAACACAACTGAACATTGTTTCACATTAAATTGTTCCATTTATTGTATGAGTTCATTTTTGTTCACTTTTTAATTTGTTCATTGAAATGTGTCTGTACCCCACTTTTTAGTATCAATTGTGACTGTAAAAAAATGCAATAACAAATATAATCTGCAATTAAATTGGAAGTGAGCAAGATATTATGGATTGCATAGCTTGTGGGTAAAGTGCAACATGTCTTTACAGCTGAAAGCTACAAGAAAAAGTACATAAATATTCTTAATAATTAAATAATAAGTAAAATAATAAAAAGCTTTAAAAAAAACTTGGAAGAGTCAAAAGTGACCTTTTTTTTTTTTTTGCAAAATGACAGTGTCCTGAACTTCCACCCACCTGTTTTTCTCTGAGACATGTTGGTTGTTTAGCTCACTGGAAAGAATGTGGGAGGTGTAAATGTTATCTTTTCCCCTCACACAGTGAAACCCTTGCACCTCAAAGGTTTTGGAAAGTTACAGACATACACAGAACAGATGCTCCATCAAAAATATTGATCACTGAAAACGTAGACGTAGACCTGCCATTTGATCCGAGCTGAGGAAGTGCTATAATGTATTTACAGTAATGTGTTATGTCTGGAGCTGATGTGGCTATTACCACCAGATCCTTCTTCCAGAGTGCTGAAAGACTGATATTTAAGGCATACTCATCCTCCCCTGGATTCTCACCAACAAATGTTCTCGTTCACCTATCAAATTTTAATGAAGTTTTTACGTGTATCAATGTGACATAAGACATTATTATTTTGAAAAAGGAATTATATTTTTTTATTAGAAAAATGAAATGAGTTATGTTCTTTACCAAAGGTACAATCAGCTTTCTACAAAGGCTTAATCCTTCAAATTCTGAAATAAATACCACTGAATTTGTGACTTTGAAGCAGAATTAAGCTAATTTCACACATATACTGCAGCCCTAAATATTGTCCAAAGGAGGTGCATGTGAAAACTCTGTCATTTAAACGATACAAATAACTTTAGTTTGTATAGAACCTTTCAAAACACAAAGTTGCAAAGTGATTCACAACTTGAATAAATATACACATTCTGATCTGATAACGATTAGAGAAAAGCTGACCTATAAAAATGAGTTTTTCAGCAGTAGTTTAAATTGTCATTCATTTTCTGATTCTCCAATAAAAAGCCTGTACAATGTATGTTTGTCCCCATGTGAGAACAGAGCGGATAATTGGTGAATTCACAGAGAACACCTGGAAGTCTATCCACATGTCCTTCCTTCTGCAAGCTCTACACAGGCAGCACCATAACCGCACCATTTCCAAAAAGAGCATTTCCTGTTGTGTGCTGCATAACATAAAAGCCCCTTAGACAGGGCAACTTCTAAAAATGTCCCACCTGATTCTCCCAACACTTTATCGAGTTCATGTTTGGAAAAATGTGTTTATCCCTACGGTCTCCCACGTTCAATGACCAACTATACAGCACAGCTGGAAGCTGACATGGTTTCGCCTCTATGGATGCAATCATAACACCTGTGTGGTGAGTGAATGTTTTTATAACTATAACTGTTAATTGTAAATGACCATAGTCTAAACATATTGATAATATTGAAGGCAAAATGGGTGGAGGGCCGTGAGTGGTGAAGAGGTTTAAAATTAATGAACCAGAGGATATACTCGCATATCTATATTATTGCTAATATATATTTGTAATATATCTATATCATGGCTAAAGCACTTCTGGAAGGATGCAAACTGCATTTCGTTGCCTTGTACCTGTGACATGTGCAATGACAATAAAGTTGAATTCTATTCTATTCTAAATGTATTATTTTTGTCACAGCTTGATTATTCCAGTGTGACCTGTTCAAGTATCTCAGAATGAAGCTGCAAGATGTGCATTGCAATGTGCTTACAGAACTATTGTAAAAGATAGCCAGACTAGATTATCATGCATAACTGTTGAACAGAGATTGGCCTATACACTATTAGGTTTAATGAGTCACATACTAAAGACAAGAATGGTGAATGTATTCTATTAAAGACTGTTTTTACATTTTAGTCAACATAGTTATCAAGCACCAGCTGCAACAGAAAATAAATGTACATTGTCAAAAGTTAAGCAATATACAGAAAACAGTAATTTAATGAGTTATGAAACAGTTACCATCTTATGTTGTACATCAGAGTAATTTAGATATTAGAGCAGTTTAAATATTAAAACAGTAATCAAAATTAATAAGAACTTTAATTAAAATTGTTTGGATAAAGATGTCAGGGAATAGAGATGCATATGTGTCTTGTGACTATGAGAGCAAATTGATCTTGGAATTAAAATATACATGCATGTAAAATATAGAAATGTGTAATTTGGATATGCACCAACATAAATGGACAGAAATAGAAAAACAAATATAAAATTACAGTGGAGAATAAGCATTGTTTATTAGAATGTTTATTTATTGTATGAATGTCAGTTTCCTTCTTTTGATTCTCATTCTTTTATCTGGTCGTTTTTATGTTTATGTCTTAGACTGAGTGTGCAAGGACTGCATGAAGAGTAGCTAAGGCTCAGGCTGATGCTAATGAGGAACCTGATTAAACAAACGAACTACAGAGATGTCAGTTTAGACTGTACTGAGTATTAGTCCTGCAGCAGTGTTAAATTTATAAGCCGTAATCATCACTGTGAGGCAGCGATTGGGAGTCTTGAGAAAAGTGTTCACATGTAAGGCAATATCAGAATCAGTGTAGACATCGCTTTCCTAAATCTATAAAATGAAATATAAGAAATAAATACAACAAAGAATGTAAACTGACTGAACTGGTAATAGTATGCTGAAATAGTGAATGGTCAAAGTAAATTTGTTAAACTGCATTCGTATTATTCATCAAATTTTTTTCCCACTAGTCTTATTTTAACACAAACTGAGTCATCAGACTCCTGCATACCAGTTCTTAGCTTGACTGCACTTTCCCTCTCTTGCTCTCTTTCTCTCTTACACACACACACACACACACACACACACACACACACACACACACACACACACACACAGTGGAAAGTGACAAGAGACGGCTGAAGCGAAACAATATAAATCATGTTGATGACGTTTGCAATTAAACACAAACACACCAAAAAAAGCTGTTTGTGTAGCAACTCTGAAATATTTCCAAACTGCTGCTGCTTTGCTGTCAGCTTCCTCCATGCTACCTTCTAGCTGCCGTCTCCATGTGGCAAAGCAAACAGAGAAATGAATTAAACAGATTGGCCCACTGTTATTCATAACACAGATCTCCAGCTTTTCGAGCTGGGATTGGACTGAATTCCAATCCAAATGTCAAAATGGTTCATTCCTAATTCAGACAGACATTCAGACAAACTCATAGGATGAAAACTTACCAGTCTCACAGTAATAGCTGGTTTAAAATTAATTCCCATAGCTTATTACGTTAGTTTTCACTACTATCATTTTTTTGAAAAGAGGTGGTTATCTCCCCCCCCCCCCCCCCACTACTTTGAGATTTTAAAATGCTCCCCAGTGTCAAGACTGCCAAACTGAAGCAATAAGTATTGATGCAAAAAATAAACTGTGACCTCTGTCAAAAGGAAAGGTCAGAGTCCCAAATTCTCTGTCCCAAAAGGCGTCCTGTCAGCTGCTATCACAAACAGCATTAACCCAGCTTGGTGGCACTCCTGTGGAAATCCCACCAGCAATTTTCACCATCTAAATGAACTGTCATTCTCTTGTCATAGTTAACTCTAACTGATTCCCAGCCTCTAATCTCCTAAGCTGATATTCCAAAAGGACACAAAGATAAAAAAAAAAAGAGAGAGGGAGAGAGAAAACTCGAGGAATGATTTCACATTTGGGTCATTTGACAGTCATTGTAGTTCATTTCTGAAGGTTTAAGGGTCATGGCAATAATATTATTCATCATTCTGTATAGTGTTTAATGGACATTTTGACATAATCTCCATTTACTGCGGATTTTAAATGTACGGCACAGTTAAGTGGTGGACACTGATGGCCATATTCCTTTGGTATTCAACTGCCATTCAATTTTAATGCACTGGTCATGTCTAGTGTGTTGCTTGTTACTAACTTGTTTAACAGTTAAAATGTCCAATTACACAGTTGGATGACCATTAAGACTACATAAGCATGCAACATGAATGAGCCATTGAAATTGGTTTTGCTGTGTGAAATAATCTTAAGTCCCAATAGCATTATGCAAATGATGATGAATATTTAGACAAAGAAAGTGATGCTGATTTTCTTATGACTTCGCCATATATAAGCTTTGCCTTTACTAAGCTAAAAACAGAATATATTAATTGTAAAGTTTGCTCTGCAGAAGTAGCTGCAGGCCAAAACAAAATCTTTCTTTGCTTTAAATATTTGCTGTCATGATCATCCATGTTCTTTGCCCCATCCCCTACACCCCTTCTGGTTGTTAGCCCATTTATAACAGTACACATGTGCGATTGATACATGTCTTGGAGACACAACCGCAGAATACTTGCATCAAAAGTGAGGGTCCTCTTCCCAGACTGCCAGTTTTGCTCTGCTGATGTTTTGCTTACACAAGCAGTCGCTCCCATTCTCATATGCCTGCATCAGTCATATGAGGGTAGTCTCTCTCTGGTGATGGCTCTGTAAATAATATCCTTTCACACAGGTAAACAACGTTCCACTCCCAGCACACGCTATATTATTTCTGCCTCAAAATATTTTTTTTTATTTAACAGTAATAGTCTCTTGTGACCCACGTCTGAGTCTGCATCTATGGGGAACCTTTAGTACAACACAGGGAGAGTATGAAAGTAAAGAAAAATCAAGTATTTTAATGAGCATATGCAGATGTGTTTTGCCAGTTCAAAGAAGTTGCTAAAAATGCGCAGGAGCTGAAGTTTCAACCTTGTTCTGTGTATTCCAGAATTTTTAAATCTTTGTTGGGGGAAAAAAAATGTTTTAACCAAGTTAAAGGTAGAAGGAAAGCATTCGGTCAAAGTGCTCCTAACACCTGTAAGCACAGTAAATAGATATTGAAAGCATATAGTGGTATCTGGAGAAGGTAACGCCTGGTGTAAGAGCTGATAAGAAACTGTTACAAGTGCCATAAGTAAGGTTTTTACCACTCCACAGCACAAAATAATCTTAAAACATCTCTGGTGGCCTGATGGGGTTGGTGATCAATACCAGTGACACAATGATTGCCCTGCTGGGTGCTGAGATCTCTGGATTTTTCAGTCTATTCTTTGTTCAGAATAAACATCGGTTCGGCTGAACTTGCACTAGTAGACAATGCTACAAGTAATGTCTGTTTGATTTGTCAAACAGACATTAGCTTGTTAGCTTGTTAGCTTGTTTACATGGCCGTGATTGTAAAAGTGTAGCTTCTGTTTGTGTCAATTATGGTAAACTGTGACAGAGACTTGTTGACGCCACGTCTTGTCATTGATAAAGGCAGATAATTTATGATCACTTATTACCCATTTAATTAAGGCATGTTGTATTATCCCATTTATCATGGTTAATGTGCAACTCCCACCAAGGGCACAAGGCTGGATTTATTTATGCCATACTGAGGCTTGTTTAGAGCTGGTGTAATTCCTCTCACCTATCCTTTTATCAAATGACATTGCAACACTGATGTTTTTTGTCTAAGTTCTATTACGGAACGATACAAGTGTTCCTCGATTCTTCAAAAGGATCTCATTAAAGACATTTGATAAGTACCCCTCTCCCCAGGGTATATCAAGAAACTCATTAAATCCCAAGTTAAAATAAAGCCCCAAACATTCACTGTCACATTACCAGAGTCTGAGACATCCAAGGGCTGTTTGTATGTCTGGGGAGTGGCAAAAAGAAGCATCAGAGACGTGACACACAGTGTTTTGTGGGAGTGATTAGTGCTGCAATATGGGATTTAACAGCGTGAATACATACTTTGTACGAGGCACAGTCCACTCACCCTCCTTGACCTTCTCCAACAGAGGCGCTTGACTAAAACAAATGATGAGCATCTGCTTTGGAGTCAGTGTAGGTGACAGAGAGACACAAACTCATCAGGCATCCAGGATCAGTGGTATATTTTAACCCAGGATAAAATACCCTCAGCGCTTTTGGTGATCCAATAGATAGTAAAACAGTTTCCCTACAAGAATTTTGACCTTGGCTGGATGATTCCCTGCTTGCTACAGAAATGTCTGGGTGCACACAATGTAGGGCAAGACAAAAATGTTATCTATACCATATGAATAAATCTGGTGTATGTGTGTTTCTAAGTTTTGTGTTGTGCATAAGTATATATAAGTATGGTAATTTTCACAATAAAAGCCTAAAACATCATTGTGCCATAGTAAGATTAAAAGCTTGAATACTAAACATGTGAGGATGTGAAGTTAGTCTGAAACCAATTTTCCCATTGACATAGAAGCACTTTTAATTTATTTACCACAGTCAACTGCTGGCTATTCAACTACAACTTACAAATTGCTGTAAACACTTGTTACAAATAAGACATTAATTTCTTTTGGGTTGGTCAACATTCATAATAGACTGAAAATCTTTCCAAAGAAAATGAAAGCTTTTTTTCTGTATGAATATAGCCATAACTACATTTAAATGCTCTACTGCAGTCATTTATACATTGCGGTCAGTGAGGTGAAATAATTTTACCTGTTTTGTAAACTGCCAGTATAGTCAAATAGTGCTTAAGGTTGTTACAATGTAATGTCTATGATTCGTTCAGTTATAATTACGCTATTTTAGTCATTTTAAGTATGATTTTTCCATTAAAAATGTAAAAACAAATTTCTTCTTATTAATTACTAAAGGTGTTGAAGCTTTTGAACGGCTGTGCTGAACCAGTTCTGCCATGTTTATAAAAAACAAAACTTTGCAGTATGTAAGTTTAAATCACAAAGGAAAAACAAGAATAATAGTTCTGACCTTTGAGTGCAATCTTTTAACTTGTCACAACCACCACAGAATATGGACTTAAATACCAAGTAACTATTGTAGCCTAAAGCTTTCCTCGTAAAACATAAATCACAGTTAGTTTGAACATAATATGCCTTAAGCAAAGTAACAAAATGATCATTACATCCAATTACATCCCACTTTATGAAAATGCTGGACTAGATAAACAAGACTGGCTTACTAATGATCACAGATGCCTGATTATGTTTTAAAAATCGTGGTGCAAACTTGGAAAGATACATAATTGGTGAGAGGTCTGGGGATCAGGAATCATCCTCCTGTACTCATCTAGCAGAGTTAAATTGAGAGTGAACATGAATGCATCAAGAAAACTATATCCGGTTAAGGACAGAAGCAAAGTATTAGAAGAATGGCTGTTTAATGCTTGAAAATAGTTCTAAAACATTATGTAGTCTAAAATGTTAGCAGCAAGAAGGCGATTCATTTTGAAGATCAAGCAAGGATGAAAAAAAATAATGACTAAAATATTTTGGACAATTAAATCTGGTAGACAATGTCAAACCACAGGTTTTTTTTATTTCTGTCTCCATGAACAAGGCCATCTGAAGAGTCTAACAAATGCAACACAGCAGCAAATGCTGGATATTTGAAATGGTCTCGCAAAATCCAATTAATAATCCTTATTTTCTAGTTTTCTGTTTTCTAGCACCATTATCTGTTAAGTTGAATGAATTCATCATCATAACATCAATAGGTAAGGGTGACGCTTTGAACAAAATGAATGCATTTGCTCCTTTTACTTCATGTCACATGGTCCTCTATATTTTTAGTGATTAATTAAATCTGCAGATTTAAAATAGTTCTTCCTGTCTGCAAACACAAGAGGTGGGCAACATTTCACAAATGAAAATACTAAGCACCACAACTGTAGATGACCACAGTGAACTATCTAAGTCCATTGGTTGGGATTAGAAAAATTAAAGTATTGAGCGTTTCTGAAACTTATTTTTATTCATGTCCAATACATAAAAAGAAAAAGGCTTTTAATCCAGCATGCAAACTATTGAATCAAACAATGTAGTATTCTCAAATTTAAAAACAATATTATCGTTTTAGTACAGATATGTTTGTTACCATTACACATTTTTATATGAAAAAGCCAGGCTCAATTGTTTCTAACAGACAATCCCACTACAGTGGCCTCGTAGCTCGCACTCCATCTGCCATGACGTATTTGCTTTGTGATGTTTGAGAAGCGCGAGACGTGAATGTGAATCAAATACACATCATCACAAAACACCTGCTTCATAATTCACCATTGATGGTGCATTCTGTGGCTTAGTTCAAGTCTACTGTATTTTTAAAAGAACTCGGACACTTAGGGACAGAGACTTGAAGCAATAGATAATGAGGATTAGACATATGTAATTATAATTGTCTTGCTACGTTGGGTGAGCATATTCATGAATACCAAAATTCCTCAACAAAGGAGTTATTCTGTCAGGCCAGAGGTACCAAAGAGCTATTGTATGTGTCTTTTGACCTGTTTTAAGCTACAGGATAAGAAGTTCCAGATAAAAAGTTCACTAGTCTAACAGACAGAAAATACAATTTAGCAGGTTAAATACAATTTGATCCAACTATACTCAAGAAAGACAAACAGGATAAGAATTTGTTTATCTCCTGTTTATATACTGTAACATACAGTGCATTCAGTTGATTGATAGGAGTCATTAACAGTCTTAAGGCTAAACAATTAGTTAAGGGCTTTTAGAAAAGAAGGTCAAATGTCAGTTAACTTAGTGGAAAAACATCAGTCTTTCTTTTTTCATTGACCCACTTTAATGTAGCATTCATGTTTTTTATGGTAAGAAAAAGAGATGGCAGAGGGACTCCCAAGTAAAACTGAGGGGAAAAGTACTAAGGCAAAATATTCTAAGCAGTACAGTATAATACTCTAAAAAGACTAAATATTTTCAGTATGTAAAAACAAATGTTGGACGATTTTTTTTCTCCCATGGGAGAGTGACCTTGGAGAGAAGATCAAATTGTCTCAAGTGAAAGTCACTAACAGGTGGCAAAACCATGAATATTTGTTACAGTAAATGAAGTTATCCATAAGTCAATCCAGTATTCAGATTCTCAGCTCAACCAAGATCCTCTTATTTCTGCATACCTCAACTCAACTCTATACCTTTTCCATCCACTGTAGCCCATGCATTTAAATAGGATATTTAACTGAACTGCACCAGCATTTTGGTATATATGATGGTCACTTGTACAATTCTGGAAAGTCGACCTCACAGTTTGAGCCCTGGGATATAACATTTTAATTTATTTATGCCTTATTCCAAATCCATATCAAGTGTCAGTGAATACTGTATCTCTTATGGGGTGGAAAAAATATGTTGAAACTAAAGTTGCTAAGAGTGAAAATCTGCTGTATTAGCAGTCTCTGAGTCATTTAAGACTTTGAATGCTTTCAATGGGCTTTGATTTGAATTCCATGTCATTTAATTGCTGATCATCATCTTTAAAATGTCTTGTAGCACATGTATATTTAAAATACACAGCATGTGCATTGGAAACCACAGTATTAATGCGTAGGAGACTTAGAAACAAATTACTTTCCTGTTGTTCCTGTGGGCTGCAAAACTCCCTCAGGGTTTGAGGCCATGCCCTTCAGTTGTCTGGTGGAAAAACCTGGACACAGTTTGACAGCTGTAGGAAAAAATATATACAACTCACAGACACCGCAGAGCCATGACTGAGCAAGAGAAATTACTTTTTGCCAACATCCAGCCTGAACAAAGTCAGAATACAGTTTCATTTTGGTACACATTTAGGAATTTTAGATTGTGTGAATTTAGCAAATGCCAGACTTCATATGTTATTGCCAGTAGTTTAGCTTTAATATCAGATATTAGCATTATTGTTCACATTTTTAGGTGTAAGAGTGACAAAACTGTCATTTTTTTTATCATCATAAATTTGGACAGGTTTTATAGTCTTACAGTTCTGCACCTTAATACAGAAAGTATTAATCTTAAATGGACATTTGTAAAGGTTACTAGGCTTTTGTGAATTCCTGGATGATTACTAGTTGCTGCACAAGAGGGCATGACTAATACCAATATCCCTGCAAAGATAGCCTCTTAAACCTAATGAGCTTTGAAGCCAGAGGCTTGACCAATCAGTAATGTATGTGAAGTCATTTAGATGGAAACTAAAAGCTTTGAACTTAGAACTTGATCTGTGTCCCCTGAATCTGGTGTCATGAAAATATCTACATAAAAATAAAATGTGTTATTGATGGAAAGTTAAGCGTGACTCGGGAAATTAATGGTCTCCGTTTGACACCAATTTATGAGGCACAATATCTCACTAGATACTTATAAACACCTAAAAAATAAATAAACAAGAAGGACAAGTCAGCAAGCAGTGAATGTAACAAAATCTGCATTTAACTAAATAGTATTGATGACTTTGTCCAGACCATTTAGTTGTGTCAGCACACTGTTGCAGATCACTTGCACTGGAGGACCCAAATGAAATACAGGAATTTTAAAGGTTACTTGAAGATTTACTTTGATATTGTTTTATTACTTCTGCTTAATTTTTTTCTTACACATACAATATGTTCAAATAAAAACATCACATTTGACAAATCACTTCCATTTTGGTCATAATACACTAATGATGTTCTTAATGTATTGCAATAATGTGAAAGAAAGCTTTGGCAAAAGTTCAGTCAAGAAAAAAATATTTTATTTCACATTATCAGTCTTAATTCTTGTTTGGGTAAATTGTTTTTTTCCACTGTTTCTTATTTTCTTTGCCTTCTTTACTTTCCCAATCTGTTCACTTCTTTAAGACCTCTGACTAGTGATTGTTTTCTCTGCTTTTGGATGCTTTTCTTTAAATAGCATTGAAATTCTATTTGGAGTTACTGGTTTACTGCTGTGCAACCCACCAACTCTTCATTACCATCATATAATCCAAAGTGCCCAGGTAGATTCAGTTGAAAATTTCCATTAACCACCCGCTGTGTTTACTTTACTATCACGAGCATTTAAATTTGAGGAAGGGGGGTGGGGGGAGGGAAGGTGTTCCTATCCCATCTTTTTTAATAAAGATTCATCACACTGATATTTGGTGATTGCCAAAGGTTTTCCTTGTTGCTAACCTCAATTATACATCAAACATTAGAAAGATTAGAAATTAAATGGGGGGCTTAAATGCTACAGTGTATTACACACCAGCATTGACACATGTTTTAAGATGTGGTAGTTGTGATTTGAAAGGACTAGAATAATAGTTGTGGCCAGGCCGGCCTCTGGCATGCTGTACAAGATCAAACCAGTCATTGTGCACAAATGAGAATAGCAATCCTTTGCTTCTCAATATGTGGCCAAGTAAAAGAAACTCTGAGGCGTGCAGGTCTCTATGCCCTCTCACTGGCCTGCTTAATGCTTAATCAGCCACCCAGTGTGACAAACTCAACTAAAACAGAAGCTGTCACAATGAGCTGTAAAGTGTTGGCCCGACTGTGTCAAGTCTGTGGAGGATATTTCATAAAGAACTCCTGCTAAAACACCAGCTGGACACTGACAACCTTATCACACAAACTTTAAGCCAAGGTTTGCAACAAGGTTCACGTTTTGTAACTGTGTAGGCATTTCATATCCTTATCTTGGTTTTAGATTTCAGTTATGCAAGTGCGCTGTAACCGATGAGTACGACCAGCACATTGTTGACATGTCATCATCCACAGAAAGCGATCTTTAGGTCCATAATTTGTTGGACAAAGACATCATTTTTTTGTATAACAGCATACTGGATTTTAAATAAAACAACCAATATGTGATTGAAGTGCAGACTCTCTCTCTGAGAGATTTTTATTGATGGCCTCCTTTGGTTTCACTGACATCTTTTTCGACCTCACATTTAAGATTACAGTGAAAAGCTATAAAATAGAAATTCAACACCTCGAATCAACTTCACATATTATGTCTGCTTCATTTTTTTTCTCAAATAACAAGGGACCATTCCTCACCTGGCCATCAAACTGCTTGTCAGTCAGTTGTCAGTCATTTTTGAGCCTGAGGCACTATGTATGAAAATGAATGTAATTCCTAAACAGTTAATGCAAAAGTTGTGTGAAACCCTTTGACTTAAAGATGAAAAAAGGACTTTAATATATATGTATATAAAATTCAGTGTGGTGTTGTACAGAGGCAAAAATACAAGAAATTATGGACCTAATTATTATTATCACATTATACCTACAAACACGCTAATAAGCTTCTATAACCGATGAATAAACAAAAATATTGATTAGCCTTTTGATAGATAATATTGAAATGAAAATGTTGCGTCCTATTGTTCTGCATGCTAGTGAAGCTCATTTTCCTTTTACAGTCCTGACAACCCATATGGAAAAGAAATAGAAAAAAACTTCATATAGTGAATCATATAAGGCTTATATGATTTACTCATTACTTTCTCATTGCTTTCATATATTTTTTAGGAAGTATCCAAAACATACAAGCTCCATTTATATAATTATTCAAGGGATCTTATATTGGTTTTCACTCTTGTATGCTTTTAATACAAGTTTCACATAAGACAGATACAAACCTTATAAGATTTGTATATATATCTTTTCGATATGGGAAGAGTCTGCAATTGGTCTTGAAGTCTAAACCCTCAAAAAAATAAAAATAAAAAGATTGATCATATATCTGCTTTTTGGGCTAGACCGTTGCTCTCGGGTTTCACAAATTTAGGTGTGAAAGCATCCTGACTTCACTCCTTCTTTTATTGAATAACCTCTCTGGCTGAAGGACGATTTATATAGGAGACAACACATTTGGAATGAAAGATGGTGTTCTTTTAACTAGAGTTTCTTTTTTTTAAACACCCCAACCCTTTTTGCAATGAAATGTGTTGGGTCAGCTTGAGCCATCAGGTTGCGCTTGTGTCCATTAACAGGAACATCGCAGCTCTGCTAGTGCAATCCTCCACCTCAGTCTGAAGCAAAAGAAAACATGAGAAAAACGCCTTACACAGAAACAGATCACCGACAATAGATGTAATAGAGTGTATCCATGGCTGGCAAGAGAAGCCCACCTAAGAGCAAGGGATTTACGCAAGCACAACAGTAACATATTCAAAGGGAAGATGACCAGTCAACACAATTTAGCTAGCTCTAGCAATCTTGAATTGCAAGGGCAAAGGTAAATAATTTCAGCGAGTATTAGAGAAACCAGGCTAAAGTTCACCAGCACTGATCTGAACTTTTTTTTTTTTCTCAAAGATGCCTCACGTTTAGGATGATCTGCTTTTCCTCTATTATTCATTTCCTCCCATCGAAGCAGAACTTTTGTCTTGTAGATCACAGTTATAACTTTTGAGGGCTGCCATAAATATGTGTACAAGTGGTAAAAAACAAAACAAAACAACCAGTCTTCTTTTAGATGAACCAAACAGGTCATGGTTACATTTAGTGCATTAAGGGCAATGAGGCAGCATAAGCATAAGCAGTCCTAAGAGGTCATGTGCAACATGTTACTAGACTCCAAGGACAAATTTACATCTTCTGCTAGGAAACGAGTGATATTTTTTTTTGTTTTGTTATAAAAACCAAAACTGAATAATAACAGTCAAAAATCAAGTATAGTATTTTTCTTCTTTTCTGGAAAAAAATATAATATTTCCAAAAAGAAGCTTTATTCTTTTTTCTGTCATTAAAAATAGATTATAGCAGGATTGTTTGTCCTTAGCCATATGATGGTTCACTGTTTTCTACCTTGTTCAGCGTGTGATTCTAGATTCGAGGACACCTTTCAATGAACACTTTTCTACCTAGGTGTTACAGATCTTTTTGTTCACTGTGCTCAAAGGAGCAGTCAATGCTCTCACTCATTTAATTATGGCTATGTGATGTACTGGCTAAAAGCTATACCTCACCTGGCTTCCCTAATCTGATGACAAATAAGGGTGACATCCATCTCACCATGTCAGAAATAGTAATGACCACAGTTTCTCTTCTCTCTTTGGTCTATATTGATGCAAGACAGCCATTCGGCATCAACTCCCGTTCATCCTTCCTTTACTTTTACCATTTATCACAGTAACTCCCAACAGATGAGATCGTTTAACACTGGGCACGAATGTTGATGTGCACTCTCTCCTTCTCTTAAAGAAGAGCCTCTGTGATTTCAAGTTCAGAGCATGGCTTCAAAGGAATTTGTCACTGGGATGGACATTTTAATTGGATCATTAACTTTTGGAAAGACTCCTTCAGATAACTTGATGAGTCAGTTTTTCTGCTCTAACCAAAGCTCAAACACAGTCTTTTACACACACATCTGACAACATCTTCATATGCACTATTTCCACCTATTACAAGTGACTCTACTCACAAGAGTATTACATTGTGCCCCTGTTTCTGCCCGTCTGGTTCAGTAGAAAGGTCAAAAAAGATTGGTGTAGATTTTTGTGAAGCCATAAAACCCTTAATAGATTAATATTTAAACATGTATGCATATGTGCAAAGTAGATTTGTTTGCACTTATAAAGATAAAAATTAAATATGGGCATATTTGTTTTTTATTTCAGAAGGCCTGTTGCCTTTTCATAGTATTCACAAGAGGTGTAAAGTTAAGAACTGCCAAGAAAATGTTTGTCTTTGCATGTCTGTGATCAGTGGAGATGAAAACAAAATTCTGAGCATGCAGACTCACTTTTATGTCTCGATATTTGCCACAATATTACTCAAAAATGTGTTGATTGCAAATCAGTCCAAGTGAATGTGAGACGGAACACAACCTATGCTCTTGGACTTTAAAACACTGCCACACTACAAGCAATACAAACAGGGCAGGAGAGTAGTAGAGAGATTTCCAATTCTCAAAACCTATTGAAAATTACTCTTGCTAGACAGATGAGGTGAGAATGAAAATAGAAACATACAATGGAGGGAAGACTTTCTTTTTACCCCCTTTGCCTGTCATCAGTAATCACTGAGGCAGGCAGGAGAGAGTAATCTCAGAGAGGGTTCAACAATTCTGCCCATCCTGAGATTACATTATTTTCCCAAATTGCAAGTGAAGGCTCTCAATCCACTAGCCAATGAATCAACAGTGTAGGTAGGGAGCAGAGAGCTATGTATGGCGTGTCATCGAAGACAAGGTGTGTGTGAGACATTCCATTAAGGAAAGAACAACTGGGAATACTCTGTGTGAAACATAAAGGCAAAGCAGTGCAATGGCAGCAGAAAATTATTTCTTAGAACCACACTGCAAAGGTTCCCGGGAGCAATCCTCATCTCTTAGAAATGAATGCATGATGTAAAACGTGTTAATAAATATTTTTGAGCATTGTTGCGAAATATAACACTTTAAATGTGTATGAAAATCCATAAATACACAAATGTATAGAAAAAAGGACTTGATGTTCCTAAAAGTATTACCAAACAATTTCATCATGGCAGACCATTATTTCTGATTTGATATGAACCAAGAACAGAAAAGGTACAAAGGTTGTTCTTGCCATTTTCAATTTCATACATTTTTAGTCCATGTGTATTTATTTACTCAAGGATGATTTGCTTACCATGTAAATCTCACAAGTAATCATGAGATATGTGCTGGATGAGTGTGCAGCTCTGGGTTTAAATGTTTTGATAAAAAATGTAATTACAAGTGCCTCATTCTTTTGTAGTGTGCTATTTGAATGGACTGTGTAACGTTAACTGCATAACTGAGCTGTTTTGTTCATATCCAGAAAGTAAATGTGTAAATAGAATCAAGCACCCCCCCCCCCCCCCCGACACACAAATGTATTACAATGCAATGCAGAGTCAAGGTGTTCCTTAACCTCTTAAGCCCCAAGGGGGGGGGACTGGAGCAGAAAATGTAAGTAGATTTTATCCTTGCCTAATTATTTTTTTTTTAATTTTTAGCATATAACCCTTTGAAAAATATGCCTCAGATCACATTTGGTTCCAGAAATTCAGTAACCAACGTATAAACATCGTCTGTGCAAAGATTTATGTTTCTAAAGTGAAACAGTGAAAAATTACAGCCCTATCGTTGTACAAAAATGTCCAATTTTGGCACACGATTGGACACCATGCCAGTTGATTTTTTAGGTATTAAAGAGCAGAAATTAATAAATTTTATTAACAGGCCTAAACATGCTTTTTTTTTTAAATATATTTTTTAAAAGAATTAACCATACATTTACATGACAATGGCCCTTTGGCCTCTGGCCCTTTAAACTCCGAGGGGCTGTAACTTTGGTTTCTTTTGGTCAATTTGCGTGATTGACACCTCTTTTTAATCGTTTGAGCCAATAGATTCGCAGTAACGATGCCACGTTCATCACTTCAACCAATCAGATCTTTAGTGAAGGTTACAAATGATCTTCTTATGGCCTCTGACAGTGGACTCATCTCTGTGCTTGTCCTGCTAGACCTCAGTGCAGCGTTCAATACTGTTGACCATAATATCCTATTAGAGCAATTAGAACATTCTGTAGGTATTACAGGTACTGCACTGCAGTGGTTTGTATCATATCTATCTAATAGACTCCAATTTGTTCATGTAAAGGGAGAGTCTTTTTCAGACGCTGAGGTTAATTATGAAGTTCCACAGGGTTCAGTGCTAGGACCAATTCTGTTTACATTATACATGCTTCCCTTAGGGAGTATCATCAGAAGACATAGTATACAGTTTCACTGCTATGCTGATGACACCCAACTCAACTCAGTTTTACCTGAATTATTGTATTCGGCCCTGAAAACCTTAGAAATATGGTATCTAAGCAGATTCTTACTCTGGATGGCATTACCTTGGCCTCCAGTAACACTGTGAGGAACCTTGGAGTCATTTTTGACCAGGACATGTCCTTCAACGCACATATTAAACAAATATGTAAGACTGCTTTCTTCCATTTGCACAACATGGCCAAAATAACATCTCTGATGGACAGTCTCCCACCCCATGCATGTAAATGTTGATGAACTGCAGAGCTCCTTCAGTGGCAGACTGCTGCATCCTAGATGCACGAAGGAGCATTTCCGCAGGTCCTTCCTCCCTGCAGCTGTCAGACTGTACAATCAGAACTGCTCCCAACAAACATAGATGTTTACATCAATGCTGTAACTGCAATAAGTTAATTAACCGATTCGCACTACAACCTGGTTTGCCTCTTATCTGTAGTTATTTTTATTTAATTTAATAACTGTACAATACTCTCTGTATATAGTAACCATTGTCCTTAATGTAATATGTCTTTTTGGCTGCTGTTACAACCAAATTTCCCCTTGTGGGACAATTAAAGGATTATTCTATTCTATTCTATTCTATTCTATTCTATTCTAACATCTCTAAAATTAGAAATATCCTGTCTCAGAGTGATGCTGAACAACTAGTTCATGCATTTATTACTTCCAGGCTGGGCTACTTTAATTCATTATTATCAGGAAGTCCTAAAAACTCACAGAAAAGCCTTCAGTTAATCCAAAATGCTGGAGGAAGAGTACTGACAGGGACTAGAAAGAGAGAGCATATTTCTCCTGTTTTGGCTTCCCTTCATTGGCTTCCTGTTAAATCCAGAATTGAATTCAAAATCCTGCTCCTCACATACAAGGTCTTAAATAATCAGGCCCCATCTTATCTTAATGACCTTGTAGTGCCATTAGAGCACTTCACTCTTGCACTGCAGGCTTACTTGTTGTTCCTAGAGTATTTAAAGTAGAATGGGAGGGAGAGCCTTCAGTTTTCAGGCCCCTCTTCTGTGGAACCAACTTCCAGTTTGGATTCGGGAGACAGACACTATCTCTACTTTTAAGATTAGGCTTAAAACTTTCCTCTTTGCTAAAGTATATAGTTAGGGCTGGATCAGGTGACCCTGAATCCTCCCATAGTTATGCTGCAATAGCCATAAGCTGTTGGGGGCATCCCATGAGGCACTGAGTTTTTCCTTTTCAGTCACCTTTTTCACTCACTATGTGTTAATAGACCTCTCTGCATTGAATCATACTTGTCATTAATCTCTGTCTCTCTTCCACAGCATATCTTCTATCCTGTCTTCCTTCTCTCACCCCAACCAGTCGCAGCAGATGGCCCCGCCCCTCCCTGAGCTTGGTTCTGCTGGAGGTTTCTTCCTGTTTGAAGGGAGTTTTTCCTTCCCACTGTCGCCAAAGTGCTTGCTCATAGGGGGTCATATGATTGCTGGGTTTTTCTCTGTATGTGTTATTGTAGGGTCTACCTTACGATATAAAGCGCTTTGAGGTGACTGTTTTTGTGATTTGGCACTATATAAATAAAATAGGATTGGATTGAATTGAATAGTTGAGCCTGCAGCTACTGTGGCTAATCCCAGTAGTTGTTGGATGTGTCGATGCAACGTGCAGTTACATTTCCCGGAAGGTGCATGTCAAGTTACAACGTAGGTTATGTCCTAGGGTTTCAGAAGAAGCTGTGGTTCCTACTGAGCAATGTCAAGGTCAATGTGCCCTCAGCTTTAACATCATTCTGGGTGCTTCACTACCTTTGTTTTAGCATGCTTTGTGTTTGTTAACAGTGTCGGGACGGTTAGTTTAAAATGTATTCCACTACTGATTACAGAATAGATGGCCCAAAATGTATTTTGTAATGTATTCTGAATACTTTGGATTACTTGATATATTATCATGCTTCTTACAACAACACGAATGTACTGTTGCGGTGTGATTTATTACCATTACTGAACGCAACTCACCACCAAGCTAACATTGTTAGCTGGTGTTAGCTGAGGTTAGTTCATAGACCGCAGACTGTTAGACTTGATGGATAGCATTAACAGCCTGCTAGCTGCAAATAATCATGTGAAGTTCTGAAAGAAATACCAACTTAATTTTTAAATCTCAAACTAAAATTTGTAACAGTACGGTGGACATTAGGTAAGGCTGCACATTTTGATATTGTATAGAAAACTATTTCTGTATGTTTTTCTTTCTGTGTGCGTTCAGAAATGCACATGATTATTTGCAGCTAGCAGGTTGTAATGCAGCCTTCATTAATAGTAATAAATCACACAGCAATACTACATCAAAGATACTGAAGTGGCACATAACCTAGGTAGCTACCACATTGTGTGACTGATGCCACTAACATTAACAGGACGCTTACACTGAAGCCTCCTATTTAGGGAAAGCCTAACATATGAAACAGGAAAACACCACCATCAAATCCATTTATTTGAACAAAGTAACTGTATTCTAATTATCACCTATTTAAGTGGTAACTGTAATGGAATGCAGTTACTCACAGTACATGTATTCCGTTACTCTCCAAAACTGTTAAGAGTCTGTGGTGTGTTAGCAATATAACGCAATTGTTTGTGTCCTGGATTCAGTTTTCACTTTAAAATCACACTCTTGACCTTTTGTGCAATTAAAGTATAAGTAAATGTTCATATATCCACTCCTTAAAGTTGCACCATTATTACCACTATTTTCTTCCTATTTGGAGATGCTGAAGAACCTTTTTAATGCAAGTACTGTAAGCAGCATAATTGTAACTATAATGTGATTAATTAATGAAAATGGTATAATGCATTACATTACTGCATTATTAGTGCGTGACTACAGTAGAGCATTACTTTGTAATGTGTAACACTGGTCAAAGATCTTGATGGGTTGGCCTGAAGTAACAAGAGAGAAGGTATTGGTGGGATTTCTCACCAGTAACAGGTATAAAGAATACTATATTGTCAAAGGTGGAAACGGATATCTCCAAAGGGCAAAATGATATTAGTATGTTAGAAAATCGAACTCAAACTACATGTTTTTTCTTGTCAGCATTCTTTTTTTTCCCCAACAAATCATGACACCACAGATAGATTTTTAAGCTAGCTGTTAGATGAGAAGAAAATAATGGTAATTTGACACCCATTACAGACTATGTCTCTGATTAGAACTGTTTGATTCTGTGGTTCTCACATTTCAAAACAAGGCTAATGACTGTAATTTTGTTCCATAGTGTCCTCTATGCACAAGTGTACCTCACCAGCCACCAGACACATAGATAAAAAGGGATCAATGCATTTTTTTTAAGATAGAGGGAATGATGAATGGATCTAGTTTGTATTTCTGAATGATCAAATGGATCCTAACTGATGAAAAGGCACGTTGTGAAGACATGAAATACAATAGAGACTTAGAATGACACAAGAAGAATATTTGTGTAGCACAGTAATGCTTTGTCCTCTATTCTATTTTAAAGAATCCATATCAGTTTAGTTCCCTTGGGGACAACAGATTTAAACCAGCATGTTTGGATGCCAAGTCAATAAGTCTGAACTACCAAGCAAAACAATCTACAGTGATATTGACTCTGAAATTCTGTGGCACCTTTCTTAATCTCTAGAGCAAATCCTTAAAGACCCTTGGTTGTGATAGATTTTAAAAACAATGATCACTATTTTTTCAACATTTCCTACTGTAACAAGGAGCTTTTTGATAATGATAATTAAGTCCTACATTTGTCAACACTACTAACATAATTCATAACTAATTGTCTGAACAAGCAAATTCATACTGGACAAAAGACATGTCAATTATGTTGTTTTTCATATTCTTCTTCATATTCTTGTTTCAAATGCACAGTGGTGATAGAGTCCATGTGAAGAAGAACAGTAAAATCATTTTGTCTATTCCACAGAAAGAAAAAACAAACACTGTGCATGTATAACCTCAGGCTATTTTAAGAGATAAAATGCAATTTTAATATGTTTGCCATTCTCCCTGTTCATTATTGGTGTTTCTTAGGAATATGAAAATGACTGTCCTAATTCAGTAAAACATATCTCAAGGCAAAATTACTGGAAAATAAGCAAACATATTGCCTGGATGTGATAATACCAATTAAATTTAGCAAATGTTTTAGTCCCTGGATACAGGCAACTTTATGATGACACAGTAGGAGTGACACTGTTATGAAACTTAGGATTTTTTATTGGTAAATGATTCTGTTAATGGGGTCTGCTATCTGATAATAATGTAAGAATTAAATAAAAAATATGCAATTAAATGATAATTAAAAAGAAAACATACAAATAATAGTAGGTACCTGACTATATCCCTGACTATATCAATATCTATCTGTGAGGCCAAATCCTAATGATTGTTTGGACTTTAAATGTTAGAAGTGTTATATCATGCTCACCCCAAGTTCCTGTTGGCAGTCAAAAGTGTGTCATATTTACTATATTGGGAGATTTATTGAACTAAAATAATAAATAATCTTTAGTAAGATAAATGTTTAAATGTTGTTTAGATTAGAACACTGGTGATTTTTTATCATTAAGTATTTGTAAGTTGTAGGTACTTGACCTTTATTTAGTCAGGTTAGCTACTGTTTATCTCTATAGGTTTACAGTGGCTTGCAAAAGTATTCGGCCCCCTTGAACTTTTCCACATTTTGTCACATTACAGCCACAAACATGAATCAATTTTATTGGAAGTCCACGTGAAAGACCAATACAAAGTGGTGTACATGTGAGAAGTGGAACGAAAATCATAAATGATTCCAAACATTTTTTTTAGAAATAAATAACTGAAAAGTGGGGTGTGCGTAATTATTCAGCCCCCTGAGTCAATACTTTGTAGAACCACCTTTTGCTGCAATTACAGCTGCCAGTCTTTTAGGGTTTGTCTCTACCAGCTTTGCACATCTAGAGACGGAAATCCTTGCCCATTCTTCTTTGCAAAACAGCTCCAGCTCAGTCAGATTAGATGGACAGCGTTTGTGAACAGCAGTTTTCAGATCTTGCCACAGATTCTCGATTGGATTTAGATCTGGACTTTGACTGGGCCATTCTAACACATGGATATGTTTTGTTTTAAACCATTCCATTGTTGCCCTGGCTTCATGTTTAGGGTCGTTGTCCTACTGGAAGGTGAACCTCCGCCCCAGTCTCAAGTCTTTTGCAGACTCCAAGAGGTTTTCTTCCAAGGTTGCCCTGTATTTGGCTCCATCCATCTTCCCATCAACTCTGACCAGCTTCCCTGTCCCTGCTGAAGAGAAGCACCCCCAGAGCATGATGCTGCCACCACCATATTTGACAGTGGGGATGGTGTGTTCAGAGTGATGTGCAGTGTTAGTTTTACGCCACACATAGCGTTTTGCATTTTGGCCAAAAAGTTCCACTTTGGTCACATCTGACCAGAGCAGCTTCCTCCACAGGTTTGCTGTGTCCCCCACATGGCTTGTGGCAAACTGCAAACTTCTTATGGTTTTCTGTTAACAATGGCTTTCTTCTTGCCACTCTTCCATAAAGGCCAACTTTGTGCAGTGCACGACTAATAGTTGTCCTATGGACAGATTCCCCCACCTGAGCTGTAGATCTCTGCAGCTCGTCCAGAGTCACCATGCGCCTCTTGGCTGCATTTCTGATCAGCGCTCTCCTTGTTCAGCCTGTGAGTTTAGGTGGACGGCCTTATCTTGGTAGGTTTACAGTTGTGCCATACTCCTTCCATTTCTGAACAGTACGATTCGCTTGAACAGTGCTCCGTGGGATGTTCAAGGCTTGGGAAATCTTTTTGTAGCCTAAGCCTGCTTTAAATTTCTCAATAACTTTATCCCTGACCTGTCTGGTGTGTTCTTTGAACTTCATGGTGTTGTTGCTCCCAATATTCTCTTAGACAACCTCTGAGGCCGTCACAGAGCAGCTGTATTTGTACTGACATTAGATTACACACAGGTGCACTCTATTTAGTCATTAGCACCCATCAAGTAAATTTCTAAGGGCAACTGACTGCACGCAGACCAAAGGTGGCTGAATAATTACGCACACCCCACTTTGCAGTTATTTATTTGTAAAAAATGTTTGGAATCATGTATGATTTTCGTTCCACTTCTCACTGTGTGCACCACTTTGTATTGGTCTTTCACGTGGAATTGCAATAAAATTGATTCATGTTTGTGGCTGTAATGTGGCAAAATGTGGAAAAGTTCAATACTTTTGCAAGCCACTGTATATAAGAATTTCAGAAAGTGATGTACTGTTGTTTATGTAGTACCTCGCACCTCAATAAGTCTTTAAAGTACATTTCATACACGCTAAAGACAGATGTCAGGTAAATCAGCGTTCCCCAACCCCCGACTGTTACCCCGGACCAGTAACAGTCCGTGAGTCGTTTGGTACCGGGCCGAGAGAGTTGAGGCTCGGGTGCGAAATTTATGGTTTTCAGGGGTTTTATCATTAACTCTTGGTCTTTTCCCGTGTTGTAGTTGTGTGTCTTATTTTGAAAGAAATATTTGCGTGATACCATAGCGACCAGAGAGCATTAAGGGGCAGAGAGGAGGATGTTACTCTCAATGTTGTTGGCGCATTTCAGGAGAACGCTGCTAATAAACTCACACAATTACACAGTGAATTCGCATTTATTATTATGTTTGCAAAATACCACAGTTTTTGTCTTGGTCATATCATTTTATTTTGTTGTATTTATCCACGACACCTTAAAGGCCGGTCTGTGAAAATACTGTCTGACATTAAACCGGCCCGTGGCCCAAAAAAGGTTGCGGACTGCTGAGGTAAATGCCAGAAAAATGATATGGTATGGTATCCCACCTGATGGCATAATCTACACAATGTCCAAAAAACAAAGAAATTACAAACTAATACTAAGTAATTTAATCATAACAATCTTTAATTTGTCCAAAAAGCTCGTATTCATGAACTCATTTCGTACCTGCATACTTTAATTTAACAAGTGCACATTTTGTGGTGTATTGTGTATTTCTAGTAACTAATGATTACACTATACTCTTACTGTATTATTCAAAATATTTTTCAAAGATTTTTGAAAGAACTGTATTAATAGAACAGAAAAATGAAAACTGACAAATTTAGTTCATAACAACAATACAAACAACACTAAAGGTAATTATCTGTCCGGTCTTGAACCCTTCTGCTGGCCCATTTCTACAGCGGGTATAGACATCTGGAAAAAATGGGCATTTCAATGACCTTCATAGTAATTGGAGTTCAGCATCAAGTAAATGGTCTGAGAAGTGGTGATCCTGTCTTAATGCGTAACTGACCACAATAAGTCACACTGATTGCATTTTAATGCTGTGTGGCAAAAACAACAACGTTAATGGTCCAGTGTTGGCACGGTATGCCAAATGGTGACAGAGACTTATATGAGCCACTGTGGAGACAAGTCAATCAGTGCGAGGCTGGTGCCAAGTACTTGTTGTCGCTTTGTGTCTCTGCTGGAGGAAGGGGTCACACTCATCATGCTTTCCACTAATACATCCTGTCCCTCACATCCCCTAATACCTGGCACCTTGACCATGTCAGCTGATCAGCACCTGTGACTCATCCATTGCATATGTTGCACAAACGCCAGCTGCCTCATTTGAATTTTTTTTGAAGTGAAATAATTGCTTCGCTGGACATTGTGTTTAAAGGCTGGGTTCAAATAATGAGATATGATCTCTGCAGCCCTGTTTCACCATAATAGATCTGCCGTGATTGATAGGGTGGCTGATCAATATGATTCACTGATTGCTTTGGCAGGTCCTGAGACTGCTGGCTTTCAAAACTCATTTTCCACCTCATATTCTGTAATCACAAAAACCCACATATCAAAATATCATGTGTAATATGAAATGAATTCTGTGATGTAGCACTTCCTCGTGATTGCTGATGCACACAAATAATGGGTCAGATTTAAACCTTTTTTTTATTTTTTATTTTTTTGGGAGCTAACTACTTGTACCACAATACCAGATTGATTTTTGAGTTTGTAGGATGTGGAAATATGTGCTTTTTCTGCTGTCCAGCAAGTTTTGAATTTGTTCTAGCCAACTTTCCAACTTCTGAGGTCAAGGTCTAATACGTGCTTCACAGCTTGCAGAGGTGAATTTTCCAGATTCGACATAAGGTCACTGAAAGCCTAGGCTTCTAATAGTGGTCAGAAGCTAGCTTTCACTCCTGAGCAGAAAAGGACAATGCTTTCTTTACTGCAGCTCTGCATGGACAGGGCTAAACAAGTCATCAGTCACATGGGTGAAAAAGGTTAAGGGTGCACACTTCCAGATCAGGACTTGAGAGCTGACTGATGGGCTATTGCTATAATGCGCTGCCACTGTGGTTAGACATCTATTAATGTCATATATTACAAATTACCTTTATACCACTGAGCCCATGGGGTGTGTTGCTATGCAAAATGATATTTCATAGCACTCAAATAGTTTTAACAACCCAATCAGATATAAATTTGCAATTTTAGAAAGCTTTACAAAATTATAGCACATTGCAGTTTGGGTGAGAAATAAAAGGAAAGCGAGATTTTTGATAGATCACAAAATGTTCCTGCCCTTAACAATCTTAAATGTCAGTCTGTGTCTGATTTTGTGTTAAACTCATGCTGATTGCACCAGACTAAAGTCGAAATCACTTCGTATACAGCATGTACTTCAAAAGTGAAGATGAAGTTGCTTTATTCTTCTTCCTATATGCCACTTCAAGGGCATACTGTATAACAAATATCATTTAAAACTTCTAAGATCTGCAAATACAGTTCAGCTGTTTTTTTGTCGTTGTATTTTTACATTCATTAAAGCCCTTTGTTAATCAACATGTAGCCCAGTTATACTCAAATGAAGCATTAAAAATGATTTGCGGTTGAATAAAAAATAAAACAAACTGAAGGTGTATTTGGGCAAAAATACACCTCACCACTGTGCCCATCAACTGCACGAATGTCCCTCATCCTCCTCAACTTGCTTTACAACCAGGAAACAGCAACCCTGGGTAGGGATGGGTATTGTTTAGGTTTTATCCGATACTACTACCAAACCGGTACTTTTGAAACAGTGCCGGTGCTTAAACGGTGCTTGAACCGGTGCTTAAAGAATCAAGAACACAAACTTTGTCCTAAAACCTCTCATGTTCAGCTGTTTTTTTTGTAAAAAGATAACAATGTTAGCATTTTCTGTAGCTATAGGGGATTTATGGTATCACTCTTGGCTGGAAGCAGTGCTTAATCAATGGGGGAAAAAAACACCAACACTGTCCAAAAAACTCTCATGTTTAGCTGTTTCCCACTTTTTCTTTGGTTATTTTAGCCTTTTTGGCCAGGGTGAAGGGAGTATCTGCCATCAAACAAGAAGACAGCCGCATGTAACTACGACGGTGTTTAGCTCACCTTACATACATTAATGTAATAACGTGTGTGTGTATTTTGCTTTCAACCACCGTGTGTGGCCGTGAATTCACAATAAATAATCCAAAAACTTTAAGCATGGAAAATAATGGAACACCTTTAAGATTTACAGTTGACACGTATGACTCCAGACGGATAGGTTGGGAACTAACATTTCTGACATCTGAATATTTGCACAGACTAATTTTCCCCTAATTCTTTCTGTTGTCAGGCAAAGGGCCTAATGGAGTTCACGTGTGCATTTTAAATTATACTAGCTTCTTTTGTAAGCTAATAGTGGGTTGTATTGACATGTTGTTACAGTATTTCATTTCATAACATAACAAACAAACAATCACTTTGTGACAGCGGGAAGGAAAAACTCCATTTTGACAATAAAAGACCTCCAACAGAACCAGGTTCATGAAGGCTTTTCAGGGAGTTTTTAGGGCAGCCCGATAATAATGAATTACATTAGTTAAAGCTAGAAATAATAAATGGATTAACTAGTTTTATTAGAGACAGGGTATTTCTAATTTTAGAGATATTGCACAAATGCAAGAAAGTAGTCCTCTACAGGCTTTTATTATGTGCTCAGACATATACTAGTCAAAAATCATTCCAATATTCCTCATTGTGTTACAGCAGATGTGAGAAACCTTTATTAGTGCCATTAGAAAGGTTACTTATCAAGGAAGTGGCTGGTACTTGACCACTTCCTGGGGTCCTACTGTATGTGTGCATACGTCTGAATGCTTTAACTTTTCTTATTTAACCTAAAAATTATTCTACTGAGTGAGGTTGACAACTAAACTTAAATAAGCACTTGACCTCAACTTTGAGCAGATATCTTTGCAATAACAACCAGATGAAAACTGTGCATAGGATCATGATGCTGTTGCTTGATCTAATTAGTTTCTTTCAGAATATCAGACATTTGACTTTATATTTCTTCTCGTGAAATCAAAATAGTCTGGAAATGTGTGTGAACTGGTATCTCTCTTCACAGGTAGCTGTTTCCCTGAAATGGTCTATTTGCTCCTACTAAGATCATAAAAAGCATTTAGAGCCTGCTTAAAAAGAAAAACCACCTCCTATAGTATCTCTCTCCATAGTAGCCCTCACCTGCAACGCTAACACTAACTGCCATCCCCACAGCCCTCCAAAAGTCATGCTGACCTGGCTAATGTATTCTGAAGAAAGAAGGAAAAGCTGTTTTCAGCATTGTGTGTAAATCTAAATTACAATTTGTCAGAGGTGAGTGCATCCAATATTAGAGATGCCTAAGTAACCATTATTTACTTTTTCATGTTCTGTGGCAGTTCTGGGTAAAATAGAGGGTGAATTCAGACTGGGCTGGGGTTTAGTGAATGGTCAGCATTTTTTATTGCTTGCAGGAAAACTGCCTGTGGGGATAAAAAGACCAGTGTGTGGAAAAATATTAGACACTACCTATTGAATGACATTTTTTTTTTTAATTTTCTTGAGCCATCCTGCCTTACAAACCCAGGCATATACAGGAAATGTATTATGCCCCCCCCCCCCCCCCTTTCTTTTATTTGGTTTTATTTATTTATTTATTTATTATTACGAAGACATTTTCCTAAGGGACTTTCTCAAGGCAGCAGGGACTACAGAGGAAAAATGAAAAATTCTAACTTCTGGGTTATGAGATTTTGTCATTCAAGCGAAATAAATAAAGAATGGAAATGGGATCCTCCTGGGTTGAGTATTGGGAAGAAGACTAACAAGGTTCAAGGTCATATTGCTTATACCTCTGCCTTTTCATAAATTAATCAGCAAACTGCTAAAAAGTGTAACTACCTCTTTATAAGACTTGATTTTTGAAAATAAGATATTTAGATGGCATCAATATGTTTTCATCTGCATAGGGGATGAGAAAAATGTGTCTATTTGCAGCCCATTCCTCTCTGATTAACTCCTCTTCTCTTTATTAATGGATATTAGAGTCCTCCTGCTAGTTTTCTTTTGCTTTGTGTTCCTGCAGACTGTAATTGTTGCTGTGATTTTAATATCTACCTCAAACAATCCCAGGCAAGTATTTGCTCTCTCATGACTCCATCTCGGTGTGTTTTGTTGTCCTGTCAACAATTCTTTGCTTAATTCTTTTGATTAAAACACTTCTAATTAACTATACAGGTACTCCATCTGAGCAAAGAATTTGATTATTTGCAGTGGCCTGTTTAGTCTTCGACAGGAAATTGATTCCTGACTGGTTCTCCTAACCGATTTAATTCAATACATCTGAAAAGAAAAAAAAAACATATAAAGAATAATTCAGATGAAAATAACATCCAGTGTCCACCACACATTTTGGTTGTTATCGCAGATTAATTCTCCTCTGCTGTGATTGTAGCATATGCTACAGCACACCACAAAATACATGTATTCCATATCCTGGTTTACTGTAAGTCTTCTTTATACTACACCTGAAAGTTAGAGTGAAAAATAACCTGTTTTTCTTGGATGTTTGTGGCTCATTATAGTTAAGCCTGGGGACAGTAATCTATGAGATTACAAATAAGTGGGTCCTGCTGCTGGAAGGCAGGATCTGTGCATTTTTGCGTGGGGAGAAGGAATTTGGCAGGCTGCTGTCAAGCCAGTGGATCAAAGTCCTTTTCCCACTGCAGTGGCTCATCACAACAACAGAGAATGAGAGAGTGAGCGAGGGAGAGAGAAAGAGGGAGAGAGGAAGAGAGACAGAGATAAAGGGAGACAGAGATCTTGGAGGAAGACAGCTTACGCCACTCATGGTTGGCTTACTGTGCACACTTGCTTCACATTTGAGATCCAAAGCCCATACTGAGCGTAGCTCAATAAAGCACTCAAGTCAGCAGGGGAGACTAGATGTGCTGTCAGTGTCAGTACATCCAAATGGATTGTGGCAGTGACACATGAGCATGTACAGAAGCAATCTCTCCATGCAAAATGTGAAAAAACGATGTCAACGTTTGAAAAACTGTACCAAACTTTTAAGATTTATGCCTGCAGAGAAAATTATAGTGGATCATGCCGCTGTAAACATACTGTATTGAGAGCTGAGACATTAGTTAATGGTTGAATGTGTTTTTACGCTAGAGCAACACTTTGAAAAACTTTACAAGCTATCATTAGACTTGAAACTTTACCTGCTGCCTTGTACTGCACATCCAATTGCTCACATCTTTTATCGAGCAAGTGCACATGTAATCCATATATCCTCCATATCGCTGCAAAATCCAATGTGGACCATTTTTCCTTCGTGCACTCTATGGTGCACAACAGCATAAAATCTGTATTTGTCTAGGGGCAATTTCGTGTGAGCTGATATCTGTGGACATTAGAATAATGCCCCAGTAATGAAAGAAAAGCAGATTTGTGCAGACAAAAAGTATCTCAATTACAAGTTTTGTATTACTTCACTACTAAAATGCTCCCCTTGGGCAAGCATCCTATACCAAATAGTTTCAATAGACAGTGGTCAACCACAATGTCAGGGAAAGTGTAGCCTGATTTTCTGAGTCCTTGCTCAAACGGAAATACTTCTTCTATATCAAATTATCAAACACTGATGATACATACAAAAAAAAAATAGTGTGCTTACATAATGCAACAGATTATGCATATTTAAATTCTTCTCATATATCTACACTATGTTTAGATGTTCACTTGGTAACTTAAGAAGTATCTGCAGTGCCTGTCACAGTTTGTGAGGTATGTCTCTCTGTCTCTCTCTTGGCATTCATTATTAATCAGAGAGCGTTCTTTTTGGTTTCATGATCGCTTTGATAATCAAGGTTGCTGATAGGAGAGCACACATTCAAAATTGATAGTTTGAGCCTGGACTACTCAAGGGACAAAAGTGTTAATTAATTAAGCAGTAAGGTGAACAGAAAGCGCTTGGGCTGTACCCAGAATTGTATAACCCTCCTGAGACTTTACTACAGATGCATTCAGCTGCATCAGTCAAACTACATTAGTGTCGCAGACCAACAACCGATGTTTACCTGTTTGTCTTTTCTTTTGTTACTTTTCCGTGTCTAACAATAGTAAATCTCAACAACTAAGTTTTTTTGTTTGTTTTTGTTTATAATTCAAGTATTTATTAGATTTTGCATTTTATAACAGCAAATACAAAAATGCAGCAACCAAAAGCAAGAAGCACACAAACAAAAAACAAAACACAGAACAAAACAAAAGCAGTGAGGTTTTAACATTTGTTGTATTAAGCTCAAATGTCCAAGTCAGGTAGACATGTAGGTGCAAAAATTGTCCCACTGTTCCACCACAGCTTCCGTCACATGATGTAACTTTCCCAACATCTTTTCGCACGCAACATTTCCAATCATTCTTTCTTTCCATATACTAAGTTTTTTTTTAAAAAGGTGCCAAACATAGAAAGTCCAGTTTTTGTTGGGTGCTGTCACACCTAAAGTTTGTCTACTGGTTCGGATGAGTTGCCAAGTTTGTAAACTTGTAGTTTTTTCAGTGGTTTGGTTTCTTTTCATGCAGAAAAAACTCCAAGTGAACCAAAACGCAGCACTATAAACCACATGAAAACATTAACTCCACTTATTGGCCATGAACTGACCAAGGAACTGATCGTGGACTTCAGGAAGACCAGGAAACACTTGACCCCTGTTTCAATCCAGGGGGTCAGTGTTGACATTGTGGAGGACTATAAATACCTTGGAGTACACATTGACAATAAACTGGACTGGGCTAAAAACACCACAGCACTTTACAGGAAGGGCCAGAGTCGTCTCTATTTTTTGAGGCGACTGAGGTCCTTCAACATCTGCCAGAAAATGCTGAGGATTTTCTATGAGTCTGTGGTGGCCAGTGCGATCCTCTATGCTGTTGCATGCTGGGGGAGCAGGCTGAGGGTCGCAGATGCCAACAGACTTAATAAACTGATCCGTAAGGCCAGCAATGTTGTGGGGATGGAGCTGGACTCCCTCAAGGTGGTGTCGGAGAGGCGGATGCTGTCCAAGATAAAGACAATGTTGGATAACACCTCCCACCCACTCCATGACATGTTGGTCAGTCACAGGAGCTCGTTCAGTGAGAGACTGAGATTACCGAAAAGCACCACTGAACGACACAGGAAATCATTCCTGCCTGTGGCCATCTCCCTGTACAATGCATCCACTTAACACACTGTTTGCTGCTACAGCTACACATGTTTCTTTTCCAGCTATTTATTTATAAGTGACTTATGTATGTATGTATGTATATATATATTGTACTATTCTTAGTTAGCGTATTGTCTGTCTTGTCTTAATGTTGGTTTAAAATGGAGCACTGTAACAAAAAATAATTTCCCCCAGGGATCAATAAAGTATTCTGATTCTGATTCTGATTCTGATATGGCCGGGGCGAAACCAAAAAAGTAATTGAAGGATGGAAGTGCTGTGTTCGGAACTAGCAAGAAACATTTACTTTAAATTTGTTTTTCCTTTTTACATTTTGCGTTCTCTGCATATCTACAGTAATCTGCCACTTCCCAGAAGGCAACAAACTTACAGCTGACTGTCTTTAGCTCAGTTTTGCAGTATATAGCTGTATTGGTGCAAGGTTGGTTCATGTTCTCACTATAACTGAATTGTTCTGAAGTTGTCACACAACTGCACTGAGATTTTCCACAACCAAATCTGATTACTGAATTCACATTTGTATAAGTAAACTTCACCAAGGAGGAAAACTAATCAGAGTTTGATTTAAACTGCTCAGGTGAGCAGTGGTTGGTAGTAGCTTGGACTGTCCCAAATGATCAAATCAATTGCAAATCAAATCTTAGACTGGGTTTTATGACCACAAATGTGGAAAAAAACATGATCATAAACACAAGTTAAAGAAAATGTCTGAACTGTTATTTTAGCTCTATGTGCAACCAAGGTGCAGCATCTGGAACTGAAAGATTAAGCCAGAAGTGGCAAAAACTGTGGTTCCTCTATGTGCCTCTATGTCTTGTTATGGTCGTGTGGCAGCAGGATTTGGATCCAAATGCAGGATGCATGAGATTGAATGTAACCCCAAAAGGAAAATTTATAAAAGATCAAAACCAAGTGATCAAAAACAAAAAACAAAACAAAGGCATCAGCCAGGCTGGAGCTAATCATCTAGAAAACATTTAGAAAAGTAGGAAAGTAAGAAAAACTAACAAGTGCATGTGGTGCAAGGAAAGCACACTACCACGTGGGGAGGACGTGACAAGAAACTGAGGAAAACAGGGCTTAATAACACACATGAGGTAAATGGGGAGAGTTAAAAAGCTTGACCCAAGATAAAACATACCAGGTAAAAAATCTAGCCGTCCATTCTTTGCCGCTTATCCTCATCAGGGTGGGCTGGCGCCCATCTCAGTTAATATAGGGTGAGAGGCGGGGTACACCCTGGACAGGTCATCAGTCACAGAGAGACAGACAACCAATCACACAATTTACAGAATCATCTAGTTAATTTGAAACTAAAAGTTTTCAGCAGTTTTTTATTTTTCACTTTCACTTACATTTTACATCAGAAACTGCTTAAGATACTTTTTGCTTACATTTGATTTTGAATCCTCCTGATTCTCTGAATCGAGAAAATGGAAAACCTACCCAATGAACAAAGATCAAAAAAGTTGACTATTTGATTGTAGCTTGACAAGGAAACATTTATACCTGTACGATCAGCTTGGAGAATTCATGGGTATTGTACTGTTGCACCCAATGTGACCCAGTGTCCTATATTGAGATTCACAGCCAGCTAAACTCTCTCTTGCATCACTTCCTCCAAGGAACAGGCACGTGTTGTATTTGGACAGGATTTAATGCAAAAAAGTGTGAAACTGAAATGATACAGAATACAGAAATGTCACATAAACATTAGCTTGGGTTGAACTTAAGTGGACATATAAAACACATCAAAAGTTTCCAAATCACTTCAATAATGTCATATACCCTCTCTTAAAGGTAAACACAATTAAGAAACTTACTCATATTGCCACTCAAAGGGATTTAACGGAGTGGATGGCTTTGGATCGGAGGAAAACACACCATGTCTTGCTTCACTCATGAGCAAACACTTCCTATCACACTTCTTTTAGTGACTAATTGGCTCAACATAGCAAACTGTGCAAACCTGCGCCCCCTATAGGCCTGGAGAAATAACATACAAACAGTTCCAGTACACTCCCCGCCTGGCATTATTTTAAGATTGCCACTAGACCCTATTTACACATGAGACCAATCTCTCAGAAGAAGGATACAGTCCGAAATGGGTCTACAGAATGTCTTTGCAATCTTGTCGCGTGTCACCTTCACTTCCATCTTTCTGACAACTCCATCTCTGCTTGGAAGTGTCTTCACGATGACACCCATAGGCCACTCATTTCTTTTTAGTTGCTTGTCCTTCAGAAGAACAACGTCTCCTTCCTTCAAGTTTGGTTTGCTGCGCTGCCATTTCTGACGACCTTGGAGCATGTGGAGGTACTCCCTCTGCCACCTGGCCCAGAATGTGTCGGCAAGGGCTTGAACTCTCTTCCACTGCCGTGTATATATGTCGGCCTTGGTGAATTCCCCAGGTGGAGTTGGAATCGGATCGAACTTCTGGGTGAGCAGAGCTGAGGGGGTCAGGATTAAGGGAGCGTCTGGATCCGAGGAAACGGGTACAAGTGGCCTTGCGTTGATAATAGCCGTGACTTCCGCCATTAACGTTGTCAGGACCTCGTGAGTTAGAGTAGGGTTTCCTGCTTGTAGGAGCATTGAGTCCAGGATGCGTCGTGAGATGCCTATCATACGCTCCCAGGCGCCACCCATGTGAGATGAGTGAGGAGCATTAAACACCCAGGAACACCTCTGCTTGCGTAGGTAGTCATCCACACTTGTATCACCAGGTTTTGGGGAATGCAACTTTAGGTCCTTGGAGGCACCAATGAAATTGGTTCCGCAATCTGACCTCAACTGTTTGGCAGGGCCTCTGATCGCAAAGAACCTGCGAAGAGCATTGATGAAACTGGAAGAGCTGAGAGTTTCAATCACTTCAATATGAACAGCCCGTGTAGACATGCAAGTGAACAAGACTGCCCATCTCTTACTGTTTGCATGACCACCTTTGGTGCGGCGTGTTGAAACCTCCCACGGTCCAAATACATCGAGGCCAACATAAGAGAATGGGGGGTCCGTCTGAAGGCGTTCGGCAGGTAAGTTAGACATGATTTGCTGCTCTGTTCTACCTCGAAGCTTTCTGCAGGTGACACATTTGTGGATTACACTGCTGATAGACCTCTTAGAACCAACTACCCATAAGCCACTTGCTCTCACAGCCCCCTCAGTGAAGTGTCTTCCTTGGTGCTGGGTGGCTTCATGGTGATGTCGAATGAGCAGTGTTGCAATGTGATGCTTCCCTGGTATCAGAAGAGGGTTAGCCTGATGACTCGGCAAGCCAGACTCTGCAAGTCGACCTCCTACTCGCAATAAGTTTTTGCCATCGACGATGGGATGAAGTTTGTGAAGAGCACTGTTGCGAGGTAAGTCTCGTTTCGCCATGATGCATTTTATTTCTTCTGCATAGGCTTCACGCTGGACACACCTGATGATTGTGTGCTCTGCTTCATATAACGCTTCATCTGTGAGACTAGCCTTACAAAGATGCCAGCCGCTACAGGCACCACCATCTTTAGACTTGAAACTGTGGGAGATGTGGCGAAGGTAGGCCACCGCTTGGACAAGGGAAGTCCATTTTGAGAATCTTTCAAAGCGTGATGAACCCAAGGAACCTGGAGCAGTTGTGGTCACAAGCACATTGACGTTACGTCGAATTTCAATGTCCGACTCTGGATCGACGAGTTCAAATGGACCCTTTTCTGGGGAGAGAGTCTCGTGATTGAGAAGAAATGCTGGGCCGTACAACCATGAAGTACCAGAGAGTTTGTCTGCTGGTACAGACCGAGAGCCATGATCGGCAGGATTGTGCTCTGATGGGACGTATCTCCATTGATCTGGTAGGGAAGACTGCTTGATTCTCTGTACACGATTGTTCACATATACATGGAATCTTCTGTTTTGATTGTTAATGTATCCTAACACCACTTTACTGTCAGTGTAGAATGTTGTCTTGTCAATCTTTACGTTTAGTTCTACTGTGAGAAGCTCTGACATCTCCACAGCAAGCACTGCAGCGCACAGCTCTAATCGAGGAATGGTCGGTTCTGGTAAAGGAGCTAGTTTGGCCTTACCCATAACGAATCCGACCTCACTGTGCCTATCTTCATGTGTGACCTTCAGGTAAGCTACCGCAGCGATGGCTTTCACTGAAGCGTCTGAGAAAACACAAAGTTCGATGAATGTGGCTTGTGAGATGGAGAACGTGACGTAGGGGCGGGGAATGTGCAGGTTTGTGAGACTTCGTAGCGAGTCATGCCACCTTCTCCAGCCGTCGTACATGTCTTGGGGTAAGGAACTGTCCCACTCAAGGTTGCCGCTGGAGAGCTCTCTGAGAAGAAGTCTGCCTTTGATGGTTACAGGTGCAAGCAAACCAAGAGGGTCAAACAAGCTGTTCACTGTTGAGAGTACGCCCCGGCGAGTGAAGGGTTTTTGCTCTTGTGGAACGTGGAATGTGAACGTGTCTGTTGTGGGGTTCCAACTTACCCCCAAGCTGCGCTGGACTGGAAGCTCATCTGTTGTTAAATCGAGATCTTTGATATCTTTGGCCCTATCCTCAGGGGGGAATGCACTCACCACTTCCACTTTATTGGAAGCAATCTTGTGGAGACGTAGATTTGAGAGGGCAAGCATTTTCTGAGTTCTCTGTAGGACATCAACAGCCTCAGCTGCAGTTGGGAAAGACTTTAATGCGTCATCGACATAGAAGTTGTGCTCTACGAAGTCTCGGGCATCAGTTCCATACTCGCTTTCTGCTTCCCTTGCTGCCAGTCTCAGCCCGTAAATTGCCACTGCAGGGGAAGGACTGTTACCAAAGACATGCACCCTCATTCTGTAGTCTACTACGTCTTTGCCAAGGTCGTTGTCTTTGTACCAAAGAAAGCGAAGGTAGTCTCTGTGGTCTTCTTGGACCACAAAGCAGTAGAACATTTGTTCAATGTCAGCTGTGACTGCGACTGGTTCTTTCCTGAAGCGAAGCAGCACACCCAAAAGTGTGTTGTTCAGGTCCGGGCCAGAAAGCAGCACCTCATTGAGGCACACTCCATCAAACTGTGCACTCGAATCAAACACAACGCGTATCTTCCCTGGCTTTTGGGGATGGTACACACCAAAAATGGGGAGATACCAGTTCTCTTTGTCTCTATTGGGAGGTGGTGCGAGCTCTGCATGTTGGTTATCTAGCATTTTCTGCATGAATTCCACAAAATGTGTTTTCATTTCTGGTTTCTTGTCGAGCGTACGTCGTAACGACATCAGCCGTTGGTAGGCGTAGGACCGGTTATCCGGGAGTTTGCGTCTGGGGGTTCGGAACGGGAGTGGTGCAACCCAGCTGTTTGTATTGTCCTTGAAGAAGCCTGCCATCTTTTTCAAAAAGATTACATCTTCAGCTGAATGAGCAAGGTGGTTGTCGTTGCTGGTGTGACAAAACACAGAGTCTCCCAAATTCTCAGCCGTGGGCTTTTGGTGTGAGAGAGCAGATGGCGGTTGACTGGAGATGGCTTTGGTTTGGCTCAGACTGAAGTCCTCCTTTACACTAAGGTGACTGTCGCAGGGAGTGAGATAGCTTGGGCGCCCATTGTCCAATACATAGGTTTTCAGAACATTCACTTTACTTGGCTTGTGGGCATTACCAAGACACACATCGCCAATGATAACCCAGCCCAGGTCAAGCTTCTGTGCGAATGGGTCATTATCTCTGCCATTGATTTGCTCCCTCACTTTGTGAACTCTCAGAAGGTTGCGTCCTATCAGCAACAGAATGTCTGCACTTGGGTCGAGAGGTGGTATTTGAGCAGCTATTGCTTTCAGGTGCGGGTGGTGTAAGGCAGCTTCTGCAGTTGGCACCTCTTCCCTGTTGTTGGGGATGGCATTGCACTCAATGAGCGCGGGGAGAGGGAAACTCATTTTTCCATCTAATGACTCAACCATGTAGCCACATGCTCTTCTACCAGTCGTGTGTGTTACACCACTACAAGTTTTCAGCATGTATGGTTCAGGTGTGGTTTGTATGTTAAATATGTCAAAAAACTCTGTCTTTGCAAGTGACTGGTTACTTTGATCGTCAATTATTGCATACATCCTTCTGGCGTTGTCTCGCTGACCCTTGGGATAGACTTGCACTAAGCAAACCTTAGAACAGGATCTCCCTGTGATTTTATTTCCACATACCTCTGTGCATGTGGCAGTAACATCCGGGTCTTGTGGATTTGCTTGCTCCCCGCCGTGCACTTCAGGAGATGAAGGAGGTCTGAGCATTTGCTGTGTTGGGGCAGGATGAAGAGCTGCCAGGTGTTTCTCACTATTGCACTCTTCACACTTAATCATGACTGTACAGTCTTTGGCTTGGTGGCCGGTGGAAGCAAGGCAGCGGTAACAAATGCTATTGTCTCTGAGGAACCTCTTCCTCTGCTCAAGCAGCATAGCTCTAAAGCCCCTGCATCTTTTGAGTGGGTGGGGTTTGTGATGTATGGGGCACTGTCTTTCAATGTCTTCGTCTGCTTTTTTTACCTTTGATCCCTCTGATGATATGTCCATCTTGTGCACTGTAACCGATGACCTTTGGTTGTGGTTACTTAACGGTTTTTCTTTTCTGTAGCTGGACATGTGGTTGGCATAGGAAAGAGTCGTGTTGAAAGGTGTGGTAAAGCTTGGATCATTCCTTGCTTTTGCTTGACGTTTCACAAATTCGACAAAGAATGAGAATGGTGGGAAGCTAACATTGTGGTCTTCTTTAAACTTTGACCCTACCATTGTCCACTTCTCTTGAAGATGGAAGGGCAGCTTCTCCACAATTGGATGTACTCCCCTAGCTGTGTCGAGGTAACTTAAACCAGGCAAATAACCATCTAGCTTTGCAGCTTGGAGTTCACACAGCAGATCTGATAGGTCGCGAAGCTTGTGTGGTTCTTTACTGGAGAGCTTTGGAAAGTCTCGTATTCGGGCAAACAGGGAGTTTTCTATTGCTTCTGGTGAGCCGTAACATTCCTCTAGTCTCAACCATATCATGTTCAGACCGGCAGGTGGATGCTTTATGTTGACTGCTTTTAATCTCTTGGCGTGTTCAGAAGACTCTGGGCCTAACCACTTAATGAGTAGGTTGATTTCTTCAGTGGCTGTTAGACCAAGGTCCCTAACAGTGCTCTGGAATGTGGCTTTCCAACTAAGGTAATTTTCTGGCTTGTCGTCAAATTTAGACAGCCCTCCAGTTATTAGCTGACTCTTGGCTAAGAATCTGGCGAGGTCGCTTGCTATGGTGTCTGCATTATCATTTGAGCTTAATCCGTGCTGCAGTTGTAATGCATCGTGGAGAGTCTGTGGACTTACATCTCTTTGTAGTCGTCTCTCTGCCCCATCTTGTGGCATGAATGAGTACTGCACTGGCTCTTGTTTGGGACAAAGAGGTGTGTACATTACTGGTTGTTTGGATTGTTCATTCTGATATTTACTGTCATCATGGTGAGATGTAATGTCTGGAACCAGGTCAGTGTGGCTGTGTTTATTTATGTATTCACTCACTTTTTGCTCTGGGGTTACTTGTAGGGGTGACAATGGCCACTCTTCCCCTGATTCAGCTTTGTCAAATTGAGCTGCTGCTGACTCCATTACCTCTGCTTTAGCCAAGGCTGCATCTGCTTCCTTTTGGAGGTTGATTACATCCAGAGTTGCTTCTAGACGGGCCTTTTCTACTTTAATGTTCATCTCCTTCTCAGCGTAAGCTAATCTGGCTTTTGCTGCTTGAGCTTCTGCTTGTGCCCGCGCTGCTGCCATACTGGCTCGGGTTGATGCTGACGACCTGCTTGAACATGCTGCAGATGATCTAACAGTCAGTTTTCCTGAAGACTTTGAGGACCTTCTTGAGCGAGTGGACCTTGCTTCCTCGTCGTTTTGACCTTCAGCCTCTGATTTCTCCATGTTAGAGTAGAACTGTCACTCGACGTCCCTCGCAGAGCGCTATGATTTCACTGTACTGTTGCACCCAATGTGACCCAGTGTCCTATATTGAGATTCACAGCCAGCTAAACTCTCTCTTGCATCACTTCCTCCAAGGAACAGGCACGTGTTGTATTTGGACAGGATTTAATGCAAAAAAGTGTGAAACTGAAATGATACAGAATACAGAAATGTCACATAAACATTAGCTTGGGTTGAACTTAAGTGGACATATAAAACACATCAAAAGTTTCCAAATCACTTCAATAATGTCATATACCCTCTCTTAAAGGTAAACACAATTAAGAAACTTACTCATATTGCCACTCAAAGGGATTTAACGGAGTGGATGGCTTTGGATCGGAGGAAAACACACCATGTCTTGCTTCACTCATGAGCAAACACTTCCTATCACACTTCTTTTAGTGACTAATTGGCTCAACATAGCAAACTGTGCAAACCTGCGCCCCCTATAGGCCTGGAGAAATAACATACAAACAGTTCCAGTACAGGTATGCTGCCTGCTTTGGTAACTTCTGTGAATGTGTTACCTCTAGCTACAATTCTAATTAAATGAGTTAAATAAAAGCCTCTATGCTTCTTATTGTTTACTTAAATTTTGATTCTAGTGGATTTGCAATGTTCATTGTTGCACCAGAATGTAAAGAAATATACAGAAACATCTTGGCTTTAAAGAGCAGGTTAAAGAGGAATAAACATAGACAGAGTTAAGAAAACCACCCATCTTCTAACCCAGCGGTCCCCAACCCCAAGGCCGTTTGGTACCGGGCTGCGAGAGTTGAGGCTCGGGTGTGAAATTTATGGTTTTCAGGGTTTTTACTGTTATTTTTTTATTTTTATCGTTTTTATCATTAACTCAGGATCTTTCCCAGGATCTTTTCCGGTGTGTTATGAATAAATCTTATCTTAGAGTTTGTTTGCTTTACTTCTAAAATTATATAGCCTCAGAACTGAAATGCTTTCATTTTCATATGTCGTGATTTTAGAGGGATTTATAGATGCCCTAGACCTTCTGCACAACAGAGACATGAAGACCACTTTCATAACAAACTGTAAGCAGTAATAAGGGAGCGGCTCCTTGATGGAGCAGCAGTTTCAGAAGATGCAGGCTGAAAAATTTTAGAAATTATGAGTAATGGCTTCAGCAGTGGAGGACCCAAACAGAGGACACAGGAGACCAATCAGACAGCCAGTCAGTGGTCAGTCAGTCAGCAGACAATGCAGGCAGGGGCAGACAAAAGGCAAAGTCTATAAAAAGGCACAAGGTCATTCATGAGGAGCCTTAACAAGGAAACTAACAAAAATGCACGAGGAGAAATTAAACTAGAAACATAAGAACAAAGTCATCAGGCGATCGTGGCTCAAGATTTGGGAGTTTGCCTTGTAATCGGAAGGTTGCCGGTTCGAGCCCCGGCCTGGACAGTCTCGGTCGTTGTGTCCTTGGGCAAGACACTTCACCCGTTGCCTACTAGTGGTGGTCAGAGGGCCCGGTGGCGCCAGTGTTCGGCAGCCTCGCCTCTGTCAGTGTGCCCCAGGGTGGCTGTGGCTACAATGTAGCTTGCCATCACCAGTGTGTGTTACACTGGATGTGTAAAGCGCTTTGGGGTGTCTTAGGGACTAGTAAAGTGCCATACAAATTTACCATTTACTAAAGTCAAAATGCAGACTATAGAAAGTAACAAGACCTAGAGCTTGTTACTAGAGCTATGACATTATGCTTAGTGTTTATGCTTTAAGTCAAATAAAAATCTAAATTTCCAGTGTCCCTTATATATACGTCCCTTACACAAACTGTTAGACAGTTAAGGTGCAGAATACTGATAACACTCACGTGGTTTAAATGTCTAAAAACTTCACTGCTCTGTTTTTGTTTAGAGCTTGCCACTAACTTCGCGTTTTAAAGGCAAAAATTATATTTGTAAGTAAAATGAAGTACACTGAAACCTATACTGAAGCAGCATTGATAGAGTCACCAACAAACCTCTCAAAAGATCTTTTCTCTTGAAAAGGATGAAAAGGAGAAAGAAAATGTATCACTTTCTTCTTAAAACGTTCAGGGTGAGGAAAAACATGTCAGTGGTTCTGCTCCTTGAGTTGTTTGTAGTGAATGATAAAATATCAGTAGAACGAATGCATGTGTTTTAATAATAAAAGATAGCAGGTACCTCTGCTCTTCTGCATCTTATCATCCGAGTCTCTGCTTATGAACCAACATAACATTTCCTTTTGTCCTCAATAAAAAACAAATGGAAGCTCATAAAACATGAGAAAACTCATAACCCAGAGAAAATAACACTAGACAAATTGTTTTCGTCAGCAAAAGGGGGTACATCCAGTCTCCAAAAAACTTGATCCTCCTGACAAGTCAAGAGAACAGTTACAGTGAACAACAAACAAATGAAATACTTTACAACATTTTTAGTTTAATATCCAACATGTAGCGAGACAAAACAACGGGCTTCGACATCTTCCTGCTTTAATAGACATGAATTTCTGCATTAAGGAAGATAAACAGAAAGAAACTCTTTACTTTTAAAGTGTCTGCATAGAAAATGAAGTAGAGGATAACACCTAGTCAATGTGTACGTCTCTGCAACAGAGAAATTGTTTCTGTGAAAATTGTTGACTATGTGGGCTCATAAAGCATAGCCATTCCAGTAAAGATAAGGAAGATGTTGTAGAAGACTAACTTGTCAAAGTGTTGCTTGACTGCATTGATTTACACATATTTCTTGAATCTGAGCATTGTAGGAGCTGTCATTGAAAATAATAACTCGCGAGCAAGATATAAAAGGATTGACGTTATCAAGATAAGAAGGGACTGACCACAGCAACAAAAACCAAAAAAACAACAGATAAGAGGAAGACACAGAAATATTACTTTCATCTCACGTTCTTCTGTATTTGTGAAGGCTATATATCAGTATTGCTATGTTTGCATGGGATATATTACTGCACTATGAAAAATAAGTTCCTGTTTCATATTTCTCCAGGCTAAATACTAACTGATGAATACCATGATTGCAACTATTTTTTTCCATCTGTTTTTCTGCATTTGTTGCATTTCTATGCTGATCACATTGTGTTAACAAGCAGATAGTTGGGTGTGCCCAGGTGCTGGGACAACAGAATATGTGAATGTACACTATACAGGTCATCGGATGTTCAAGATGGGCTTTACGTCTACCAACAACTGCTCACACTGCCAAACCAATTCACCGGACAATTATATCCACGCTCTTTGGTTCTGTCCACCAGTTCAGAAGTTTTGGCGCGAGATATGTGAAGACTTATCGAAGTGTCTGAAATGTAACATTCCAACTTCCCCCTTAGTGTGTTTGTTGGGCAGCTTAGATAATGTCACTTCAGAAAAGAATATCGCCCATATGGTTTTCACTGCCCTATGCATAGCCAAGAAAACAGTCCTCATGAACTGGAAAAATAAAAATAATCTTAATTCTAACCAATATAGAAATTATCTATTAGATTACATTAGTCTTGATACAGCCTCTGCCACCACATCAGATCAATTGCTCTGGGCTCCTTTGATCAGCTCCATCACCTAGTGGGGGTGGGGGGTCATAGTTTGGTCCCGCCTTCACTGTTGTGATTGGTGTGGGGGTAGGGACAGGCTTAGGGCGTCGGGGGGTTCCCCGGAGGCATCTTCCTTGGGGGGCTCAACCCGGGGTAGCGGTCATGTCCGGTTAGGGGCTCTGTTGGCTCTCCGGTGACTGTTTCCTCGCGGCTGCGTGCAGCGGGGCTAGGGGAGGGTCTGTGCTGACGGACGTGGGTTACTGACCTGGTAGCCTGGCTGGCCCTGGGTGGGTCCGGGATGGGCGTGAGGTTCTGGGGGCGCTCCGTCTCTGGGCTGGGACCCGGACCGGGCCTCGGGGGCTTGGGTCCTGGTTGGTGTGTTGCCGGGGTTGTGGGCGGGTGGGTGCATGGGGGCCCAGCCCTGGAGCAGGGTGCCGCCGGTGCGTCGAGCCACCTGGGGGGCTCTTCAACTGGTGGGGGAGATTGTCACATCTTGCAGGAGCTTTCCTCTCCTCAGGAGCTCCCTCTGCAGGAGGGGGAGATACAGGAGAGGTGGAGGAAGATCTCAGCCTGGGTGTTTATTGTCTTATGTAGTCTGGAAGATGAGTGGATGGTGGGGTGGGTGCAGTTTTCTCTGTGGTGGGGTTGGGTGGACTGTCCCGGGCTCTGTGGGGCCGGGCGGCGCTGCTGCACTGGGCCCGGTCTGGATGGGCCTGGGCCCCCTTTCCCTGGCGGGTCGCGGAGTATGGGGGTGCCTACTGGGGTCAGCGGGGGAGCTGGCCCCAGGGAGAGGTCACTTGCCCCTCCCTTCCTTCCCTCCCCATCTCCAGCTGCCTCCCTCTTCCCGCTCCACCACAACCACCCACACATGCAGGGCCTTGGAGTAGGGGTATGTCACCAGGGTGCAGGGGAGGCTATCCCCCCCTCTGTCCCCTTCTGGCTGCCTCTGCCTCAATTTTATCCCACAACTTAGACATTCACATTACTCACACTCTCATTACACATACATATAGGATCTTGGGGGTGGGCACGATACACGGAGTCCAAAGTACCATCAGGGTGTACACCCCACCCCTGGCATCGTTGCCCACCTCTCAATTTTAAATACACGTAGACATTGAGGGCTAGCAGGAGGGTCCATGCGCTTACCTGCTGCTCTCTGGCAGGTAGCTCCATGCCCTCCTGGGTTTTAAATGCACCTTAGAACACACATGCATCAACATTACAATGAGCGGGTGGAGGGAGGTTTGGAGTCTTCTCTCACCCCCGTTCTCTGCGACCTGCTGGAGCAGGGGGGCTAGGAGGAGGAGTTGGCCGTCCGACTGCGGTCTGGAGTGTGGAGCCTTCCTGCTGCTGCGGAGTCGGGGCGGTCTGCCTCCCCCCACCGCAGGGAAAAGGGAAACACCACCTGGGTCTGGGTGCAGTTCCCCCCTCCAGGGGCGGGGGCACCTAGACCCGGTTTGTAGAGTACGCTTGGGGAGTGTGATCGTGTGTACAACGTCTCTTTATGTCTGTCTCCACGTTGGTTGAGTGTGGAGTAAGTGCATATGAGAGCATGAGGGTGGGAATGGATGTTTGTATCTGTGTGTGCCTGTATGTCTGTGTCTATATGTCAGGTTGGGTGTCAGGCGCCACCTCTCTGGGGACATCTCAGGCCCTCCAAGGTTTGGAGGCCTATCTCCCCCTACCACCACTTCCCCTGCCAGTGGCGGACCCCCTCAGACATCGGTGCGTTGGTGGTTCTTTGTGTCCGGGGATGGGCGTCCAGGTACACACCGGCTCACTCCTTGGCGGCCGCTTATCGGGGCCTGGAGCCTGGGGCTCGCTCGGGCCACTTCGGAGGTGGGGTGCCCCCGGCCTCTCGGCCTGGGGCTCGGTCACTCAGGCGCAGCTGGCTGCCGGCTGAGCTCACGGGCGCGTCACTGCAACTCCCCCTGGCTTCTGCTCCGCGGCTGCTGAGTGAGCCCTCATCTGGGACTCTCCTCAGTTCTTTCCGGGACAGTGGCGCAGCTGCCCCTCTGTTGGTCTTCCTTGGTCTCTTGTGTTCTGGGGGCCTCTGGATGTCTGGAGTTTTGATCTCCTCCACACCTGCTTCAAGCCCTGGAGGACGGGGCTGTGGCCCCCCCACACCCTCTAGCAGATTATTACATGAAGGAACCTTTTAAAAAAACAAAAAACAAGCGCGTCCATGCTCACAGGTGTACACACGGGTGATCACACCCACAAACTACACCCTTTTTGGCTCCTACCTCAAAGCACACTGTGTTCTGTTGATCTTATGTGCTGCAAAATAATGTTTAACATTTAGTATTTACTGTCATATTCCCATATATCATTGTGATATTGTTTATTCTATTACTCTTGTTCTCTTCTGCTTGCTTTCTTTTTTCTTTCTCAGCAGGTGATCCAGGTGATTGATATATGCATTTTTTTTCTCTGCCCGTTCTGTTGGTTTTTGTCTTTTGCCCTTCTCCCCCGTCCCTCTTCTCAGCTGTTTCTCTTTCCCTCTTTCTTTCTCCCCTTCTTTCCCCCAGTCAAGTCTGTCCCGTATTCAGTAAGTGAAAATAAAATAAACAATAAAAGGTGAATCAAATGGACCATTACGGCAAGGCTGGGATGGTCAGTTTGGTAAAGTAAATCCGTTGGGCATCTTTCTTTGCCTTTAGACAACAATTCTGAGGGCAAAAGAGCCAAACGGGACAGGCCAAAAAAAAAAAAAAAAAAAGAATATGTGAATGTCAGCATGTTGCTTGAATAGAACTGGACTCTGACTGTCGTGTCTCGGGCTTTGTGATTAAGTTGTGTACAACTAGCAAAGCCTTCTGTTGGAGGTCACATAAAAGAGCTTGTCACATCTAATGTTGCTACACTGTGTTTATTGGAATGCTTTTGCTGATTGAAGAAACTCAAACTCTGACAGAGGTTGTTGTATTGAGTCTGGGACAGCTTGCCTCTTAATGTAACAAAGAGGGAGTGAGATAGACGGTGGAATCACAGGAATAGCTAAGAAGTGGGGGGAAAAAGCTGCTTAAATGTATAAAAAGTTCATGATGGTAAACTGTACAGTTATGAAATTGCCAGGAATCCTGCTTATAAAAGCAAAAATGAAAAGGTTTAGGCACTCAGTAGTTTTCCTTTACCAATAACTTAATCGGTTTCAGAAAATGCCTAAAACCAGTCCATGTTTGTGTATGAATACCATTTGCCTTCAATAGCAGCACCAGTTTGAACTTTGGACTAAATTTTGTCTGTGTTTGGTGCATTGCTTCAAACATCTTGGAGATGCTGTATTGAAAAAAATTGAGACTGTCTCACTTGCTTTGCAGACTGACTTAATGATTCTGAGAAAAGGTTTTTGTATGGATTTTAGTTTGGGCCACATCATATGTTGCAGAACCTTTTCTACTTCTCACTGCTGAAGATACTGTTCTTCTTTTTTCTGGCAAGTGACTATGGACTAGTCAGACACCACTGGTTGGGTATCTTCAGTAATGCAACTTCCAGATTTTGATGCCCATTTTAGAAGTGGAACTGAAATCTTTTGTGAATTTATGGTCCAGCCAAATATTGAAGGCCCGTTTTCACACCCTTGAGTGGAAAATCGTTTCATCATAGTGTTTTAGTTGTCTTAACTCTCACATTTTTTTTGTGTTACAAGCACAACTCAGAGACTCTCACAACACATTCAAGCAAGTGGGAAAACACAACTAAACTCCTAAGATAAATTACCAAGTAAGACAAGAGGATACTTAACTAATTGAGCTAAAAATGAGATACCCTTGCCTCACTGCTCAAGTGAAGAGTAACTTTATACAGCCATTTTTATGTATGCTTGTTGTATTGGAAATGACTCATGATGATATAAGAAATATGCCTGTAAGGACTTTGGGCTCACTGTGCTCTTTCACCACATTTTGCTGTGGTAGCTGTCAGTCTTGTGGTTGCTCTGCACCTATTGATTTTATTTCTGTATGTGGTGGTTCTCAAGCCCTTCTGTTGTAAAGTTGTTCCAAAAGGTCATACCCTCTTCAAGATATATAGAACCTGAACACATCACCCAGTCAGAAAACAAACCATTTCACTTTCAGTACGGCTGGAAAGTTACAGACTTTTCACCCAAGCCTCTTTTTACCAAACGTGCATAGATTTTACATTGTTTTGATGTGTATTTATCTGCACTATTTATTTGCACTTGTATTTGTTATGGTACTGACAGTCCCTCTAGCAACCTCGTCACTCTATTAATTGCTTGGCTGTTTATGTACAGTATGTTGCCTGCACTGACTCATCACTCTTTTGCAGACTTTATAGGTCAGAAAGAATTACATCAGGAGAAATGAGCCATGCATTTCTGTGCCATCTGCAGTACGGAGTGACAAAGTTTGGGAGGGGTGATGGTAGTGCAAACAAGCATTATTTGATGTGAGACTCCAGAGGAAAATCAATATGCTCACTGGAACCAATGATTGACTTAATAGCACATGCAAACCGGAGAGCAAATGTCTGCGCAGTTTGTTATAGATGTTCTGTGCTGATATGATGTTGGTGCCCTGCTTTTTAGTTTAGCACATTGCCTGCTCATAGAACACTCACTCAACTCTCTCCCATTTGGGTTGGAATAATATTTTTGAGGTGAGATACTCCCCTATTCTTTTATACCTGTCAAGCTACAATAGGTGTCAAAGTAAGTATTTTTTTTACTGTATTTAACATTATTTGTGTGTAACTGAATGTGGTTTCTTTTATACTGCATATGTTTTGTTTAGTCTGGAGAGAGGCATCACAGTTTATATGATATGTACTTTGTGTTTGTCCTTACTTAACCAAACATAAAAAGAAATGTCACACACTTAAATTTTGGCTTTATTCAACGGTTTTATAGTGTAATGAAGTTCTGCATTTTATTGCAGTTCCACTTAGTAAAAATTTTAATGTTTATGAGTAAATGTTTGGGTAAAATAAAATAAAATGTGCTGCACTTTCATTTAGACTCTTTAGTTAAACAAAAAGCAAGTGCTGAGAGAGAAGACCAAAATCTGCACACAGGTCATAACACCGACAAAACCTGTCTGTAGGGGGACGTTTCCTCAGATGTTCAGTCTGTGGTGCAGTTAAATTACTCCCCAAATTAATATATTTTTTAAGTTTATTTTTTAAATTAACTGACAGTAGATTATCTGACATTTGAAAAAATAAAAAAAAGTAAAGCTGAAATAGGTCAACTGAAATAATAACAATTAAAAGATGTGGGTTACTGTTTTCCTTCCATGAAAAATACAGAGTTCATTTTTCAAAGCGCTGTAGTTTGTGTTAAAAGCGAATATATTTAACTATAAACTCTGCAATGAGAAGGACCTGTCAGTCTGCCCTTAACTGACAGCACTATGGGCATTCTGCTTCTATCTTTACAGAAATTAAAACCATGCCCAGACAAAGCAGCTTTACACCAAATGTGTGCTATAATTGCTTTTTAGGGATAAAATGAATGCAACTCTTTTTAACAAAATGAATCTCCTTAGTTATGGCTGCACTTTAGAAAATTTTAATGGATAATACAACCCTCCTGGGATGTTAACTCCAGGAAAGCAATTCAGCAAACCCACAAAGTCAGAGGAGAACAGACTTCAAGTGCATTTAAAGGTAAATTTAGGGGTCATTTCCTGCTCTGTATGGCCCTCTGTATGTGAAACTTGAGGCACAGAGGATGTTATGGCAAGTGATATATCCAATGGCAATTCTAGAGACTGCTGGGGCCCTAGGCAAAAGTTCATGGGAGGGCCTTCAACCATAGTTCATTCCTGTTATGTTATGAATAATAAACTAAATAAATCATAAATTAAGTAATTTTTTTGTTATTGTTGGGTCAACTGAAACAATAAAAAGAAATATTTTAAAAGGAATATGTCGAGTGCAATAGATATGCGTGTAATCAATAAAAAGTGTAATTCTCAACTTATAGTCAGCATTATTGGCATTTGGAGGATTTTCTACCATTTACCTGATGCCAGTTTGCAGGGGCATCATACTCAGCAAAGAAGTCAAGACCTCACTCTCCCCAGCTGTGAGCAGCTTTAGTGTGAGCTGGAGGACACCATCTGATGAAACCAAAGAATAACATAATGTGCAAACAGACGAGATCCATCAGCCACTTTGACACTTAGGTCCGCCTAGAATTCTGTCTTAAAAATTATGAACAGAATTAGGAAATGAAGGCAACTCACCAGGAATGAGTCCAAATTATTGCTGGTAATGCAGAATAAGCTCTTGCTGCAGTTGCTGCAGTGACCAAATGGCTCATTACAACAAGTCAGACCTTCTTGGGAAGGCTGTGGAGTGTAATTGGAGCTCAAAGTTCAGTTCCCCTTTTTAAAGATGAAAACCACTACCCCAGTCTGCCAGGCAAAAGCATTCCCTTCACTGTTGCAGAGATGTTTCAACTAAGACAGCTCAAAACATTGAGGAACTTCATCTTATCTACTATCAATTTTTTGTCTCTTTGGTCACAATTTGTAAAAAATAAAATAAAATCATGTTACAATCATGCAAGTTCCTGTGAACACTGAGTACTCATTTAAGAGTAATGCACACCCAATGCACAAAATGCCAATGTGACTTTTGTTGTAGTTGGCAATAGTCTACAGAAATAGGTCAACTATCAATAATTAAAAGAAATTAATTCATGTAATTTTCCAACCATTCTAAGCTGTACAGTAAGAGTTTAAACCTGACTACAATGTCAACAAGACAATAAAGAACTTTTTTTTTTTCAAATAACGTTCACATACAGTACAGATTTAAGGCCATTATGTCATTGGCGGCACCTCCATTATTGCAAAAGGAAGAAAAGCAATTTGTTATCTATGATAAGATTTTTATCTAACACTGGTGTGACACTGAAGTGCAAATAAGCTCTCTAACCACTAACCTGTAGTTGGTACAATCATTTAAACATCAGAGAAAGTGGCCATAAAACCAAAGAGATGAGCTGTATTCTTACAGCACTTATGAGCTTTCATCTGCTTCCAGAGCACATAGTTTGCACACTACGTTCTCCTGTATCATGGAGAGGCTACCTCCACTTCCCCCTCATTACTACACTATTTGAGCAAATACTCAACTTTCTAAATTTAAGCAATCATTATGTTTTATAACGCAAAAAACAGCCCATCAACCGTTTTGCAGAAAATAGAATCCCCTGAGCTGTAGCTACATTTACTAATTGCTTAAGATTTAAGGCTAATGATGGGGATTTTTGCTCTGGAGCCCTGTCAGATCTATTTTCTTCACTTGCTGGTGGATTTTCTTTTTCTTGTGCTTGCAGTTAGTGTCACATTGCACACAAAAAACAGAAGAAATACAACTCTGGGAAACTAGGCTACAAAACTGTTCACACAGCTGTTAAATGAATATATGTCTACTTTCCATCACACTTTTTTATTTATCTGTGGAACAAAAGACACAATATTATCTCCTTTGAATTTCATGACTAGGAAAGTTCTGCCTACATCTACCGTATTTAATTCAACAGCACAAGGTGTAACTCTAAATTGAACCATTCTTTCCTTGAAATCATTTGCTTTTCTCTATTTAATTCATGCAAGTTAAAGCATGAATTATTTTTCTTTATCAGAGAACTTCAATCTATACATCTAAAAACCACAAACCAGGCGAGAAATTTGGGTGTAGTGATGGATGCAGACCTAAACTTAGAAAAACACATTAAGACAATAACAAAGTCAGCTTACTATCACCTCAAGAATATATCAAGGATAAAAGATCTGATGTCTCAACAGGACCTGGAAAAACTAGTCCATGCATTCATTTTTAGTAGGCTTGATTACTGTAACAGCATCTTTACAGGTCTACCTAAAAAATCAGTCAGACAACTACAGCTCATTCAGAACTCTGCTGCTCGAGTCCTCACTAAGACCAAAAAAGTGGACCACATCAGTCCAGCTCTGAGGTCTTTACACTGGCTGCCTGTCCATCAGAGGATAGACTTTAAAGTTCTGATGCTGGCCTATAAAGCTCTGAATGGTTTAGGACCAAAATACATCAGTGACCTCCTGACCCAGTATGAACCTTCCAGATCCCTCAGGTCATCTGGATCCGGTCTTTTATCAGTTCCCAGAGTCAGAACCAGACACGGAGAAGCTGCATTCAGCTTTTATGCTCCTTATATCTGGAACAAACTCCCAGAAAGCCTCAGATCAGCTGAAACACTCAGTTTATTTAAATCCAGGTTGAAGACTCACCTATTCTCAGCTGCATTTGAATAAAGCACCAAATCCACACTTCTAAGCTTAAATTTCAAAACTTACACTAACTACTGATCTTATCTATTTCTGATTTTATCTGTTTTGATTTTATATACTGTTTTGTTTGTTTGTTAATTAGTTAAGCTTAAATTTCAAAACTTACATTAACTACTGATTTTATCTACTGTTCTGATTTTATCTGTTTTGATTTTATATACTGTTTTGTTTGTTTGTTAAGTGGGTTTAGAGCTCTGGGTAGCTCCCCAGCTGGGTCTAGACTGGGTCTAGAGAGTATTTTAAATTCAGGGAATTTAAAATAGAAAGTAGCTCGTCCACAGAAGGACTGGTAGCTCCCCTTACGATAAGGGTTCAGATCGCGCGAACAGGTGTGAAATGTGTGTGTTTAGTTAATTTGTTTGTTTGCTTGTTTTAATCAATTTTAAATCATGCTTTTTATTTGTTTTTGTTTCTAATGTCTCTGTAAAGCACTTTGAATCACCTTGTTGTTGAATTGTGCTATACAAATAAATTTGCCTTGCCTTGCCTTTATCAGTATATGTGGAGATGCAGAGACAAACAAATAATAAAAAAAAAACCCACAAGATGTTTTATTTATGTGTGTAGTGTGTGTGACTGCAATTTATGCATTCTTGTAATAAAATCTGTTTAAAAATCTATTTTTAACTCTAGGAAAGATATTTGGGATACTCTAATGGCATTAACCTACCAAAAAACAAAACAAAAAAACAGGGTAAAACAATATCTGCACACGCTGTCATGTAATTCTAGTGTGGAAAATCAAGCACTGAATATTGAAGTCTAATCAAGTAATTTCCATATTAAATGGAAATATTTACACTAAGCTGTTTAGGGTTCACTGGCTTCTGCTCTTCCCTTCTCTTAGCCACTTATCTGCTGCCAGCGAGTAAATGTGCTTCTGCCATCTGCCTCACTTCATGCCAGCAAACCTTACCTCAAATAACCAGTTTGCTGTGAACTACTGAGAGGCAGCAAAGTAGCAGTCATCTAAAAGAGCAAGATGAAGCACTCACTTTGATTTCTTGATAGGTCTGAGACAAGTAAGGGAAAGCATTTCTTTCTTCCTTCTCTATTCAATTTTTTGTTCAATGTAAGAAGGGTTCAGATATTGTTTTTTTTTAATTGGTAATATTTGGTTGATCTGATATCCTCGTGTTGGTGTTGTTCCTAGATCATCATACTAAATGTTGTTCCAGGATCAACATTGCAAGTGACCAATCAGAATGTTGTGACGTCATACTTTTGCGACTTCGGGAAAAACCGGCGTAAAACAAAAAACTGTACTAAAGCTGCGTGAAACCGCCTCTGTCCGCCGATCAACGGACCCTGACCCTGACCCTAACCCTAACCCTAACCGTAACCCTTTAATAAACAGTAAGCAGAATTGATATTGTCCTTGCAACATTGGAATTTCATAAATGCACGAATGGCTTGGCGCGCAAAAGAATAACGTCACAACAATGTGATTGGTCACTTGCAATGTTGAACCTGGAACAACATTTTCATGATGGTCTGGGAACAACACCAACACAAGGATATCAGATCATCCGTAATAATTGGTAGTATTTTCCTTTCCTTTGTTTTTTTGTATTTTTAACATTTGTTTTTTCTGGCTTGTCAATTATTTTGGTAAAACAGCATTTATATAGCTAGCATATTTTAGAGGGTTCATGTAGGGCTGTTCGATATAATGATATATATCGGATGACGATATAAAAACGTCTATGTTTCATTTTACACTATCGTTTGTTTCGTGGTGTCGCAAAATAAACTGTTTACGGCAATATTTTTTCATCGTTTTGATGGTCACTTTAGTGGCTATATTAATTTCTTAAAGTTCTCTCTTTCTCTTACATTTAATATAACCACACTACAGACGGACAAGCGCCTGTTTTTATGCGTTGTGGTTAGCAACAACGACGGTAACAGCATTGCGTGTCCTCTTGTTTATGTTCCACATAAACCTTTCACAATAAAGCTCAAGATCCTGTTGAGACTTTTCAAAATAAACTGAATCACGTGAAAGAGCAGATTATTTACGGATGAGAAGTAAAAAAAAGAGCCACCAGGTGCTAAAAAATAAACCTTAGACTCAAACGTTAGAACAGGCTTTCCCCCGCAGCACGCCGTGTAATAAATACTCACAAAGAAAACGGCGGCCGTTACAACTTATGTCTAAAAATGTGTAGTTTCATGCATCTGTTATACAGTCATTGGTTAAAACACTCGACTCCAGCTACATGACGCGGAGCTGGAAACACTTCCCGCAAGTCGAGCTGCCCGAGATTCACGGAATTTACAGAAAATGTTACATTTGTGTGATTTATATTGTTATCGGATGATAGTCAAAGGAGCTTGCAAAGAAAAAAAAAAGCATCTGGTCTTCTTTAAGTTACTTGAAGACGTTTCACCTCTCATCCGAGAAGCTTCTTCAGGTCTAAGGTCAAATAGTGGAGAGTCCCAGATATAAACCTAGTGGGAGTATCCCCCCACAGAGGGACAAAAGGACCCCCTGATGATCCTCTAATCGCCTGAGCCAAGGTGTGAAACTGGGTGTGGGTCCCAATCAGCCAGAGTTTCGGGTGAGTTCATTGTGAAACCTGGCCCCACCTTATCATGCGAATTCCTGGGATCAGATGGCCCAGGATGTGAGTGGGCGTTAAGGCGTCTGGGAAGGGATCTCAAAACTGGATTATAGATGGCAGAGAGTTTGTGTCGTAAACCACTGCCTCTGTTCAAAGATGGTCGCTCACAGTGGACATAGATGGCTTCTTTCACTCCTCTTTCAAACCATCTGTCCTCTCTGTCCAAAATGTGAACATTGGCATCCTCGAAAGAGTGTCCTTTATCCTTTTTTTTTTTTTTTTTTTTTTAAATGACATCAGAAACAGCAGTATGCGACATTACGTGATGGCAGAGCTTCAGTTCATCCTTTGTCATTTTTTTTTTTTTTTTTTTTAATAAATAGGACAGGGGGAATGAATGAGAGAAAGAGGGGGAGAGAAAGAAAGAAAACCAAAGGGGAGAAGAGACGGTGAGAAGGGGGGGGAAGAGAGAGAGAAAAAAAAAAAGAACTCCTGGGTCACCTGTATGGAGAAAAAAAAAAAAAAAAAAAACAAACAAACAGAGGAGACAGCAAACAACAAAGAGCAACATAATAATAGAGAAAATAAAGCACCATCACAATAAACTAGCTAGTCATAGATATCAATATTTACTAAATAATAAACGATATTGTGCAGCACGCAAGATAGACAGCGCACAGTGTGCTTTGAGGCAGCAGCCAAGAAAGCTTTAGTCCGCGTCTGTGAATACCCATGTGTGCATACCTGTGTGGATCAGCATGCTTGTCCTTTATCCTTAAGATGCAGATGGACTGCTGAGTCTTGTCCTGTGGAGGTGGCTCTTCTGTGTTGTGCCATGCGCTTGTGAAGTGGCTGTTTGGTCTCTCCAATGTAGAGGTCTGGGCATTCCTCGCTGCACTGTACAGCATACACCACATTGTTAAGTCTGTGTTTTGGCGTTTGGCCTTTCGAGGATGCCAATGTTCACATTTTGGACAGAGAGGACAGATGGTTTGAAAGAGGAGTGAAAGAAGCCATCTATGTCCACTGTGAGCGACCATCTTTGAACAGAGGCAGTGGTTTACGACACAAACTCTCTGCCATCTATAATCCAGTTTTGAGATCCCTTCCCAGACTCCTTAACGCCCACTCACATCCTGGGCCATCTGATCCCAGGAATTCGCATGATAAGGTGGGGCCAGGTTTCACAATGAACTCACCCGAAACTCTGGCTGATTGGGACCCACACCCAGTTTCACACCTTGGCTCAGGCGATTAGAGGATCATCAGGGGGTCCTTTTGTCCCTCTGTGGGGGGATACTCCCACTAGGTTTATATCTGGGACTCTCCACCATTTGACCTTAGAACTGAAGCTTCTCGGATGAGAGGTGAAACGTCTTCAAGTAACTTAAAGAAGTCCAGACGCTTTTCTTTGCAAGCTCCTTTGACTACGATGACCTGGATGGCACAGACTTATCGGATGATAGAATTCTTATATCGGGATATGAGATTTTGGTCATATGGCACAGCCCTAGGTTCATGTTGTAATGGGAGATCCGAGTTTAACTCATGAACAAACAATGCTAAACAAAGCACTGTTTTGTTATACTATGACTTGTACAGAGATCTAAAACATATGTTTAAAGAAGTTACTCAAAAAGAAGGCATTAGCAGACACTTTAAAACAGGCCTCGGGGTCAGACTGGTAGAATTATTTAAATATGTTTGGACCAGTTTGGACAATTAATGTTCTACCAATTAAAAAAAACAACATACATGGTACTTTTAAAATTGAATGTACACATGCTTTGCAATGTGCTTCGGATGCAGATGCTTGTAGAGAAAGAATCTAATTTTCCTGAGGTGTTAAACTTCAGTTTTGGATCATTTGCCTTCGATGTGCATTTTTCTGAAGCAACATTATCCATTGCCCATCTGTCCTGCATAACATAATCCTAATTTCTAAGAGGTTCATTTGGTTATAAATAGAACAAGTGTTTTACTGCAACAATGTATTTCTTTTATGCCATCTGTTTCAGGTTGATTTTCTATTTGTCTATACATGATTAGTCATTGAATGGCTGGATAAGTGTTTGATCACAGTGCCAAATGTTTGTCTGTATGAATGTTTGTTGCAGGCTTTGTTGTTTGCTAGCAGAGAAACAAAGAAAGAAAAACCGTCAAAGAGCAAAGAAAATGTTTTCTTGCCACATGCATTCATAGCCACTGGATAAACGGTACAAATAAAATGCTGATTTGAGTTTTTGGTGTCTTTTTAGTTTCAGTCAGAGCCTCCAGCTTTTCTAACTGGACCTGGAAGTCTTTCAACCTTGTTGTAAACACAGCTTATTCTATCAAAAGTCCTTATTGTTTTCCAACTTGCAGATTTATTAAAATTTACATAGTTTGTGCTGAACAGACTTGTCTCAAAAAAGAAAAAAATAATCACACTTAGTTTTAAACTGACAATGTGAAGTGTGGTTTAAAATCCATGCTTTGACGGGAATAGACATAAATACTAATTTTAATGATATGGGATTCATCTTGGAAAATACATTCACACACATGGTCAGTTCATGCAGTCCTCAGTTAGTTTCTTAAACAATCAAACTCAAGATAGAAAACATTAAACAAACACTCAAACATTAAATGGAAGTTTACTTTATGAACATGTGCTTTTGAGCTTGCAACCATATCCCTGAAAAAAAAAAGAAAAGAAAAAGAAAAAAAAGAACACAGCCTTCTCCCATACAGAGTGTCCACAAAGCCACCCTTTGGAAAGTGTTCATATGTTGGCATATTGGATCTTCTCCTCCAGTTACTATGTTAAAAATAACACATACCTGAATTGGACTGAGTTTTACTATTTAATTGTGTTATAAGTGAAGGAGAGCTATAATCCCTTTTATATGAAATGAGTTGAATGTTTGGAAGCAAAAAGCAGACTTGGCGTTGAATAAACAGAAAAACTTTATCAATCTTTATTACAATGAATGAAATGTCCAGCAAGTAAATGGACTGGTTCTTATATAGTGCTTTTCTACTCTCCTGGAGTACTCGAAGTTCTCCATACAACACGCCGCATTCACCCCATACACACAAGGATTATTATCTATACGGTGAGTGCTGCAAACTGGGGGAGCCAGGGATTGAACCACCAACCTTCAGATCAGCAGCTGACCTGCTCTACCTCCTGAGCTACAGCCACCCATTAAGTAGCAGGAGGGGAAAAATAGATGAAGACTAAACTACACGGAGCCCAAGAAAAAAGGAAAACCCGAAACTCATGGAATAAACTATAAATAACAACCATCGGAAACTCAAAACACCATCAAATAAGTAAACAAGCTAAAATGTAAGAAAATTTTTTTTACTTCAAGTCCAAAACTCAGAACACTGGGTCCAAGACCCGGACCCATAAGATAAGATAAGATAAGATAAGATAAGATAAGATAACCTTTATTAGTCCCACACGTGGGAAATTTGTTTTGTCACAGCAGGAAGTGGACAGTGCAAAAGTTATGAGGCAAAAATTAGAATACAATAAGAATAAATACAGTACACAACTGTACAGAATAGAATAAAATAAAATACTATATACAGTAGAATAAAATAAAATAAATATACAATAAGATAAAAATAGAATACAAATACAAATACTATATACAACTGAGTAAAAATACAACGATGACAGAAAGGATTATTGCACTTAGTATTATTGCATATGTATGGATGTGTGTGCTTGATCAGTTAAAGTCTTTATTATGGAGTCTGACAGCAGTGGGGAGGAAAGACCTGCGAAATCTCTCCGTCCCACACCGTGGGTGCCGCAGTCTCCCACTGAAGGAGCTGCTCAGTGCTGTCACAGTCTGCTGCATGGGGTGGGAGATGTTGTCCATCAGGGATGACAGCTTAGCCGCCGTTCTCCTGTCACTCACCACCTCCACTGGGTCCAGAGGGCATCCTAGAACAGAGCTGGCCCTTCGGATCACCCTGTTCAGTCTCTTCCTGTCCCCAGCAGAGATGCTGCCGCCCCAGCAGACCACGCCATAAAAGATAGCAGAAGCCACAACAGAGTCATAGAAGGTCTTCAGGAGTGGGCCCTCCACTCCAAACGACCTGAGTCTCCGCAGCAGGTACAGCCTGCTCTGCCCTTTCCTGTAGAGGGCGTCTGAGTTATGAGTCCAGTCCAGTCTATTGTTCAGATGAACACCAAGGTACCTGTAGCTGTCCACAGCCTCAATGTCCATACCTTGGATGTTCAGTGGTTGCAGTGGAGAATGCTTGTGCCTGCGGAAGTCTACCACCAGTTCCTTGGTTTTACTGGCGTTGATCTGGAGGTAGTTCAGCTGGCACCAGTCCACAAAGTCTTGGGTCAGACCTCTGTACTCCTTGTCGTCCCCATCAGTGATGAGGCCGACTATTGCAGAGTCATCAGAGAACTTCTGCAGGAAGCACTGGGTGGAATTGTGGGAGAAGTCTGCAGTGTAGATGGTGAAGAGGAACGGAGCCAGAACCGTTCCCTGTGGGGCCACGTACTGCAGACGACCCTGTCCGACACACAGCCCTGACCCATGACACTACCTGGATCATTATTGGTGGTATGTGTCCAGAAAACACATCCCAAACTCTAAGGATACAATAATTTAGCAAGTTCTTTGTTAATTTTAGATCCTTTTTGAAATGAAAGCCATTGTGGCTTGTCCATGCCCCAGTTTTCACTGCTGATTGTGAAGTGCCCTCAATAATCTTTCCTTAATCATGTTAATCATTGAAAATTGCATAATGAATTGATTTTTTTTTTAAGGTCAGCAATTAGTAGTGATTAAATTCAACTTGGCATAACTACAATTTGCTCTTCATTCTTTCAGATTAGGTAGAGTAGTTTCTGGGAAAGAACTTCAAAGGATGGCTTAAATTGAGATTTTTATGAAATGGATAAATAGAATGTGTTAGTTATTTTTGAATATATTAAAAAAGTCACCAGAGTGAATTAGGAGTCTCAATTATACTTTCCATTAGTTGTCAGCAAATAAAGAAAGAAAGAAATGTGATTTTCAAAATGTCTTTTGTTCCTCAGCAAAATCAGCAGTCTTAAAAATCTTGTATAAATTGGCGGGGTCAGTTTTAACTGTAAGGCAAGGCAAGGCAAGTTTATTTGTATAGCACAATTCAACAACAAGGTGATTCAAAGTGCTTTACAGAGACATTAGAAACAAAAACAAATAAAAAGCATGATTTAAAATTGATTAAAACAAGCAAACAAACAAACTAATTAATAAACAAACAAAACAGTATATAAAATCAAAACAGATAAAATCAGAACAATAGATAAAATCAGTAGTTAAATGTAAGTTTTGAAATTTAAGCTTAAAGTGTGGATTTGGTGCTTTATTCAAATGCAGCTGAGAATAGGTGAGTCTTCAACCTGGATTTAAATAAACTGAGTGTTTCAGCTGATCTGAGGCTTTCTGGGAGTTTGTTCCAGATATAAGGAGCATGAAAGCTGAATGCAGCTTCTCCGTGTCTGGTTCTGACTCTGGGAACTGATAAAAGACCAGATCCAGATGACCTGAGGGATCTGGAAGGTTCATGCTGGGTCAGGAGGTCATTGATGTATTTTGGTCCTAAACCATTCAGAGCTTTATAGACCAGCATCAGAACTTTAAAGTCTATCCTCTGATGGACAGGCAGCCAGTGTAAAGACCTCAGAGCTGGACTGATGTGGTCCACTTTTTTGGTCTTAGTGAGGACTCGAGCAGCAGAGTTCTGAATGAGCTGTAGTTGTCTGACTGATTTTTTAGGTAGACCTGTAAAGATGCTGTTACAGTAGTCAAGCCTACTAAAGATGAATGCATGGACTAGTTTTTCCAGGTCCTGTTGAGACATCAGATCTTTTATCCTTGAAATATTCTTGAGGTGATAGTAAGCTGACTTTGTTATTGTCTTAATGTGTTTTTCTAAGTTTAGGTCTGCATCCATCACTACACCCAAATTTCTCGCCTGGTTTGTGGGTTTTAGGTGTATAGATTGAAGTTCTCTGGTGACCTGTAATCATTTTTCTTTGGCGCCAAAGACTATTACCTCAGTTTTGTTTTTGTTTAGCTGGAGAAAATTGTGGCACAACCAGTCATTAATTTCCTCAATGCATTTACCAAGAGCTTGTACAGGGCCTCGGTCTCCTGGTGACATTGTGATATATATTTGTGTGTCATCTGCATAGCTGTGGTAGTTTATGTTGTTGTTCTTTATAATCTGTGCCAGTGGGAGCATATAAATGTTAAACAGAAGGGGTCCCAAGATGGAACCTTGGGGAACTCCACATGTGATACTTGTCTGCTCAGATGTGAAGTTACCTATTGATACAAAGTATATCCTGTTTTCTAAGTATGTTTTGAACCAGTTTAGTACAGTTCCTGAAAGACCTGCCCAGTTCTCCAGTCGTTTGAGTAATATGTTGTGGTCAACTGTATCAAATGCTGCACTGAGATCCAGTAAAACTAGGACTGACATTTTTCCACTGTCTGTATTCAGACATATGTCATTAAACACTTTGGTCAGAGCGGTTTCAGTGCTGTGGTTCTGTCTAAAACCTGACTGGAAGGCATCGTAGCAATTATTCTGTTTTAAGAAGTAACTGAGCTGTTGAGAAACTGCTTTTTCAATGATCTTACTTAAAAACGGGAGATTTGAGATCGGCCTGTAGTTGTTCATTTGTGTCTTGTCAAGATTGTCCTTTTTCAGTATAGGTTTTATTACAGCAGTTTTTAGTGATTCTGGAAACACACCTGATAATAAAGAAAAGTTGACGATCTGTAACAGGTCTGACTCTAAAGTCTTTGAGACCTTTTTGAAAAAACTTGTTGGCAGGACATCTAAACAGCAGGAGGAGGAGTTCAGTTGACCTAAGATGTCCTCCAGGTCTTTGCTGTTAATAGGGTCAAACTGTTTCATGGTGTTTAAACAGTTTTTCGGTGGACACAGTACATATCCTGGATCTGCTGTTGATGTACCAATTGCTTGTCTAATTTTTTTGATTTTTTCTGTGAAGAATTTGGCAAAGTCATTGCAGGCCATGGTCGAATGAAGTTCAGCTGCCACTGACACAGGAGGGTTTGTTAGCCTGTCAACTGTAGAAAATAAGACCCGAGCATTATGGCTGTTTTTAGTGATGATGTCAGAGAAGTAGGACCTCCTTGCACTCCTCAGTTGTAAATTATAATTGTGAAGTTTCTCTTTATAGATGTCATAGTGAACCTGGAGGTTTGTTTTTCTCCATCTGCGCTCAGCTTTCCTACACTCTCTCTTTTCATTTTTCACCAGTGTGGAGTTTCTCCATGGAGACTTTTTCCTTCCAGAGATAACCTTCACCTTAATGGGAGCAATTGTGTCCATTACATTTAACATGTTAGCATTGAAGCTATTGACGAGCTCATTGACTGACCCTCCGGACAGGTCAGGTGTTAATGGGAAGACCTGGTTAAAAATTGCACTACTGTGTTCAGTTATACACCTTTTTGTGATCACTGTTGTTGATATATTTATGTGGGCTGAGATTTTACTTTCAAAGAAAACACAGTAATGATCAGACACACCCACATCAGACACAGTAACCTTTGGAATGCTCAGGCCTTGGAGGTCAGTAGGTCAAGAGTGTGTCCTCTATTATGTGTGGCCTCTGTTACATGCTGAGTCAGCCCAAAGTTGCCCAGAGTGTTACTCAGGTCTTTAGTCCCTTTGTCCTGAGGGTTGTCCACATGGATGTTAAAATCCCCAACAATAATTACAGTCGAAATCAACACAGATCACAGACAGCAGTTCACTGAGGTCATTAAAAAAGTCTGTGCAGTATTTGGGAGGCCTGTAAACATTAAGAAACACAACTTTGGATGGGGCCTTCAGCTGTAAAGCCACATATTCAAAAGACTGAAAACTTCCAGGAGATAGCTGCTTACATTGAAATGATTCATTAAATAAGACAGCAACCCCCCTCCTCTCCTGCTCACCCTGGCCTCACTGATAAAACTGTAGTTAGGAGGGGTCGTCTCGATGAGAACATCTCCACTGTTACTTTGGTCCAACCAAGTTTCAGTTAAAAACATAAAATCAAGGCTGTGCTCAGTGATTAAATCATTAATTAAAAATGTTTTCCCAGCCAAAGATCTAATGTTTAATAAAGCCAACTTAAGTGTTTTAGAGGTATTACTTGTCCCCTCGTGTTTGGGAGCAGTCTGTGGCACACAAGGTATGTTTACTATGTTTAAAGATCTTTTAGAGTGCAGCTCTCTGTGTTTTGACCAGGCCACATGTCTCCTGTCACCTAAAAGTACAGAAATTTTAAAACCTTCTAGTAAACAGGGTCCCAGCTTCTCCTGGGAAAAGTCACCACTGCCATAATCCTCGCTGCCCGGACCCTCCACACATCACACATCAGACTGCGGAGACAGGGCATGAAGGTGGTAAGGAGGAACTAAGGGGGACGAGGCTGGGCAATGTGACTTCGATTGCTCTGTTGAGGTTGGGGCTCGATGGCAAACCTTTGGCCGCTCTGGTGGGGGGTTTATGGGGGACAAAAAGGGATTGGGCCGGGGGGTAGATCTGAGCCCAGCATTGACCCGCTCCATGATCTCCTCAGTGATTTTCAGATGTGGGGAGGAGGGAGAAAGGGAGGGGGAGGCGCTGCAACAACATGGCGCTGCAAAAAGACTTTTCTCTGCTAATAGTTCAGAATAATTTGAGGTTAAATTGCTCATGTCAACCTCCTTCAATGATTTCACTCCATATATCTAATTCAGCTACTTCTTTTCCCAGCCAAATGGTTTCTAAACCACCTCTAGTATGTAGTCCAACAAAGAGGACCAGGAGTTTTGTTTTTGTTTTTTTTTCATATAGTTGACAAGCAGAGAAAGTTTCATTTGTTTTTAATAAAAAGAAAATAGTTTCAACCCAAACAGGATTTTGGAAATGAGATCTGACTGGGTGAGTATTATGTTGACAGCTGTTAAAATGTTTCTCCTAGCATTGAAACACTCAGGTTCCTTCAGCAAAAAAAAAGACGCACTGCTGGGCCTCTCACTATACTCAGAAAAAGCACAGGATTTTAGCAGTGACAGGCAAACAACCCATTAGAAACTGAGGGACAGCATTCAATATTGACAGCGTGCTTGGCAAAATGTTGTGAGTTATTTGACAATCTGACTGTTAGCCTTCAACCAAACAATGCTAAACAAAGCAATGCAATTTTAACATTTCTAAAGACTGACAGTCAAGTCGAAATTTTAAAGGTACAATAACAGTAATCTAATTTACACCAGACTGGAAATAAATACATTAAAAATGCAATAAAATTAGACTAGCGTTTTGCGACATGTATACGCAAATATACATGTCTCGGCATCACAATTCAAAATCAGTCAGTTGAAGCCATGCAATGAGATTTGAATGTTCCATTAACTTCCTTCCCTTATTCATGTCACAACATCAGCTGTGGCTATTACATCTGTCAGGACATTACCAGTAAGGTGAGGTGGGGAGAAAAATAGATTTCATATGTGACAGGTCTTATCTGTCCTTCACTAAACACATTTGCAGCTAGGGAAGGGTACGCTAGATTAGTCAGTGCATCATGTGGAAGATGAGCGACAAGGGCAGGTGCCAATACCCCAATGCTAGATTGAAAATTGAGAATTTTTCTGCAAATGCAGTGAAGCCACACTGACCTGCAAACACACTATCCCCAACTGTAGGGGACCTTGGATGGTAAACAAAATCAAATTAATTGAAGGAAACCTAGTTGCATGGTTTCTCATCTTGTTTTACATTTTACTTTTGTTTGGTGTAGTTAATGTAATTTTTAAAGGGTTTTACTTGGATTTCAGTCACATTTAGTGCCACTCCTCTGTCTGACGATGCTGATGTCAACTGCCTCAAACTAGTACAAAAACTAACAAGGGCCTCAAATGAACTATTTGCGCATATTTCCACACACAGTAAATTTATTGCACTTTGTATTTTATCTGGAAAGCCCTTTACAGAATATTCTTTGTCTTTCACATCAATAAAGGATAAATATATTTCATATAAATAAAAATTCAAAACTTCGTGCATTAAAGCAGAAAACCACATTATTAAGCTCTTAAAATGTGCAAATTAAAAGTTTCATTACATGAACTCTGCAGGAAGTTTCTAATCTGAGATGCATTTTCTACAGTGCCACATTTAGAGCTGGACTTTTAACACTGTAACCATAGGATTTATTCTACACTACACCTTCAGACCTTTCAGCCTGAAGGTGAAATTGCCTTACTTTAAACATGTAGTAATCATTTTTCATGGCCTTAATTGTTGTACAGCATATTCTTAATCATTTTTTTATTCACCACCTGTACACAAGCAGACAAAGTGCTATTAGCAAAAATCCCACATTTCAATCATATTGTTCATATGACCTTTCCAACCAAATGTTTGACCTTGTGAGCTGCAATCATTTTTTTATTTTGTTTTTGCAAGGAGACATTAGAATACATGCTTAAGGCCTAAGATGGCAATAATGCACTGTGAGTTTATGTCACATGTGTTTTAAATTTAGTCTGTTTAATTAAAGAAAGATGCCAAGTGGATTTACTTTACCAAGTGGATCATCATGGCCTTGCCATATTGGTCCATTTGATTGACCTTTATTATAATTATGTATTTATTTTATTTTTGTTTTTTAAAGACGGGACAGACATGACTGGGGGATAGGACAGGGAGAAAGAAGGAAAGAAAGAGAGGGAGAGAAAGAAAAATAGAGGGGAGAAGAGATGGTGAGAAAGGGGAGAAGAAAAAAAAAAGAAAAACAAACAAAACACCTGGATCACCACGATCACCAAAGAGCAACATAATAAAAACAACACCATCACAATAAATTAGCTAATAATAGATAACAGTAGATACTTTTTTAATTTCACCTGTTGAGAATGAAAAAAGAAAACAAGCAGAAGAAAACGAGAGCAATAGAATAAACAACATCACGATGATCTATGGGAATATAACTGTAAATACTAAATATTAAACATTATTGTGCAGCACGTAAGATCGACAGCGCACAGTGTGCTTTGAGGTAGGAGCCAAAAAGGGTGTAGTTTGTGTGTGTGAGCACCCGTGTGTACACCTGTGAGCATGAACGCGCTTGTTTTAAAAGGTTCCTTCATGTAATGATCTGCTAGAGAACAGGTGTCGAACTCCAGGCCTCGAGGGCCGGTATCCTGCAGGTTTTAGATGTGTCCTTGATCCAACACAGCTGATTTAAATGACTAAATTACCTCTTCAACATGTCTTGAAGTTCTCCAGAAGCCTGGTAATGAACTAATCATTTGATTCAGGTGTGTTGACCCAGGGTTGGATCTAAAACCTGCAGGACACCGGCCCTCGAGGCCTGGAGTTTGACACCCCCTGTGCTAGAGGGTGTGGGGAGCCACAGCCCCGTCCTCCAGGGCATGAAGCAGGTATGGAGGAGATCAAAACTCCAGACATCCAAAGGCCCTCAGAACACAAGAGACAAAGGAAGACCAACAGAGGGGCAGCCGCGCCACTATCCCAGAAAGAGCTGAGGAGAGTCCCAGATGAGGGGTCACTCAGCCGATGCGGAGCAGAAGCCAGGGGGGGGTTGCAGTGACGTGCCCGTGAGCTCCGCCGGCAGCCAGCTGTGCCAGAGTGACTGAGCCCCAGGCCGAGAGACCGAGGGCACCCCACCCCCGAAGTGGCCCGAGCGAGCCCCAGGCTCCAGGCCCCAATAAGAAGCCACCAAGGAGTGAGCCGGTGTGTACCTGGACGCCCATCTCTGGACACAAAGAACCACCAACGCACTGATGTCTGAGGGCGTCTGCCACTGGTAGGGGAAGTGGTGGGGGAGATAGGCCTCCATACCTTGGAGGACCTGGGATGTCCCCAGAGAGGTGACGTCTGATACCCGACCTGACACATGGACACAGACAAACAGGCACACACAGATACAAACATCCATTCCCACCCTCATGCTCTCATATGCAATTACTCAACACTCACCCAACATGGAGACAGACATAGAGAGACACTGTACTCCCCAAGCGTACTCTAAGCCCCGGGTCTAGGTACCCTTGCCCCTGGAGGGGGAAACTGCACCCAGACCCAGGTGGTGTTACCCTTTTCCCTGGGGTGGGGAGAAGCAGACCGCCCCGACTCTGCAGCAGCAGGGAGGCCCCACATTCCAGACCCCAGTCGAATGGCCAACTTCTCCTCCTAGCCCCCCCCCCCCCCCCCCCCCCGCTCCCCCCCCGCTCCAGCAGGCCGCAGAGAACGGGGGTGTGTGAAGACTCCAAACCATTTTTGTGCATTATTAAACACACAGCAGTTAATTATCTCAATTACAAGCGTACTTCAGACAGAGTGGGCTATTATATGGTCAACTGTTTGGGATGCATCAGAAATTGACAAACAAAACTGGAGCGTGACCCCAGTTAGTTTTCTCGGTTTTCAATTGCACTGCTGCAACACTAACTAAATATCAAAGAAGCAAGATGATGTCCAGAGTTTGTTGTTTATGCTGGGCACCCATGCTGAGAGCACAAGAGGCACTTGGCTTCCTTCTCTAATTCTCTCCTGGACACAAACATTAGACTATCAGTGGGATACACATTACACTGCTTTTATAAATATTAATTCAACATGCAGATGAGTTTGTTTGGTGTTTTATGTGTACTCGCATAACATGTGTACTTGTGATTCACAAGGGGATAAATTCATATCTCACTGTGTTAATATCTCCAGCGTGTTTTGTTACTCAATCTGCTTGATTTACAATACTAAGATGTACATTAACATTTTACAAAATCATGATGTGCATGCTATTTTTATCAGTAAAAAGAAATGGTCATTACTGTATTTGACAGTAGCAGCATTCAAATTGAATGTGCAGGCACATTAGAGAGAAGAAGAACCAGACTTCACTAGAATGCCTGATACTGTTCTTGTATTCTATTCTTCTAATCCAGCTATTAGAATGAATTTACCTGCCAGACAGAGACTGAGGCCGTAGGTCCGCCGTATCAAATATCCAGAGCCATCCTGCCTCCCTGGCATCTAATTACTGATACAAATCATCCACAGATAATGTATTCCCGTTTGTGATTTGCATATAACTAATGATAATGCTGTATATATTGTGGGCTGTTGGTGCTTTAAAACAATGTCTGCATTTGGCAATAATGATCTGAGAAGATTATAAACATAAATCAGGAGGGTGTCAGAAGCAAGGAACTGTTTGGCAGTGTATCAATTCAAAACATTCGTGACATTTTTAAAAAAAAATTTATTTATGATTCATGCATTGTTTCAATGTGTTATATTAAAATTTTATTGAAAATTCATTAGAAAAACTAACAGGGAACAGACTGTCTCAGAGATTCCTTGGCACATGTAACATGGATCAACCACATTTGAACTGTTTGACCCTCGTTCAGCCAGTATTGTTATAAACAGTGGCATGCAAAACATGGAATTCCATGAAGTAAGATAATGAACAAAATTATGAGCAATTTGCATTTATTAATAATTGAGGCAACACTAATATTTAAATTGTGCTCTCAACCTTTTACAGAATAAGCATTTGCAACCTTAATGCAGTAGTTTTGCTAAAAATGGCTTTAATAGATAAAAATTTTATCAGGAGGCCTCAAGTTACTTCAGTTTATCATTTTGAATGAAAAACAAAATGAAAAGTTCACCAGGTACAAACTCATATTTAGCTAAACAGTGTGTGGATCTGCTGAACAAGACAATCAACTGATAGTATCTGATCTCAACAGGGATTATGGATCCAGAAGGGTCTTTTTTTCTTTTCTGGTAGCTGCAAATGCTACAGGATGCCAAAACTTTTAGGATTAGGATCAGGGAGATGCACATTCATCATTGAATCATTTTAGGTTCATATGTTCATATGATAACCCCAACTTCTTCATCTTCATTTTACAGTGGAAGTATTATTATTATTATTATTATTATTATTATTATTATTTTGGGGAAAAGGGGATGTCAATGAAATAGGACATTTAAGTGTAACAGTAGTAATAAATATAATGTCTAATAATAGGGTGACAAAGAAACTGCATTCATATATATTTGAAGTATTTGCCAGAACAGTACATGGCCACTTCTTTGCCAGAAAGTGCAATGCAGACTTCTAACAGTCATGATTTAGTACTGAAGCCTCTACCCAGCCATCTGGACCATTAAATTAAACACGATCTTCTTCTTCTCAGAGCTTGGGAAAAATGTCGGGCAAACAGAGAGCAAGTAAGAACAGGTCAATTGCCATGCTCCAATTATTTAACAAATTGCATTTATTTGTTTGCATGCTTTAGAAAACTCCAGAGATGAAAGATATACACCAAAAGAAAAAGAAAAAGTACCTGTGGTGTTGCACAAGGACATTATGGGATAATAGGATCAGTATAAATTCGTAGAGATGATAGTGGTGTTTAACTTAGAATTCACAGTATCATTGGCACAATCGGCCCTGCTCTTTTGTTGTGCTGATTAGCAATTTTGTGTTCCACAATGAACTGGTATTGATCTTTTTTCAGGAGAGAAAAGGCAAACATAACTGATCTGCTTTAAAAACTTTAAAAATAAATGCAGAATTTCTTTTTCCATTTCATGGAACCCACAAGTCTTTTTTCCAACTTGAAGGTCCTGGCAAATTATCCTTTTTTCAAACTTTGTCTTGGTTTTCCTGACAAAAACTTTCTAATTCCTTACTGAATAATGCAAAATGGCTTGAAGTAGTCAGAATCAATACAGTAATTAGAAATCATAAAATTTAAACAAACAACTTCGCCTTCCAGGTTCTTCTTGATACACTGGCTTTTTAATGCTCGCTACAAACTGTTGTTTAAAAAAATCTTTTGACTCTTTTTATTTATAACATGGACAGTAAAACCATTAAACTTTATAGATTGGACAATAAAAGAACTGTCATTCAGTACATAAAAGAAAACTCATCTTGAAACTAATGGCATTTTAACTTAGTATCATCGCTAAGTGCTATCTCATGGACATGTGTTTATTAGCAATTTAATTGGTAAACAAGCCCCAAACAGAGCTGTTGTACTGAGGTGCACATCTGACAAAACACATATACAACCACTGCTGTATACAACCACTTTGCCATCTTTAAAATGGCCATTAACTTCCAAATAATGAAAAAAGTTCAGCAAAGCTTAACAACACAAAATTATTATACTTATGTCCATGCTCTGATTCCACCTCAGCACAAGCAATGCCAGGTTGGCTCCCAGAAGGTGATGTTTCTCTCAATATGGGTGTTTCTGTTTTACAGCCCAATCCCATTTTATACACATCTATAAAAATCCTAAAATATATTTTAGGATGTCCATGTGGACTATTCCCTCCCCCACATTCATCTTTACCAGCAATGTTCCCAGTCACTAGAAATGTGGTAAAAGAATTGATGAAAGCTCCTTGTTCTCTACACAAAGTGTGTTTAAAGCGCCTAATTTGAGCCAGTTTTATCTTATCTAATAACCCATTTTAGGGACGGTGAGAATGGAGTGAAGTTGCCACCTGAAAGGATGTTTTTACTCCATCGCAGCATAGTGAACCTCTTAATATAAATTAGGTCAAAAGCCTGGTCTTTACTCTGTTATATCATTCAACTACATCATTCAGGTTCGATATATAAGCTTAGCTTTTATTTTTTTTGTTCAAACCAAAGACAATTTTTTTGGGGGGGGAATCTCTCTTTGGAGGAGTTGTGTCATATATGTATGAGTCACACAGCACACTCTGGAGAATTTTATAATTTGAAATGTGACTTTGTTTGAGAAATTGGAAAGGTTAATTGATCCAGTGCCATTATTAATACACATAATCAACTAATTCATGCTGAAATTCTATTTGCAGGAGAGTGTTGACCCTTAAACGCATAACATGAGATGCTGACTAAAATAGCAGAATAGCATTGTCTAAATGTTTTTGTACATTCACACAAAAAATCTATTTAAAGTGGTTTTGAGGTTTTGAACGTTTTGCTCCAATGTGTTTACAAAAAGTAAAACTAAACAATAATTCTATTTTTACTGTATAAAGTACTGGTGAGTTATACAGTGGCACTGAAGGTGTTAGCCACCAGGTACTGACCCAGCAACAATAAGCAGCGCAGCCAATTAACAGTGACATGTATGATCAGCACAGAATGTGAGATATCACATCTTAAAAATGTCATTGTCTTGTCGTGTCTACAAGTTCTCTAGCATCTTTCCACAGAACTTACACTGCTGAATTGATGGACTGATCATTACAGGAGCTAGGAAAAAGGCAGAGAAAGTCACTAATGAGCTTTTAAGGCTGTCGCTTTTAAAGGGCAGGCTGTTTAACAAGAAACTGTTGTTTGTCTGACAAATATTGCTCTTTTGCAATCGCTCCGGGGAACATATTGTAGATGGTTTATTCCAAGTGAGTGATTGTGCAAAGAGACTTGAGTCGATCTTGGAAACATGTGCGTAAGCTGTGCCACAATATTGTATAGTAACCACAGAGTTAAGACACTTATTAACCAGATAGCAGAAGCAGATATTTTTGTGTCAGGATGGCAGCGAAAGCCAAAATTCTTCCCAGAAGAACAATACGTTTCGAGAGAACTCAGTGGAGAGGGAGAAAAATGAAGAAAGGGAGTCATTAAAATCAGGAGTAAGATTAGCTATGTGCTGAGACATGAAAAACTGCTGGTGTTCTTACACTTCTATTTGAAATTGAGCAATTCAAACTGCAGCAGGATGTGAAATCTAAATTAAAATGGCAATTTTGAATGAAAACATGCTTCACCAAGAATACTGGCAGTTTTTGTGTGTTTTGTATTTGTGTTTTTAAGGTTACTATAGTGCCTGGCCAACATTTACAATCTATCCATCCATCTATTCATTTTCTGTGACTTACAGTTTGCACACCTGGTTTAACCAAAGATGTCCAGACCTCTTTGGTTCCTCTCCCCAGCCACATCCTTCTGCTCTTCTGGTAAGACATCAAGGTGTTCTCAAGCCCGAGAGATATCACATGCACCATATCTTGGGTCTGTGCTGGGGACTACTCACAGATGAGCATGCCCTAAAATATGGCATCCTAGTGTAATACCTGAACCACCTCTACTAACTTCTTTATGTGTAGCTGCTCTAATCTGAGCTCCTCCCTAATAACTGAGATACTAACAAGATTTCTAAGAGACAGTCCAGGCACCCTCCAGAGAAAGCTCATTTCCACCACTTATATCCCTGAATTTATCCTTTTAGTCATTATTCACAGCTTGTGGCCATAAGTGGGAATGTAGATCCACAGATAAATCAATAGCCTTGATTTGTCCATAAAAATTATGAACAGAATCAGTACAAAGGGCAGCTGTGGCAGAATCCAGCACTTATTAAGAAAGAAACTGACATATTGCCAGAAAACAAACCAAGCTCTCACTATAGTCATACAGGGACCAAATGGACTATAACAGCAGGCCTGATACCACATACTCCCACAGCGACCCTACACAACATCCTGAGGGACATGGTCAAATGCCTTCTCCAGGCCCACAAAACACACGCACCCTAGAATATCCTCCGAAGGATAAAGAGCTGGTGCAGTGTTCCATGACCAGGACAGAAACGGCACAGTTTCTCCTGATTTTATATTAGAATTATATTATAATAATTCTTGATGGTTGCCTTTTTTTTTTTTCTTTTTTTTTAATTGACAGACAGTTATTTGGCATGAAACCTTGCAGCTTAGACCAGCTTATTTATTTTTAAAGCACACTAATGAGAAAAAAAATGTCAGCACCCTCACTGACAATGTGTCAAACATCAGTGACAGGCTGCTTTAGGAGAACAATGTGTGTCAAGGGTCAGTGGCTCCTTGACATTTACAGTAACTGTTTAATTACAAGCTTCACCACAATCTAATTTCCTGGGTGGGCATTCTTTATGTTGAACTAAAACTATAAGCTCAGTCAGACCTGGGTAATTACTGCCTAAGGCAAGTATATCCCACCACTCTCCCACTGTACCATTACAAGAATGATTGGAGATGTGTGGGGTTGGAGTGGGTTTGGGGAGAGGGGATCACGAATGTAACAGGCCATTACTCATAAAGGTCTGTACTGGCAATATAGAGTCAAACCTCTACAGAGTAGAAAAAAGCTCTTGCTTCAATAAAAGAACATGGATTGCTTATCTGAGATAGTGGCAAGCCCATGGATCATTGTGCTTCAGACTTCTTCAAGTAGTTTTAACTCATCTGTAGGTGGAAGGACTTCTTTGTCTGTAACCACAAAACCCAACATGGTTCATGGGAACTAAAACATTACTGTATAGCATAAGCAGCTACATCTGGGCAACAAAACAAAACCCCTTGTATGTCATTGACGAAAGCCTTAGGTTCTCTGGGCAATGAGAAACAAAATATGTACTATTTTTAGTGTAGAAGGATATTTTTATGTATGTATTTATTTATTTGTTTTTATGGCAGCCAGCATGGTTATAAAAGTAATAGATTTCAGTTAAAATTTTGCTGTCATCTTTTTTAAACCCCGCACCTAAGTAATGTTGTTGCACACCAAATAGTATAGGCAATGAAAAGGTGAAAAATTGCAAAAACAGTCGTTTATTGGCAATGAAACTGAGGTCTCTTAAATTAATTACAATGTTTCAATGTTACCATTTCATGGACTACCATAAGATTTTTATGGGCATTAATTATAAAATTTTGTTCAATGTTGATTAGTACTAGAAATATCCAGCTGGAAAAAGCAACAAAGCTCAGTCTGTCTCTCTTGAAATGGACATGTAAAGTACAATATAATCTTACATGTGTATGGGCCTTCTATATATAGGTATTTCCACCAACACATCAGCTATGATGGTACTTCAGAGGTTACTCAAGATGGCTTATGACCAAATAAAGAGCTAATGAAATGAGGAAATCCATCTGGAAATGGATAGATTGCACTGGATCCTGGCAGAAAGCATTAACATCTGGCAAAGCCATGTTGCAGTCCTATATCTGAGCCAAAGATATTTGGCATGAAGCGTCAATGCTCCACGAGTAAAAATAAGTGACATATAAAAACTATGTGTTAACACACCCACACCCTCCCTGTCCCTTGTTTAGTTTCAAGATGAAGGCAATACATGTCTGTAACTTTGTAAAAGCTAAAATGCAGTATAGACAATGCCTTTTTAGGAAACCATGTCTTATTGGTCAAACACTACGGTGTTGTGTTGTTATAACCTTAACACAAGGGTGTCAAACTCAATTGCACAGGGGGCCAAAACTCAAGGCACACCTTAGGTCTCGGGCCAAACAAGATAAACATTTATTGAACACACTAAAACAATGTTTTACAGTACAGCACAGTTGGTACTTGGGAAGTTGTTATGCCCAGCTAGTTTGCTACAAGTGCTCAGTGGAGGTGAAACCTTTGCCCACACATGCCTGTAAGTTTCCATTAAGTACTATAACCTTAACTATCTGATTTGTGATGCATGTGTAATGTGAGTATACTGAGTTACTATTTCAGCTGTGTGGTCATTACTCATTTGTAAGCTACTTTTGTGCTAGCGACTGTATATTAGCATGTGTTTGCTAACTTGCTATGTTCAATAATGCTAGTTAACTGAAGGTGATGTTTATGTTTAATTTAGGCAACCTTAAGATTTATGTTTTTGCTGGTTGTCATGAAAACTAAGTTTCAATTATTACATTATGTATGCTCAGTGAATGAGAAGGTAATTATCTGTTTTGTGTTTATTTAGTTTTACAAAAGAAAAGAGAAAGGAGAGACGATGAAAATGGATAAGGGATACCTTGTATAAGAAGCCTTAGTAACATGGCATGTAAACTGGAGATGCAGATCGAAGTAAAGAAGAATCTCAGTTCTTCTTTTCATTCTGTTCACTGTCTGTCAAACTGGATAAGCTAAATCACGCCCACATCTAGTGAGGACAGAACAGGTGTCAAATATCAGGTCCTGGAGCCAGTGTTGGCCTGCAAAGACTTCAATCTGGCCTACTGGATAATTTTTGAAAATGTGAAGGAGAACAGCAATTTTGGACTTTTAATTGTAGTTTAATATGTTTTACAGTTTTTCTGCTGATAATGACCTCCCCTGTGGTCATTCATGCTACACCAAAGTTAGATTTCAGTCATTTTAAACATTTACTACTTAAAATTTAAGGCCGCAGAGTTCCGTTGATGGATTTTTTTTTCTGTTAAAATAGCACTTTATTTTTTTATATAAAATAGGTCCAGTATTAAATTTGTAGTTAAACTTCTGTACACTGGTAGAAAAGGCAGTTTTATTGGTCTGGTCAACACAAGATCAAAATGGGCTGGTATCGCCTGTGACGTAAAATGAGTTTGACATTCCTGCCGTAACGTGTTACATTTATTAGTTTTCAAAACTGATGAGCACTTTCAGCAATGCAAAGAAATAGTGGGACTTCAGCAAACACTCCATATCTCAAAAGCTCTTTCCCTCTTTTTAATCTCAGAAGTTAGAATTTAGAGCAAATTTGCTTTATTATCAAAAAAGTTCAGCATAATAAGAAGGCTATTGTACAGTTGTCACAATGACTACCTCATTATTATTCATTGTGCTTAGTCTGCCCCTTTGTCCCTGTCTCCATCCACATCTCATTTCTCTCCAACCTTCAGGAACTTTCCAGATCTGCCACTCACAACCTGTCTACCATGACCTGTCCTACTTTTTCTGTTAACTAAGCTGCACCTGCCAACAGATTCACTATTCATTTCCATCAAGTAACAGCCTAATAATTAACACTGGCCCTTACTCCAATCAAATGCCACAATGCCACATGTTCAAGACACTGCTGCAAGTCCTTACATCTGAAAGTTCGCCTGCCTTCAAATTTTTCCCTTTAATCAATTACAGGTTCACTCTCAACTAGCTTTGTTCAGATTTGCTGTCTTTGCCTGTAACGCAGGTCCTGTCATCTTGTTAATTTTTATTTGGGTTGTTTTCCTTCCTACACCACCCATGACAGTAATTATGAGCATATTTGTTGTTTCAAAGATCTTATAAACACTTTTTCCACATCATAAAGTGACATATTCCATTTTTTGGAGGGTTTTTTACATAACCTTTTTACATTCAGGTATTAAAATATTCTGCTGTGTTACTTTAAATGTAAAGCAATGTGATCCTCTCCCATACAAATAATGGTTTACAAATTAAAATGTATGATCGCAAAAGCCTCCACATAACGTATTTATATGATGAAAATCTCTAATGTAAAAAGACAGAAGAAATGAAATAAACAAATCTAATTATGAGTTACCCTGTTAAAATATTTGTATTGTCTTGTGTCATAAATTAATCATATTACCTGTCACATTGTATCAAGGCATGAAGTCACACAGTCCATCAGCCATCTAGGTTATACACTGAACCTCCATCTGGATGATGATGAAAATGCTTGCAACCGTAACACGTGTAATTCATTTGCAAGATGCTCATTTTACACAATGTCATAACCCTTTGAGATTTTTTTTATAGCACAATGGCTTTGAGATTCATAGCATTTTTCTATTTAATGACAAATTATATTATAAATAATATACACTAGCATATACAGCGATCCTGCCGCCAAAAGACCGCTCTGACCTGCAGAACACTGACTTCTGGGGAACACCTGCAACAACTCCTTTGGGTTCTGTGAGTTATGGGGTGGAAGTTCCATTTATCACACTAGTTCCAGGTCATTCTGTAGATGCTCCACTGCTCTGGGATCAGGGAACTTTGGCAGTGGGGTCAACAGCTTTTTGTTGTATTCTTCAAGCAACTCCTGAATAGTGTTTACATGATAATGATGCATACTTTTTGCTTGGGAAAACTAACAGGCAATGATGTCACGATGGGATACGTGTTCTTCATCTGTTATTAGCCTGTCAAAGGGAGGATCAAAGTATAACAAATAGTAAAATTTCAATAAATAATAAAAATAAAGTCACAGACAATGAAAAAATCGTGGATTACCATTTATAACTGGCTGTTGTTCAATGCAGACATAAAATTCAGTCAAGTATCATCATTCAATTACTGTTATTGCCAGAAGGGGGAGACACTGCAGATCTTCCCCTTCTGCACTCTATCTATCAATCTATCTATAACTGTGTGTATGTGTGTTTATGTCTGTATATACATACACACCAGTCAAAAGTTTGGACACACCTTCTCATTTGATGGTTTTTCTTTATTTTCATGATATATTGTAGATTCTCACTGAAGGCATCAAAACTATGAACGAACACATATGGAATCATGTTGTAAACAAAAAAGTGTGAAATAACTCAAAACATGTTTTATATTTTGGATTCTTCAAAGTACCCACCCGATGCTTTTATTACTTCTTTGCACACTCTTGGCATGAGCTTTGTGAGCTTGTTACCTGAAATGGTTTTTCAACAGTCTTGAAGGACTTCCCAGAGATGCTGAGCACTTGTTGGCTCTTTTGCCTTCACTCTATGGTCCATCTCATCCCAAACCATCTCGACTGGGTTTAGGTCAGGTGATTGTGGAGGCCAGACCATCTGGCGCAGCACTCATCACTCTACGTCTCGGTCAGACCGCCCTTACACAGCCCCGAGGTGTGTTTGGGGTCATTGTCCCTTTGAAAAATAAAAGATGGTCCAATGAAACGCAACCGAATGGGATGGCATGTTGCTGCAGGATGCTGTGGTAGCCATGCTGGTTCAGTGTGACTTCAATTTTGAATAAATCCCCAACAGTGTCACCAGCAAAGCACCCCAACACCATTACCTCCTTCGCCATGCTTCATGGTGGGAACCGTGCATGTAGAAACAATCCCTGTACCTTTTCTGTGTCACACAAAGACTCAGCAGGTGGAACCAAAGATATTAAATTCAGGACTCATCAGACCAAAGCATTTCCACTGGTGTAATGTCCATTCCTTGTGTTTCTTGTCCCAAACAAATCTATTCTGCTTCTTGTTTTTTCTTAGTGGTTTCTTAGCAGCTATTTGACCATAAAGGCATGATTCACGCAGTCTCCTCTGAACAGCTGATGTAGAGATGTGTTTGCTACTGGAACTCTGTGTGGCATTTATCTGGGCTCTAATCTGAGCTGCTGTTAACTTCCGATTTCTGATCCAAATACAAGAAGTAGAATCCTTCACTGCTCACATCAACTCAGTGGATAAAAGTGCACCAGAGAAGACACAAAGGAAGACAGTTTGCCATTTCTGGACTGTGCTGTGCATATTGAGGAGTATGGAAACTTCAACATCAGACCCTCAAATCAGGACCCTACAACACCATCCATCCATCCATCTTCTTCCGCTTTATCCGGGGCCGGGTTGCGGGGGCAGCAGCCTTAGCAGAGAAGCCCAGACCTCCCTCTCCCCAGCCACCTCCTCTAGCTTATCCAGGGGAACACCAAGGCGTTCCCAGGCCAGCCAAGAGATATTATCTCTCCAGCATGTCCTGGATCTGCCCTGGGGCCTCCTCCTTGTGGGACATGCCCGGAACACCTCACCCAGGAGGCGCCCAGGAGGCATCCTTGTCAGATGCCCGAACCACCTCAGCTGCTCCTCCTTGATGTGGAGGAGCAGCGGCTCTACTCTGAGCCCCTCCTGGATGGCTGAACTTTTCACCCTATCTCTAAGGGAGAGGCCAGCCACTAGGGATGGGTATTGATAAGATTTTCACGATTCCGATTCCATTTTCGATTCTGTTTAACGATTCGATTCTTTATCGATTCTCTTATCGATTCTTTTTTAAAAAAAAGGAGAACACTAAGGTTGATTAGCTTAGAACTTTGTTTTATATCTTCTCTTTGAACAAGATAGAAATTTAGGAGTAACATGGCCTTACAAACCCAGCAGTGAGATCTTAAGAGATCCACAGCCTATGGCTCTTCAATGGGGTGTCACAGGGTCCCCAGGAAAAAAAAATTGTAAATGTAAAACAATAAAATAAATATTCTTCTGTAGCAATAACAAAGTATAACATAAATTATTCTGTAGCAATTACACAAGAATATCCAGTAATGTCTCTGCCTACAATTAAACAAATTCACTTACCGAAAATCGGGGGCATCTGCTGTGGCAAATGGGTGCAAGCCTTTGACCACAAACTTAGTCACTGCTCGGTGACATTCGTCTATCCTGGCCTGAAAGGAGACGCTACCGGTAGACTGCAGCGACAACTGCCAGCATCTTAGCCAGCCAGACTCTGTCTGTCTCTCTCATCATGGTCACCTAAATGCACAGTAATGGCAGGTTTTGTAATAAGGCAGATCGCGCTAACATAATATGCACTGTTAGTTGATTATTTACCTGCCGCATTAACGGGAGAGGACGTGCAAACGTTACCACCACTGCTGCTGGGTTGAGATTCACGAGTCCGGAGCGGAATTAAAAACACGACATTCATTTAAGGTCATCGCGTGTTTTGTGAGCAAATGCTTTTGCATATTCGTAGTGTTTCCTCCCTTAAATTAAATATCTACTTTGCAAGTATTGCAAGTTGCCCTGTTGTCTTCCATTCTCGTAAACTTTTTAGCGTTTGAGCCGCCATGTTTCCTGCCAGGTAAATGAAGCTCCGCAACGTGGTGACATCATTCGGGGCGACTGGAATCGATAAGGGAAAAATGGCAAACAATTCCAAGGAATTGAAATAGTGGGAACCAGTTCTCAACAAGAACCGGTTTTCGATACCCATCCCTACCAGCCACCCTTCGGAGGAAGCTCATTACCGCCGCTTGTATCCACGATCTCGTTCTTTCGGTCACTACCCACAGCTCGTGGCCATAGGTGAGGGTAGGGGCGTAGATTGACCGGTAAATTGAGAGCTTCACTTTTACACTCAGCTCTCTCTTCACCACGACGGACCGGTGTAGCATACGCATCACTGCAGCCACAGCACCAATCCGTCTGTCGATCTCCGGCTCCCTTCTCACTCGCGAACAAGACCCCGAGATACCTGAACTCCTCCATTTGAGGCAGGAACTCCGACCCGGAGTGGGCACTCCACCCTTTTCCGGCTGAGAACCATGGCCTCAGATTTGGAGGTGCTGATCCTCCACCCTAAAACACCAGGCAGAAAATTTTCCCTCTAAGCTAGAAGGGGAAAAACAGGGAACACACACAAAATAAAGCTCTTAAAATGTGTTTATCCTAACTGGGCCTTCATCAAATCAGAGAAGAAAGTCAGACACCAACTAGGGAGATCCAAACACAAACTTGTACAGCAAAGCGAGGAATGCTCAGACCTCTACATTGGAGAGACCAAACAGCCACTTCATAAACACATGGCACAACATAGAAGAGCCACCTCCACGGGACAAGACTCGGCGGTCCATCTGCATCTAAAGGACAAAGATCACTCTTTCGAGGATGCCAATGTTCACATTTTGGACAGAGAGGACAGATGATTTGAAAGAGGAGTGAAAGAAGCCATCTATATCCACTGTGAACGACCATCTTTGAACAGAGGGGATAGTTTATGACTCAAACTGTCTGCCATCTATAATCCAGTTTTGAGATCCCTTCCCATACGCCTTAATGCCCACTCACATCTTATCATTTGTTCTCAGTAAATCACATATTAGGGTGGGGCAAGGTCTCACAATGGGTTCACCCAAAACCTTGGCTGATTGTGACCCACACCCGTTTTCACACCTTGGCTCGTGTGATTAGGTAGAGGATCAATAGGGGGTCAATGACCCTCTTGGAGCCACTCCAATATGGTTTAAAATCTGGGACTCTCCACCAATTGCTCTTAAAACTGAAGTTTCTCAGGTGAGAGATGAAATGTCTTCAAGAAACTTAAAGAGGTCCAGATGCTTTTTTTTCTTTCCAAGCTCCTTAAACAAACCTCAGATAATGGTGATGTTATTGAGGTTACAATTAGCATTCTAACCTCAATAATTTAGTTATATTGTCACTAATTATAACTATGTAGTTAAGAAACTGAGGGCAACAATAATTAAAAGTCACTAAGAGACAATGACTGTCTACAGTTGACAGGTTCTCAATAAATCATGTTACTTTGTCAAGTCTTGCCTGTTTGCGCTTTCATATAAAAGTGATCTTCATTCATTATTTTTAGTTGACATTTAAGAGTCATATATTGTTCCCATATCCCTATTAAATTGCTATGCAAACTGCTATTTTGACACTAAATTTAGCTTTAATTTAACTGTCAATGGACTTATTTAATGTTTTCTTTTATGGTTACATCACAAGCTTTAATCGATCTGTAAAGGGTCAGAGGACTATCAAAGTCTATTTATATCACAAGTGCACAATTTTATATTTTCAAAGGCAAACCTTTAGTAACTAATGAGAATTTTTAGGTAAATACTCTTTCCATTTGTTAAATTAAAATGTCCCTTTAAATGTTCACTGTATATCATAGTAACTCAGCTCCATTTTATATTAGTCTTATTATTATTATTTGGAAACTTTTTGAGCAGTTTAGTATTTAGTATTTAGTATTTATTTATTTATTGTCATTGTCAAGAACAATGAAATTGCGTTTGGGGCTTCCATACAACCCAAAAAAAAGAAGAAAATAATAAATACCCCTTAAAACCCAAGTGTACATATTTAACCCAGTGTGACTCCAATGCAATAAGACAATCCTTAGCAATAATGTTCGTAGAAATTCAGACAAAGACCTGAGAAACATGACAAAATACAACAATGCAACCCATTCAATATTATTGTACTGTGAGATATGATATCAGATATGATAGTTATCTATTTAAGAAAGAGGGGGGCAGGAGGGGGAAGAGAATAAAGATATGATGCACCAATGCAGACCAGTTCATTGCTATTAAGAAGTTGGATATGGTTATTGTCCGTGAGAGGGGGGCAGAGAGTTCAGGAGCCTCACAGCCTGTGGATACAGGCTGTTGGCCAGTCTGGATGTTCTGGCCTGTATAGACCTGTACCTTCTCCCTGAGGGCAGCAGATGGAAAAGGTGGCGCGCAGGGTGATGTTGGTCCCGCAGGATACTGTGCACCCTCCTCAGACAGCGAGTGGGGAAGATATTACTGATCTCTGGCAGACCAGTTATGTTTGTTTCCTAGATATAAAAGGAAACATACAGATCTTTTATACAGATAGCAGCTATACAGAGAGAGGGAGAGATGATGTGGGCAAATTGTGATTCATGCATTAGGTCACATACGAAGAAACTAACTTATGGGATACAAGGTAATTAAGGAGGTGTTTTGTAAATGCTTGAAGTCAGATCTGATTCCAATTTGCCAGAAAGAACTAATAAATGTGTCACTTTTACTCTTTGAATGCGCCTTGGCTTCTCTAATGACAGTTGTTACCGATTTAACCTCAGCTAGCTCTATAATTAACTGGTTGATTTTCAGATGCTCTGTAGCTGCATCAATGCAAAGACTGGGACTATCTTAATATGTGAGAGTGCAATAAAGCTGTGTCTCTTCAGTCAGCATGAGCACTAAAAGTGCTTGTTACGCACAAATTATAAGCTAGTTGTGTGGTCATTAACGACTCTTAATATGCACGTGTCTTGTTTATGATGCTGACTGCAATTAGCTCTAATTTAAGGGGTTTGATGTATGAGTAATGGTGAGTCACTGGGACCAGCAGTAGGGATAATGATAAAGGTTGCTTAATATGAGGCTATGTTTTGAGTTATGATGCATTTAGGAGGCTGTAACAATGTTATTTAACATTTACAAGTCTACCACTCCTAATAATCCATGAGGATGTCTTAAATTTATATGACTAAAGTATTATAATGGGATTTAAAAAAGCTCTCACCCCGTGCTTACTCAAAGCTTGTAATGACACAAGCTGAAAACTTCTTGACTTCATGTTAAGAGATTCACAGAAAGCTAAGGGTGAGCCACAGACAATCAACCGTCCTTTGTTACACTCAGGGAGGTTAAATACAGAATATCCTGGTTTTCTGTTGACAGGATGCTGTACCTTCTCCTCTAAGTGCTGTACACAGAGCGGCGCTATTCAAGCTCATAAACAGCAGTTCCATTTAGCCAAGCACTGATGCCATGTTGTCCCACTTTCATGGATGGCCTTAATCTCTGCCCTTAGCTGAAGCAGATTAATCTCTACAGTGCTGACATTATCTCCTGTTCAACACTGTGACACTGGACACAGGAGGAACTCCTCACATCCTCACTTCTCTATGCTGAAGCATCATGTCTAATGCCTCTGGATGTTGATCAGAGTATAACTGTGATTCATACTGTTCACATCTGAGATGCATTCCAGTAACACCATTTTATAAGTGTTAAAATACCAAGTCATAAAATATGCATAATAGCTTTCTGATACAAATGGATGAGATTTTTGCCCTACACTATTTATTTTATAGTGGGCTCATAGGTGATTAAAGACTGTAACCTCTAATTTTAACTTAAAAATGTCATTCAGTTACAACTATAAACCTCATAGGATGTATTCAGGAATTTTGTGAGTTTTCTGCTCAGTACCTTGACATGTACACCTGGTATTTAAATCCCAAAGTACATGCCAAGCTGACTAATGAAGGGTACAGCATAGGGTGGCAAATACATACAACCCTGTGTGACTTCTAATGTTGGTAGTTTGGCTAAATAACCATCAGGATCCTGCTGCTGCAGTCTGGCAAATATTTTCCAAGCATAACCTTATTTATAATAATAATAATACATTTTATTTGAAAGCGCCTTTCAAAACACTCAAGGTCACTGTACATATTAGAATAAAAAGCAACATAAAAGCAAGCAGTTTACACAATCATAAAAGCACAAGACATAAAACAAATTTAAAAGAGCAGAGTGGAGAGGTTATGTGGGATAAGCTATTTTGAAACAAGTGCGTTTTGAGTTGGGACTTAAAGAGAGAGAAGGAAGAGATATTTCTTAAATCAGGAGGTAGGGAATTCCAGAGTCGTGGAGCAGAGCAGCTGAAAGCCCTGCTCCCCATGGTGGCAAGATGGGGGGAGGGGACGGAGAGTGAAGAAGTAGATCTGAGACAACGAGATGGGGTGTGATCTTAACCAGATCAGAAAGATATGGAGGGGAGAGATGATGAATAGCCTTAAATGTGTACAAGAGTATTTTAAAATTGATACGATATTTGACCGGGAAACCATGAAGCTGCTGCAGAACAGGAGTAATGTGGTGGATAGAAGGGGTCCTGGTGATGATATGGGCAGCAGAGTTCTGGATGCGTTGAAGCTTGTGGATGGATTTTTGAGTAAGACCAAAAAGAAGTGAATTACAATAATCAATCCGGGAAGTAACAAGGCTATGGATAAGAATGGCAGTGGCATGTGGGGTGAGAAAAGGACGGAGACGATCAATGTTGCGCAATTGAAAATATGCAGACCGAGTAACATTATTAATGTGTGAATTGAAAGTACTGTCGAGGATGACACCCAAACTTTTCACAGAGGAAGAAACAAAGACCGGCGAGTTATTGATAGTGACAGAGAAACAGTTGGTTCTGGATAATGTTGATTTAGTGCCTACCAAGAGGAGCTTGGATTTATTACTATTGAGTTTGAGAAAATTAGAAGAGAACCATGAATTTAGTTCGGCTAAGCAGAGGGTGAGGGAGGATGGGGGAAGAGCAGAATCAGGTTTAGTGGACAGATAAAGCTGGGTGTCATCGGCATAACAGTGAAACTGGATATTGTATTTACGGAAAATGTGTCCAAGCGGTAGAAGGTAGATAATGCAAAGAAGGGGCCCCAAGACAGATCCCACGCCAGTGGTCAGAGGAAAGGGCTGAGAAGTAAAGGATTTGAGTTGAATGAACTGGGTGCGATCAGATAGGTATGATTTAAACCAGTCTAGTGGAGTATGGGAGAGACCGATGGAGGCTAGCCTACTGAGAAGAATGGAGTGAAAAATAGTGTCGAAGGCAGCGCTCAGATCGAGGAGAATAAGAATGGAAAGTAAACTGGAGTCAGCTGCCATAAGAAGATCATTGGTTATTTTTATTAGTGCTGTTTCAGTGCTACGGGAGGGGCGAAGACCAGACTGATATATCAGAAAATAGATATATCACAAAAGATTATCATAATAATGACGGAAGACAGTGAATGTTTGTTCCTTTGGAAAACATGTTTTCTCATATGATAAAGGTTCTTTGTCTTTGTATATCCCATTGTTGCAGTCTTCACACTCTCCTATTCAAATGGATAAACAGTGACACTGCATTGTGTTCAGGCTTTGAACTGTGCTCATTTGAAGGAGGAGGAAATGGCAGGAATTGGTGACAGGTGCTTGCTCCAGCACTCTTTGGCGCTTCTTTCCAAGCTTCTCCATTACATTTGATCATTTCAATAAAAGTTTCCTTTTTCATTTCAAAAACGCTCTCTTTAAAATGTAATTATTGCGAAAGATGTAATTTATAGAGAATGCAAAACATTAAATAATAATACAGCATCAAGTCTATTGTGGCGAGCTCAGACAAGGAGCAGACAGAGGTATCGTTTGGTCTTGCTTCCCGCAGAGTCAGCCAGGGAGCACAGCCAGGTATTAGCATTCAACAGACGAACACACCACGCTAACACAACCGCTCGGCGCAGCTCTAGCGTAACAACAAAAAAAGGTGCTCTCTCCACCCAGAAACACACAGTCGCAGAGAGAGATGGCGCCGGTGAGGTCGGCTGCCGTCACGACTGCTCCGACCACTTTTTCTTTGTCTTTGTTTTTTAAGTTAGTTTTCAGCGTTTCTAAATCGGCAAAATCATCACCATTGGGTACATTAGGTATGACAGTGACACTCTTGTTTCTATTGGTATACAATGTACTCACAATTCGAAGTTTTTAACTCCGGATCCGAGCTGGCCGAGTGAAATCTCGAGGGAGAACAAAGGGAAGCGGCGGCGGCCTAGAGGGAAGCGAGCCGGCGTCAGGAACAGGCTGAGAGCTCGTGCACACCGCACACCTCTGCCTAGCATCCTGCTCGCCAACGTCCAGTCACTGGAGAACAAGCTTGACGACCTCAGGGCCAGGGTAAAGTTCCAGAGAGACATTCGGGACTGCAATCTCCTCTGCTTCACCGAGACATGGCTGAACCCAGCGGTGCCGGACCACGCCATCCAGCCGGCCGAGTTCTTCTCGGTTCACCGCATGGACAGGACACGGGACTCGGGGAAGTCAAGGGGAGGCGGCGTGTGTTTAATGGTGAACAACAACTGGTGCAACAGTGCGAACGTTGTTCCTCTCACACGCTCCTGCACACCAAATCTGGAACTACTGTCCATCATGTGTCGTCCTTTTTATCTACCTCGGGAATTTACATCGGTCATTGTAAGTGCCGTTTATATTCCACCACAAGCGGACACGGTCACCGCCTTATGCGAGCTGCATGAGGCACTCACACAGCACCAGACACAACACCGGGACGCTGCGCTTATTGTGACGGGGGACTTTAATAGCGCCAACCTCAAACGCGCAGCGCCGAACTTTTATCAACACATCACCTGCCCCACCAGGGGTGAAAGGACACTGGACCACTGCTACACTACGGTCAAGGATGGCTACAAGGCACAATCCCGCCCCCCGTTTGGCAAATCTGATCACGCCGCCATCTTCCTCATGCCAAAATACAAACAAAGGCTGAAACAGGAAGTTCCGGTTCAGAGGAAGGTCGCGCGCTGGACGGATCAATCGGTGGCCGCGTTACAGGACGCACTCGATGACGCAGACTGGGGCATGTTCAGAAACAGCTCCGACGATGACGTCAACGTGTTTACGGAAGCGGTTGTGGGATTCATCGGGAAACTAGCGGATGATACCGTGGAGACAAAGACTATCACAACGTTTCCCAACCAGAAGCCGTGGGTGGATAAAACCATCCGCGACGCTCTGAGATCCCGCACCGCTGCCTACAACACGGGACTCATGACGGGGGACATGGACCCGTACAAAGCCGCGTCATATAACGTGCGGAGGGCGGTGAAAGAGGCGAAGCAGCGCTACGGGAGGAAACTAGAGTCACAACTCCAACAGAGTGACTCTAGGAGCCTGTGGCGGGGACTAAGGACAATAACGGACTATAAAGCACCAACAACCGGTATGACGAACGCGGCCGTGACTCTGGCAGACGAGCTGAACACTTTCTATGCTCGCTTCGAGGCTGCAGCTAAGGTCTCCAACAATGCTAGTGTTAGCGGCGCTAACGGCTGCAGACAGGAAGATACTGCCAGCACCGGAAACGTGCTCGTCATCTCCGAGCATGAAGTAAGGAGAGCCTTCAAGAGAGTGAACACCAGGAAAGCAGCAGGACCAGACGGCATCCCAGGTCGTATCCTAAGAGACTGCGCATACCAGCTAGCTCCTGTGTTCACTGAGATATTCAACATCTCTTTATCTCAGTCGGTGATCCCCACATGCTTCAAAGAGTCCATCATTGTTCCTGTCCCGAAGAAACCCCACCCTGCTTCTCTCAATGACTATCGCCCTGTAGCCCTCACCTCAGTAGTGATGAAGTGCTTTGAACGCCTGGTCAGAGACTTCATCATTTCTTCACTACCAGACACACTGGACCCACTACAGTTCGCTTACCGCCCAAATCGTTCCACAGACGATGCCATCTCTCATCTCCTCCACACATCACTCACTCACTTGGACATTAGAAGGGGAAATTATGTTAAAATGCTCTTCATAGACTACAGCTCTGCATTTAACACCATAATTCCCTCCACACTCACCACCAAGCTGGAGCATCTGGGACTCAGCTCATCTATGTGTCAGTGGATCTCCAACTTCCTAACTGGCAGACCACAGGCAGTAAGGATGGGCGGACATGTCTCAGCCTCCACCACTCTCAGCACTGGAGCCCCCCAGGGGTGTGTTCTGAGCCCCCTGCTGTACTCTTTGTACACATATGACTGTGTGGCCACTACCAGCTCCACCACCATCATCAAGTTTGCTGACGACACCGTCGTGGTGGGCCTGATCTCTGATAACAACGAGACGGCCTACCTGAAGGAGATTAGGAATCTGGAGAACTGGTGCCAGAGGAACAACCTCCTTCTAAACGTCAGTAAGACAAAGGAGCTGATAGTGGACTTCAGCACTAAGCAGGAGAGGAACTACCAGACCCCCGTCATCAACGAGTGCCCAGTGGAGAGAGTGGACAGCTTCAAATACCTCAGAGTTCACATCACGCAGGACCTGTCATGGTCCTGTCACATCAACACCGTGGTGAAAAAGGCCCGACAGCGTCTCTACCACCTCAGACGCTTGAGAGACTTCCAACTGCCCTGCAAGGTGTTCAGGAACTTTTACTCCTGCACCATAGAGAGCATCCTGGCGGGAAACATCTTAACCTGGTTCGGGAACAGCACCATGCAGGACAGACGAGCTCTACAGAGGGTTGTGCGGTCAGCTGAGCGCACCATCCGCTCCGAGCTCTACAGAGGGTTGTGCGGTCAGCTGAGCGCACCATCCGCTCCGAGCTCCCTGACCTGCACTCAATCTACAGCAGGCGGTGCTGGACCAAGGCCAGGAAGATCGTGAAGGACCTCAGCCATCCCAACAACAGACTGTTCTCTCTGTTGAGGTCAGGAAAGCGATTCCGCTCCCTGAAGACCAACACAGAGAGACTGAGGAGGAGCTTCTTCCCGCAGGCGATACGGTCTCTCAATCACACCACCACACAGTACTGACCCACACATATGGTTCTTACACACACACTGGACATTCTGGACTTTGGTTTTGCACAACACTGGTCACTATATTCTTCATTTCCGGTTAATACTTGTACAGCTGCTGTTATTGTGTATATATTTATTTATATTTAGATTTCTTCATACATTCTTATATAGTTCTATATTGTGTATTGTGTATTTTGTTGTACAGTTATTTTATTTTCAACTTTAATTTATATATTTATCTTTATCTTATTCTTCCCAGTTAAATTTACCCTTCATTCTAATTTGTGTTGTACAGTTATTTCATTTTTAACCTTAATTTATATTTTATTCCTTCCTAGTTAAATTTACCCTTTTTAATTTTTCATATTTATTTCCTATCTTATTCATAGCCTTTTCCTTTTTTGTTTTCTTTAGGTCACGAGCAGTTGTCCAAGCATTTCACTACATATTGTACTGTGTATGACTGTGTACGTGACAAATAAAATTTGAATTTGAATTTGAATTTGAGAGAGAGAGCGTCACCTGTAACCATGGCAACATAACGCTGCCACCTGGAACAACAGAACATAGCTGTCAAAACAAAACCCCAAACAGCCCTGACCCGCTACATAGCCCCCACCTAAGGGGTCAGTCATCTGACAACCCCATTACCCAACACAAAGTCCTGCAAATGTCTTTCGGTGCACAGACCGTTCTCGACCGGCGGGGTAAGACTCACTCGGATCAGAACATGGGGTGCCACCAGCATCCCCTGCCCCAGCGGGTGCTGGAGCGAGCGGTCGGTACGGTGAGAGTTTGTCCTGGTGCAACACCACCATGTGCCCCAGGCCTGGCATGCGGACCCGGTACACCACTTCTATTAGCCGCTCCACAACCTCCGCCGGCCCTTGCCAGTGACTGCAGAGCTTGGGGGGGACACTCCTCCCTTGTGAACCGGGCAGTACACCCAAACCTTGTCACCAGGCACAAAAGCTCCCCCTCGGCACCTGGTGTTGCAGGCTCCTTTCAGTCGAACTCTGGTGCTGGCCTGGGCCTGGCGGGTGTAGTCATGAACAACCCGCGGCCACTCCCTCCACCTCCTGTAGCAGTCCATGGCCACCAACATGCGCCGGTTCCCTGCCTCTGTGACGGGGAAAAGCTCTAGGACGTCTACTCCCACTCTCTCCATCGGGGCCCCCACCCGATGCTGCTGCAGGGGGGCAGTGGAGCGTTGAGTGGGGCCCTCCGTGCCGTGCATGTGTCACCGCAGTGCACATGAAGTTCCACATCTCGTCAACAACCAGGCCAGTAGAACCGTCCCCTGAGACAGCGGAGAGTTTTGGCATTCCCATAGCGGCTGACCGCCACCGAGCCGTGGACAAGAATAGAATAGAATAGAATAGAATAGCCTTTATTGTCATTGTACAGAGTACAACGAAATTGGAGTGCCACTCCCTTGGTGCAAGTTTCAATAATAAATATAAATGTAAAATATAAAAGGTACAAAAAAAACAATCGTAAGTACTCAAACAATAGTATGTACAATATATACAGGATAGCAGCATTAATATAATATAAGCTTAAGTACCTGCGACCGAGGCACCAACAGCTGCAGGAGACCCTTGCCCTGACCGGGGGCCTGCCATCTCCGGTATAGGAGGCCGTCGTGAGTTTTCAGATTGTTGTACTGGGAGTAGTAGGCCTTCACTTCAGGCCCCTGTCCTGACACCCTTGTCCAGCCTGGGCGTCGTGCCGCCTCCCACATGTCAGTTCTCTCCTCCTTCACTGTCATCAGCTGGGTGTCGGTGGGCGACCAACCCATCAGTGGCCCGGACGTTCCAGGGAGCACACCAGGTCGTATTAGGGAAATGGTAGACCACGTGTTCACCAGGGCCCGGCAGGGCTGGTCCTCAAATCAGCAGCTCAGGTAGAGTCCCTTGAGGTGCCCAGCTAGGCCCACCACCATGCATTGTTCTTGGAGGGGGGCAGGAAGCTGGAGCGGTGGTCCTCTTGCTACACTGCTCCCCCTCTCGTTTCCCTGAGGCCACATAGTTCTGGTCTTTGGGGCGGGCGCCAGGCAGTCGCGCGGCACTTGGCCAGGCTCATCGCACCAGTAGCAGTAGTCAGTCGACGGGGACGCCTCCAGCGCACCGAGGGCTGCAGCTGACATATCTCCGCGGCCTCCCCCACCCCGTTGCAGTCTGCGGCTCTGATTTGGGGGTAGTTTGGGGGGGTCTGCTGCTGGTTAGGTCGCGAGGCGAGCACCAGCTCGACCCTTTCGGCCTCAAGGAGCGCCTCACGAAGAGTTCGAGGCATGGCCAGCCGGATGTGTTGGCGCAGCCGCTCTGGAAAGAGTCCTCGCAGAAAAGCATGCAGGCTAAGCTCCTCACAGGCTGCTGCTGGGAACTCCGGGTAGCCACGACGAGCATATAGCAACACATCAGCTGCAAAGGTTCCCAGGCTCTCCCCTGCCCGACGGCTCCAGTTGGTCAGCTGCTCCCTGCTCTGATCAGTGGAGTGCCACTGCCCAAATTGCCTCTCTAGTGCCATGGTGAGGGCCTGGAGCTCATGCTGCTCTGCCGGGGATAGGTCAAGCAGTACCTGCAGTGCATCTCATTCAAATGCTAGCGCTAGGTGCGTAGCGGCCTCTTCGTCGCTCCAGCCACTATGCCTCGCTGCTAGCCGTACTTGTGAGAGGTAGGGCTCTAGCGGGGTTAGTCCGTTGTATTTCGGTACCTTAGCTGGCGTTGTAGGCATCACTGCTCGCTGTCGGGGGCTCGACGTATCGGTCGCCAGAGGCAGCCCACGAAGCATTGTCCTAGTGTCTGTCACAATGGGCCGCTGCTCCTCGACGGCTTGCTCCAGCCTCTGTATATCTCTCTCTGTTCCAGCGAGGGTGAGCTATCCTGTCACAGCGCGGTACGCTGGTATGTTAGTTAGAGCAGGGCCCAAGAGCAGACATAGGCAAAGAGACGTGACATGACTTAACAAAATGCAAGCCTTTATTATGGCTGATAACAGAAGGCAAAACAAAAGCTGAGACGAGTGCAGGCAAGACAACCAAACTGGAAAACAGACTAAGAAAAACCTATGAAACTGTGATAAAGCTATGAAACTTCGAGAACTAATTCTATGACTGTGACTATGAGAACTGTGACGACTATGACGAGACACAACTGAGAAGGTTACACAGACGACGCGACACAGACTGAATGAAACACAGAGACTAAATACACATAAGGGATGATCAAGGGAAGTGGCACATGGGAGCACAGCTGACACACATTAACCTAATGACAGGACAGGGGAAGTGAAACTAAATGCAATGAACAAAGAACAGAGGACTCTTTCAAAATAAAACAGGAAACATGATGAGACAGACCAAACAACATGGGCTTGACAACATGAGACGTGGAACACAAAGGGCAAATGAGACTAAGATCCAGGGGAAGAGGAAATGAGGAGATCCAATAAACAGAACTAAGGCTGAACAACTTAGGGCTTTAAGAGAGCTAGATGAGCTTAACCCAAACAATAAATGACAAAACCCAAAGACTCAAGTTCTAACTAATACTGCAAAAACAAGAACTTAACATTTCCCCATACTAAAAACAGAAATACACAATATACAATGAACTTAAAATGCTGGAGCACAGACCCAGCCATGACACTATCCCACTTCTGACACCAATGTGGCGAGCTCAGACAAGGAGCAGACAGAGGTATCGTTTGGTCTTGCTTCCCGCAGAGTCAGCCAGGGAGCATAGCCGTTTATTAACATTCAACAGACGAACACACCACGCTAACACAACCGCTTGGCGCAGCTCTAGCGTAACAACAAAAAAAGGTGCTCTCTCCACCCAGAAACACACAGTCGCAGAGAGAGAGAGAGAGCGTCACCTGTAACCATGGCAACATAACGCTGCCACCTGGAACAACAGAACATAGCTGTCAAAACAAAACCCCAAACAGCCCTGACCCGCTACACTATGATCCATTCTGAGAAACAAAGACACCTATCTTTTTCTATCAAGTGAGACTATGAGCTGTTTTTGTGGCTCAAAATTCACTAAAGTAATATGTGGGAAATCATCATTACACAAAGGAGCAAACTTTGCTGAGAGTGGATAAGTTGTAATTAGTTAGAGAACCCTGGAAGTCATGAAGGTGGTGAATTGTTTTGGAATCAAAATGGTCAAATAAACATCTAATTAAAGTTTCAACTTCACAAACACTTGCCAAGTGTTTAAGGGTGCTTATTTAATGGCATAGCACTTTTCTTGTCTTTTTAACCACTCAGAGCACTTTGGATTACAAACTACATATAGCCAAGTTTTGTTTTTGGAGACATGCATTGTAAACGTATCAGTCTTTAAAGGACTTTGGGTCAGCTTCTGTTGTTTAAATGTGCTCAGGTTATAAAAAAAATGGACGCGACAGTCAACAAGATTCAGACATTTTTCATGTTGCATGTTTGAGGTATTTTTCTTTCCCACTAACAACACATGCAACACAGTTCAGTGGGCTACATATTACACTTAGAGGATAGAAACAAAGTATCAATCCTATCACACTAATATCACTCAAACATAAAGAATACCAGCATTGGTATCAATACTACTGATATTTGGCTGCATCCCCCCCACCCGCCACTGCTGACCACTGCACCAACATGCTGCCAATATCTGCGTTTAATGTGGAAAGTAGTAATAATAATATCATCAACATCATCAACATCAACAACATCAAATATTATTTTCAGAATAAAAGTAATTTTTTAACTGCCTTGTTGTACAATAAATTCAAAGTTGTATTATATATATATATATATATATATATATATATATATATATATATATATATATATATATATATATATATATATATATATATATATATATATATATATATATATGTATATGTATACATATATGTATATGTATGTATATATGTATATGTATACATATATATATATATGTATACATATATATATATATATGTATGTATATATGTATATGTATACATATATATATGTATACAGTGGGGCAAAAAAGTATTTAGTCAGCCACCGATTGTGCAAGTTCCCCCACCTAAAATGATGACAGAGGTCAGTAATTTGCACCAGAGGTACACTTCAACTGTGAGAGACAGAATGTGAAAAAAAAAATCCATGAATCCACATGGTAGGATTTGTAAAGAATTTATTCGTAAATCAGGGTGGAAAATAAGTATTTGGTCAATAACAAAAATACAACTCAATACTTTGTAACATAACCTTTGTTGGCAATAACAGAGGTCAAACGTTTACTATAGGTCTTTACCAGGTTTGCACACACAGTAGCTGGTATTTTGGCCCATTCCTCCATGCAGATCTTCTCGAGAGCAGTGATGTTTTGGGGCTGTCGCCGAGCAACACGGACTTTCAACTCCCGCCACAGATTTTCTATGGGGTTGAGGTCTGGAGACTGGCTAGGCCACTCCAGGACTTTCAAATGCTTCTTACGGAGCCACTCCTTTGTTGCCCGGGCGGTGTGTTTTGGATCATTGTCATGTTGGAAGACCCAGCCTCGTTTCATCTTCAAAGTTCTCACTGATGGAAGGAGGTTCTGGCTCAAAATCTCACGATACATGGCCCCATTCATTCTGTCCTTAACACGGATCAGTCGTCCTGTCCCCTTGGCAGAAAAACAGCCCCATAGCATGATGTTTCCATCCCCATGCTTCACAGTAGGTATGGTGTTCTTGGGATGCAACTCAGTATTCTTCTTCCTCCAAACACGACGAGTTGAGTTTATACCAAAAAGTTCTACTTTGGTTTCATCTGACCACATGACATTCTCCCAATCCTCTGCTGTATCATCCATGTGCTCTCTGGCAAACTTCAGACGGGCCTGGACATGCACTGGCTTCAGCAGCGGAACACGTCTGGCACTGCGGGATTTGATTCCCTGCCGTTGTAGTGTGTTACTGATGGTGACCTTTGTTACTTTGGTCCCAGCTCTCTGCAGGTCATTCACCAGGTCCCCCCGTGTGGTTCTGGGATCTTTGCTCACCGTTCTCATGATCATTTTGACCCCACGGGATGAGATCTTGCGTGGAGCCCCAGATCGAGGGAGATTATCAGTGGTCTTGTATGTCTTCCATTTTCTGATGATTGCTCCCACAGTTGATTTTTTCACACCAAGCTGCTTGCCTATTGTAGATTCACTCTTCCCAGTCTGGTGCAGGTCTACAATACTTTTCCTGGTGTCCTTCGAAAGCTCTTTGGTCTTGGCCATGGCGGAGTTTGGAGTCTGACTGTTTGAGGCTGTGGACAGGTGTCTTTTATACAGATGATGAGTTCAAACAGGTGCCATTCATACAGGTAACGAGTGGGGGACAGAAAAGCGTCTTACAGAAGACGTTACAGGTCTGTGAGAGCCAGAGATTTTCCTTGTTTGAGGTGACCAAATACTTATTTTCCACCCTAATTTACGAATAAATTCTTTACAAATCCTACCATGTGAATTCATGGATTTTTTTTTCACATTCTGTCTCTCACAGTTGAAGTGTACCTCTGGTGCAAATTACTGACCTCTGTCATCATTTTAAGTGGGGGAACTTGCACAATCGGTGGCTGACTAAATACTTTTTTGCCCCACTGTATGTATATATGTATACATATATATATGTATATGTACGTATATATATATATATATATATATATATATATATATATATATATATATATGTATATATATATATATATATATATATATATATATATATATATATATATATACATGTATATGTATATATGTATATATGTATATACATATATATGTATATATGTATATATGTATATATATATATATGTGTATATATATATATATATATATATGTATATATATATATATATATATATTAGGGGTGCAACGATATTCGTATCGATATTGAACCGTTCGATACAGTGCTTTCGGTTCGGTACGCATATGTATCGAACAATACAACATTTGTAATTTATTTTATCAATTTTCCTTCTGACGATGCTGTCTGTGTTGAGCGCTCAGTGAATCTGTGTTCGACTACTCCGCCTAGGCTGCACTGTCCAGCGCAGATCCACTGAGCGCTCAACACAGACAGCATAGTCAGAAGGAAGAGTGCAGGGCAAGCTAGCGAGACAGAAGTTAAGCTCTCCTTTTAACATGGACCTCCCCCACTCTCATTCAGATCTGGCGTTTGGAATTATTTTGGTTTTCATGTGACGTATGACCCTGAAGGTAAGCGAGTCATGGACTAAAGTAAAACAGTATGTTGAATGTGCCATGCAATGCTCAATTACATTGGTGTGAACTAGTGTGTTAGCGCAGTTAGCTCGTTAACGTGTTGGCCGTCTAGCCCCATGCACGGAGCGATCGGCGGTAGCTCGTTAACGGAGATTTGCCATGTTGTGGCGTTAAGGTCATTTCAACGAGATTAACCTGAAAGCACTAGTGGGAACACAACGAATATGACTGCACATTTACGCCGACATCATCCTAGTGCAAAGACAAGTGGAAGCAGACAAAAAAAAGCAAGCATGCTACTAACTTTAGCCGAGTCATTTAGACAGCCGTTAGCACATGATTCTCCTTATATGTTTAATATGCTGCTGAGAATATAGCCCAGAAGAAGCGGATAGTATAGCTTTTATTTTGGAAAGAGCCATTTCTCTGTAATAAACTCTCTTTTCCAAAGATGAGTGATTCCTCAATCAGATACAGGGCTTGCAATATCGCTAGCCCGACGTCCCGGAGCTAGCGATTTTTTCAGTCGAGCTACCAAAATCTATCTCTTCCCTGCCCGTCGGGCTATTGTAGGAAAAATATATGTCAATGCTTTTGCATTCTTTCAGAAATGTAGCTGGGTAATTATGTCATTGGCATCGGTGAGCCACTGTCAATATGTGACATATTGAAGTCGCGTTTGAATTTGCGCTTGTTTTTTTGCTTTCACTTTGCAATCGTGCGAACTGTGTATAGAGAGCGACAGCACTGATCTGTGAGTGATGATAATTTGTGCACCAATTCCTCTGACATCGTCTTATTAATCGTTAGCTTACTATGCAAACATGACAAGTGAAATCTCCCGCAGCAAGCTTAAACATGTGAGAGGTTGATCGCGCAGAGAATCGCTGAGCTTATGTGAGTGCGTGTAAAAGCATTTCAGTTCTGCTGAGCCAAATAAGACAGGTCAGGGTGAAGAAGTGACAGCCAAAGAAAAGCTTACCACAAAACGGAGAAGTTATGACAAATCAGACTATAAGGCAAAAAGAAAGTGCAGCTTTATGGTTTCATGGACAAAATAATTTCTGTGGCTGCAATATGATGAGCTAAATAACCAGGGCTGCACATAAGTGGTCCGCAGGTGCGTATTCGCTGTCAAAATAAAAAACGCGCACAAGGGTTAGGGTTAAATTTAAAAACTGTACTTTTGAGTTAAAATATATATTTATAATTTTAATAAATGACAAATTAAAAAGGCATGAACATTTTTTTTGTATCGAAAAAATATCGAACCGTGACACCAAAGTATCGAACCGAACCGAACCGTGAATTTTGTGTATCGTTGCACCCCTAATATATATATGTATGTATGTATATATGTATGTATGTATGTATGTATGTATATATATATATATATATATATATATATATATATATATATATATATATATATATATATATGTATGTATGTATGTGTATATATATATATATGTATATATGTATTGTTATGACCCAGGGTCATTATTTGCGGTACGGTGTTGTTATTGTTTGTATTTGTATTCAGTGTTGCTTGTTTCCAGGTGGAGGCCACCCATTGGTGGAGGAAGGAAAGAGGCCAGCTACAAAAGGGGTTGGACTGGGTCGGCGAGCAGACTTCCTGGTTTCCCGTGAGCTGTGTGTCTGGGGACCGTCGTGGTGTGTGACTGCACGGGGCTGCAATATTAATGCTGAAAAAGGGGTTGTACCTGGGCTTGGTAGCTGTAGGGGTGGGAAGCCGTTTTCTTTTATTCCCCTCTTTTCTCCTGTTTCGGGTAGGGAGACAGGTTAGAGAATTGTATTTTGTTTTGGGATCGTGGGAGGTAAGTTAGCTCTGTTTTTCTTTCTAGTGTGTTTTGTTTGTTGTTTTGGCATCGCCCACCCTGAAGCTCGCTACCTGTTCAGTAAATAAATTAACCAACTCTCGTCATTCTGCCGTGGTGTGATTTTTTTTGTCGTTATTATGTATCGGGTTTATCTTTTTGTTGTGTTGCACCCCGGCTTCGGGCCGGTGTGTAACATAAATGGGGGCTCGTCCGTTTGAGGGATTTCGGGGTCGTTTGTGTGTAGTGGGGTTCGTGTGGGTTTGTGGAGTTTTTTTTGTGTTTTTGGGGGTTGTTTGTGTGGGTGGCCGCGGATGGAGTTTGATGTGGATAAGTTTGCCGAGGCGCCTTCCTTGCAGCAGTTGAGTCGGTGTCGGAGGGAGGATTTGCTGCTTATTGCGGGCCGTTTTGATGTGCGAGCGCCGGCGGGGGTGAAAAAGGATGATTTGCGACAGCTTGTCACGGTGGCTTTGAGCGAGCGGGGTTTGCTGTCGAGCGTGCCGCTTGTTGGTGGGACGGGCGGGGCGGCTATGGAGCCGTTGGCTCCGTTGTCTGTTCCTCCTGTGGCCGCCCCCTCTGTGGCTCCTCCTGCTCCGGTGGTGGGGTCGTCGGCGGAGGAGCTCCAGTTGTTGCTCCGCATTAAGGAGGTGGAGTTGAGTAGTCACCGGTTGGAGGTAGAAGCGATGCATTTGAGGGTGAGGGCGTTGGAGTTGGAGCGCGGACCTCCACCGCGTGCCCCTGACTCTACGCCGCCCACGCCTGCGCCCTCTGTGCTCCCTGCGCCGCCGGCGCCTGGTCCCGCCCCGGCTCTCCGTCAGGATTTTGATGTTGGGAGGCACATTAAATTGGTGCCGCCCTTTTGTGAATCAGAGGTGGAGTCGTTTTTTCCTGCTGTTGCAGTGTCGGCTGGTGGGTAGGGCTCAGGAGGTGTGGGCTAGCCTGTCAGCATCTGAGAGCTTAGATTATGGTGTGGTTAAGGCTGCCGTATTGCGTGCTTTTGAGTTGGTGCCTGAAGCGTACCGTCAGAAGTTTCGGCAGTGTGTGGGGGGGGGGATCAGACTTATGTGGAGTTTGCGCGCGAGAAGGGTTTGCTCTTTGATCGGTGGTGCCAGGCTAGTGAGGTTAAGGAGTTTGCACAGTTGAAGGAGTTGATGTTATTGGAGGATTTCAAGGGGTGTCTGCCGGAGCGGGTGGTTGTTTATTTGAACGAGCAGAAGGTCGTTTCCCTCGCGAAAGCGGCGGTTCTGGCAGATGAGTTTGCTTTGACGCACAAGAGGGGTTTTTCCCCTCCGTTACGTCGGGGTTCTAGAGTTTTGCCGGAGGTGGGGGGGGGGCGTTCTCCCCCGCTCTCGCGGCGTAGCCCTACGGTGGCCGCTGGGGACCGCCAATGTTTTTTTTGTCATGAGCTCGGTCATCTCGTTGCTTCTTGTCCCGTGCTGAGGGCGAGGGAGGGGGCGCGGGCCGACATTTCGGGGGGGGCCGTGCAGTGTTGCTCCGCGGTAACCCGCCCTAGCTTAATGCCGGTTGGCGTCGTTCCGCGGGGGATAGATGAGGTGTTTCGACCGTTTGTTTCGACGGGGTTTTTATCGTTGTCTGGTGATGCGGGGGACCGGGTTCCGATCACCATCTTGAGGGATACAGGGGCGAAGCATTCGGTGGCGCGGCATGGAGTCGTGCCTTTCTCTCAGCAGTCGTACTGTGGTTCTGATTTGCTGGTGTGGGGTATCAAGGTGAGTCTTTTACGCATGCCTCTCCATACGGTTACTTTGACCTCGTCCTTCGTATCGGGCGCTGTGCGGGTGGGGGTTCGAGATCAGCTGCCAATTGAAGGCATTGATCTTGTTTTGGGAAATGACTTGGCCGGGGGAAAAGTGTTTCCGGCTATGCCGGAAGTTATTGAGTGTCCTACTTCGGATCGGTTATGCCAATTCCCGTCGGAGCTGGGTGACCCCACAGTTTATCCGGCATGTGTGGTTACTCGTGCTCAAGCTCGTCGCTTGGGTGGTGAGGTGGACATATCCGAAATGTTTCCAGACGGCTCTGAGCCGCATGATAGTTCTGTTCCGGGGGTAGATGGTGGGACGGCGAAGGTTTTTAGTATGGTGTCGGAGAAGGAGGCAGCAGGTATCCGCAGGTTTGTGTGTGGTCAACTCCGTGACGAGGCAGACCTGAGCACGCTGACCTTGGGAATTTTAAAAAAGAGATATCAGACACACAACAAATGTGACTCATTAAGGCCAGAAGTAAAAACTTTCATGAAACAGGTGGTGCAAGAGGAACTGATGAAAATGCAGGATAATGATGAAAGTGAAAGTGACTCAGAGACTAAGAAGCTCCAGAACAAAAGGAAAAGAGAAAATGGAAATGACGAGGTCATGAGTGAGAGTGAAGATGAATCCTGGGCAAAGAAATCACAAAATAATCATTCAAGCTCATCATCAGAATCTGAGGTTCAAGAGGACAACAAAACAGAAAGTAAGGAAAGCAGCAATGATGAAGAAAATGCCAAATCTCAAGCTGATGGTGAAGAGCCAGAGGTGAAAAAATCACAACAAAAGAGAAATGAAAATCGTCAAATTGACAGTGACGAGTCTTCTGATGAGGAACTCAGTGAGGAAAGCAACTGCAGTGACAGTCCAAAGAAAATGGTGAGAATGAACGTTGAGACAGTAACCAGCAGTAAAGATGAAGGAAGGAGAACACCACTGAGTGATGCAGGAAACGAATCAGATGGAGACTGCA